>NC_133327.1:285794947-286122447 GCF_042186555.1 Aquarana catesbeiana | reverse complement strand
GATAGATTTATGGCATTTTTATTATTATTTTTTTTACTAGTAATGGCAGTGATCTGCATTTTTATTGGGACTGCAACATTGCGACGGACACATCAGACCCTTTTTTGGGACCAGTGACGTTTATAGAGCAATCATAGCTAAAAATAGCCACTGATTACTGTATAAATGTCACTGGCAGGGAAATGGTTAACACTAGGGGGCGATCAAGGGGTTAACTGTGTTCCCTAAAAAGGAGGGGAGGTGACGCAAAGGGGGCACGCTCCAGTTGACGTCCCTATGATGAAACGCGTAGGACGTGGCCTATTTTGACGCTTTTGCATCATCTCCCAGAGGATCACCAACTTATATCTGACGCTCTTCTGTTTTGATGACACATGGTTGCCTATTATAAACTGCTTAAATGTGAGTACCATTCTGTCATCTGCGTTCAATAAAGAGTGTTTTATGGTTTTACGCTATGGAATCTCCTCTTTCTTCTCTTATGCCTAAAATGTCACCGTGACCCAGAAACAGCCTGTGGATTGCCGCACAGTGGCATACACTGTGACTGCGCATTACCCCCGCAGGGGTTAAAGAAGCTGCCTAAAACATCACCGTGACCCAGAAAAAGCCTGTGGATTGCCGCACAGTGGCATACACTGTGACTGCGCATTACCCCCGCAGGGGTTAAAGAAGCTGGTGAGTGTCCGCATGATCACAAGACACGAGCACCTGGTCACCAAGATTAATACAAATACCTGCCTTGTTTTACAAAGATGTCAAGTTTTTCACTTAAGTTGCACTGAGCACTAGTCACGATTTAACCTATGTAATTATTCAGCAATGTTATGTTTGTCAAAGACTTTTAAATCAATCACTATATGGGGTTTTTATGCGGATGGAATAGTTTTGGCTAAAGTCATTTTTTGATTTCATCCCCTGTCCCCTTTCCCCCCTCCCCCAATTCAAAGGGGGCCAACCTAGCCGTTAAATTTGCTATATGCGATTTTGTTCATATTTTGTTTATAATTTATATGCGACTTTACATGTGGGATTTGGCTACACATGTCTTACAAAGTATTTTTTAAACTAGGACAACGTTACACCTACACACTCCAAAGGGGGTCACTTTGCTGTTTTATGTTTGGTTTTATTTTCATTGAATTTTTTATTTGCAATTTTCGTCTATACTTTATATGCGACTTTACATATGGGATTTTGCTACACACGATTTACCAAGTATTTCTATGAATTAGGACAGCGCCACACCCACACACTAACCCTTCACTTACCTTCTGTTTTTTCCACCTTGGTGGAAATCACATCTGTGGAGGCAGCAGTCCTTTATGCGATTTCTTCCATTGTTTCCATTTTTTTCCATTTTCTCCACTTTTTCCTCCACTAGGACAACGTTACACCTACACACTCCAAAGGGGGTCACTTTGCTGTTTTATGTTTGGTTTTATTTTCGTTGAATTTTTTATTTGCAATTTTGGTTTACACTTTATATGCGACTTTACATAGGGGATTTGGCTACACACGATTTACCAAGTATTTCTATGAATTAGGACAGCGCCACACCCACACGTTAACCCTTCACTTACCTTCTGTTTTTTCCACCTTGGTGGAAATCACATCTGTGGAGGCAGCAGTCCTTAATGCGATTTCTTTTATGCGATTTCTTCCATTGTTTCCATTGTTTCCATTTTTTTTCATTTTCTCCACTTTTTTAATTTTCTGTTCCGTTGCGCGGATACACCACTCATATTTCATTACTGTGTTCCCTATGTGTGTTTCTAACTGTGGGGGGAATGTGGCTGACTAGAGGAGTAGAGAGATCGTTAATTCTACTTAGTAGGAACACACGATCTGTCTCCTCTCCCCTGACAGAACTGGGGTTTGTGTGTTCACACACACACAGATCCCGGTTCTCGCTCTGTCATGAGAGATTGCGGGTGCCCGGCAGTCATCGCGCCCGCCGGGCAGGCGCATCGGCTCCAGGGACACACTGCAGGCGCGCGCGCCTGCTACGGTGTCTTAAAGAGCCTGACGTACAGCTATGACAGCTCGCCCAGGGGGGCCAACCTGCCGCAGTATTACTGCGGCGGCTGATCGGGAAGTGGTTAAACCTCATTTGCCATGTAGTTGCCCACCACATTAATTTGTTCAAATCTTCTTGCAAGGTTTCCACATCCTGCCGAGCAAATATTGTCCTGCTTAGCTTAGTATCATCTGCAAATGCTGAGATTGAGCTGTTCATCCCATCCTCCAGGTCATTAATGAATAAATTAAATAGGATTGGTCCCAGGACAGAACCCTGGGGGACCCCATTTTCCACACTGGCCCAATCCGAGTACTTTCAATTTTCTATCCATGTACTCACCCTATGGTCCATGCCGACAGACCTTAGTTTGTACAGTAAACGTTTATGGGGAACTGTATCAAATGCCTTTGCAAAATCCAGATACACCACGTCTATGGGCCTTCCTTTATCTAGATGATAGCTCACCTCCTCATAGAATGTTATTAGGTTGGTTTGGCAAGAACGATTCTTCATGAATCCATGCTGATTACTGCTAATAATGATACAGTTTTCATTACTAAAATCTTGTATATAATCCCTTATCATCCCCTCCAAGAGCTTGCATACTATTGATGTTAGGCTAACTGGTCTGTAATTCCCAGGGATGTATCTTGGCCCTTTTTTTAATATTGGAGCTACATTGGCTTTTCTCCAATCTGCTGGTACCATTCCAGTCAATAGACTGTTTGTAAAAATTAGGAGCAAAGGTTCCTTAAGGACCCTCGGGTGCAAGCCATCTGGTCCCGGTGACTTATTATAGTTAAGTTTTTCAAGTCTACTTCTAATTTTACCCTCTGTTAGCCATGAGGGTGCTTCCTGTGATGTATCATGAGGATAAACATTGCAGTTTTGGTTACTGAATCCCTCTGTTTCCCTTGTGAAGACTGAGGAGAAGAATAAATAAAATGTTGCCATCCTTAGTAACCAGGTTCCCTTCATCATTCTTTATGGGGCCAACATGATCTGACCTCCCTTTCTTACTATTTATATACTTAAAGAATTTCTTGGGATTTTTTTTTACTCTCCTCCGGTATGTGCCTTTCATGTTCTATTTTAGCCGCCCTGATTGCGCCCTTACATTTGTTGTTGCCTTCTTTGTAAAGTTGGAATGCTGATGATGATCCCTCAGCCTCGTATTTTTTGAAGGCCTTCTCTTTTGCTTTTTATATGCATTTTTACGTTGGAGTTAAGGCACCCATGACTTATTATTAGCTCTTTTAAATGTATTTCCCATTGGGATGCACTGGCTAATACCCTTATTTAACCACTTGACCACTGGGCACTTAAACCCCCCTTCCTAACCAGACCAATTTTCAGCTTTCGGTGCTCTCACATTTTAAATGACAATTACTCAGTCATGCAACACTGTACCTATATGAAATTTTTGTCCTTTTTTCCACACAAATAGAGCTTTCTTTTGTTGGTATTTAATCACCCCTGGGTTTTTTATTTTTTGCGCTATAAAAGAAAAAAGACCGAAAATTCTGTAAAAAAAAATGCATTCTTCTTAGTTTTTATTATAAAAATTTTGCTAATTAGTCATTTTTCTTCATAAATTTTGGCCAAAATTTATACTGCTACATTTCTTTTCACTTCTTAACCCAAATTGATGTATATTATTTGGTCTTTGTGAAAGTTATAGAGTCCACAAGCTATGGTGACAATCTCTGAAAATTGCTCACACTTGATGTACTGACGGCCTATCTCATTTCTCGAGACCCTAACAAACCAGGAAAGTACAAATACCCCCCCAAATGACCCCTTTTCGGAAAGCAGACATTCCAAGGTATTTAGTAAGAGGCATGGTGAGTTTTTTGAAGTTGTAATTTTTTCCCACAATTCTTCGCAATATCAAGATTTTTTTTTTTTTTTCTTTACAAAATGTTTATATTAGCAGGTTATTTCTCACACACAGTATATGCATAGCACAAATTACACCCCAAAACACATTCTACTACTCCTCCTGAGTATGGCGATACCACATGTGTGAGACTTTTACACAGCCTGACCACATACAGAGGTGCAACATGCTGGGAGCACCATCAGGCATTCTTGGAGCATAAATTATACATATAATTTCTTGACTACCTCTTCATTTTTGAAGACCCTTGAGCACCAGGACAATGGAAACACCCCAAAAATGACCCCATTTTGGAAATAAAACAACCCAACGTATAATCTATGAGGCATAATGAGTCTTTGGAACATGTCATTTTTTCTCTACAAGTTTCTGGAAAATGTGTAAAGAAAATGAAAACGCATTTTTTTACACAAAGTTGTCCATTTATACAATATTTCTAACACATAGCATGTGCATACCAAAAATTACACTTAGAAATAGATTCTCCTACTCCTCCCAAGTACGGCGATACCACATGTGTGAGACTTTTACACAGCCTGGCCACATAGAGAGGTCCAACATGCAGGGAGCACCATCAGGCGTTCTAGGGGCACAAAAGTCAAATCTAATTTGACTACCTATTACACTTTTGTGAAGCATTCTAGCGGCATGGATGTGGCATGGATGTACGGCCGGGTACGGCTGAGTATGGATGGGATGGCTGGGTACGGCTGAGTACGGCTGAGTGCGGATGGGATGGCTGGGTATGGCTTGGAACGGCTGGGTATGGATGGGTATGGCTGGGTATTGCGGAGTATGGATGGGGGTGGATGGGATGGCTGAGCATGGATGGATGGATGAGTATTGCTGAGTATGGATGGCTGGCTGAGTATGGATGGATGGCTGGCTGAGCATGGATAAGTATTGCTGAGTAGGGATGGATGGATGAGCATGGATGAGTATTGCTGAGTATGGATGGATGAATGAGCATGGATGAGTATTGCTGAGTATGGATGGATGGCTGAGCACGGATGGCTGGCTGAGCATGGATTGCTGGCTAAGCATGGATGGATGGATGGCTGGCTGAGGATGGCTGGCTGAGCATGGATGGATGGATGGCTGGCTGAGCATGGATGGCTGGCTAAGCATGGATGGATGGATGGCTGGCTGAGCATGGATGTCTGGCTGAGTATGGATGGATGGCTGACTCAGTATGGATGGCTCAGTATGGATGGATGGCTGGCTGAGCATGGATGAGTATTGCTGAGTAGGGATGGATGGATGAGCATGGATGAGTATTGCTGAGTATGGATGGATGAATGAGCATGGATGAGTATTGCTGAGTATGGATGGATGGCTGAGCATGGATGGATGGATGAGTATTGCTGAGTATGGATGGATGGCTGAGCACAAATGGCTGGCTGAGCATGGATTGCTGGCTAAGCATGGATGGATGGATGGCTGGCTGAGTATGGATGGCTGGCTGAGTATGGATGGCTGGCTGAGTATGGATGGATGGCTGGCTGAGCATGGATGGCTGGCTGAGCATGGATGGCTGGCTGAGCATGGATGGATGGATGGATGGCTGGCTAAGCATGGATGGATGGATGGATGGCTGGCTGAGCATGGATGTCTAACTGAGTATGGATGGCTGGCTCAGTATGGATGGATGGCTCAGTATGGATGGATGGATTCTGGGAGAAGGTCAATGTACGCCCTCCCAGCGTAATCGAGCCGCGCTGTAGCCGTCATTTGTAGTAGTAGTAGTTAATATGCTCTTAAAGCATACCCATTTTTCCTCCATGTTCTTTGTTCCTAAGATTTTATCCCATTTAGTATCTTCTAGCAAGGATCGTAGTTTAGGGAATTGGTTCTTTTGAAATTCAGTGTCTTTGTATTCCCCTTATGTTTTTTATTTGTGTGATTTATACTGAAACTAATTGACCTGTGATCGCTGTTTCCTAAATTGCCCCGTATTTCCACATCCCTGATCAGGTCTGTATTGTTGGTAATCAGTAGGTCTAGTAACGATTTGTTTCTTGTTGGTGCATTTACCATCTGACCCATGAAATTCTCCTACAAGACAAATGGCGAGCCTTAGATGAATGCGCGGTTCCTTCTGCTCAGTCTAGGTCTGGATAATTTAAAATCCCCCATTATAATGAGCTGTTGAACCAATTTCTACAAGATCTAAATCCTCCTCGTACAACAGTAGCTCTAGTTCTCCCATCTTGTCCGCTAGACTCCTGGCATTGGTGAACATGCCACGTAGTTTGGACCAGGCGAATACTTTACTCTTTTTGGGTGTTCTAAGGTTGCAAATAGGACTTGTTACTGTACTTACCTTGGGTTTAGGTGCTTGAGTCAACCTACCACTAATGCCTCCAATACTACCCTCTGGAATTTGTTCTGCGCTGACTACCTCTGGACCCTCTCCCGTCGCCTAGTTTAAAAACCTCTGTAACTTGTCGGCCATCTTCACTCCCAGCCGATCTGCACCTTCCCTAGTTAGGTGCAGTCCATCCCTGCTAAAGAGTTGGTAATCGACTGAGAAGTTGGCCAGGTACCCAAACCCTTCATTTCTACACCAGCTCCTCAGCCACTGGTTACTTCCCTAATCTCCCTCTGCCTTTCTGATGTGGCTTGAGGTACCGGTAGTATTTCTGAGAATACTACCTTGGAGGTCCATTTCCTCAATTTAGCTCCTAAGTCCCTAAAATCTTTTTTAGGGCACTCCATCTTCCTCTTACTTTGTCATTGGTGCTAACGTGCACCATGACAGCCGGGTCTTCCCCAGCCCCTCCAGTAATCTGTCCACCAGATCCATGATGTGCCGAACCCGAGTGCCTGGTAGACAACATACAGTTCAGCGCTTCAGGTCTTTGTGACATATTTCCCTCTCTGTTCTTCTAAGAATTGAGTCCCCTACCACCAGAATCTGTCTTTCCTTTTCCTTGGCATTACTCCCACCCTCAATGGAGGAGTTATTCCCCTTGCAGCTAGGGGCATCTCTCTGCTCCAGCAATGCTGGTCCCTGACTGCTTTCACCAATGTCATGCAACAGGGCGTACTTATTGGGATGTTCCAGCCCAGGACCAGCCTCCCTGCCACTTTCCCCTCTACTCTTCCTGTCCCCCATCTACTCTGCTCTGGTGCCTGCCCCTCTTTATCTCCACCAGTCTCTGTGCTGGCCCCTGCCGGCACCTGCCTGGTACAATTCCAACTCTCCTTTAGTATGGAGGGACTTCTCAGTGTTGACAGTTGCTTCCCTAGATTCAGAACCTGGGCTTCCAGGGAAAAAATGTGCTTACATTTTGCACAGCAGTATTCACCCATGATCGGATGATCAAGGAACGCATAAATGCCGCAAGATGTACACAGAGTCGCATCTCCACACCCACTGGACATCGTACCTACTATTTTAATGGGGATTTGGAATTTTCAGTGCTAGCTGCAAAGGAGCAAGGAGCTGCAGGGGAGCACAGTTAAGCATGGGCTTGGGGGACGCCCTTTCCAGAGATGCAGTTACTCTGCATAGATAAGGTGACGGTGTCTCTGAAAAAATAGATGGTGCTTTTAAGCCCCATACACACTATCATATTTTCTGCTTATTTTTTCCTTCAGATTTACCAAAACCATATAATATGAGGTCAAACCTTAGGAGTTTCAATTTGTTTGCAATCAGGCAGGCCCTTGCACTACATGGTTTTGGTAAATCTAAAGACAAAAATCAGCAGAAAATCTGATAGTGTGTATGGGGCTTAAGCCTTTTTTTATTATGACCTTAAATGTTCTTGAATGTTTACATTTAAAAGTTGCCCTTGGGGTGACAGAAAACCTATACAGCAAAGTAAAAGACATACACCAAAGTTTGATTGACAGAAAGTCTTTATTGATTTTTCTACTACAGATGTTGTGTGTCAGATGTAGTTCACTGTGTCCTTGTATAAACATGTATACCAGCTTATTTACTTGACGTCTATTTTATAGTAACCATTGTCGATTGTGAAATGCATTTGTATCCTTTCCAGAAACCCTGCAATAAAGAATTTATTGTAAAGTGAAATTTCCTTTTTTTGGACTCTGTGGAGTGATGTTACAGTCTCGACCTTGTCCAATCAGAGAACCCTTTACATTCCTTGAGAAATATGCAAGCCATTCGGTGAATGGTGCCCATGCTAAGTGAGTGACTGTTCACTATGTCACAGGGCAGCAGCTCAGCATGGTAACTGGAAGACAGTGGTGATTATCGTAGTAGTGGTGCCTACTACAGTGATTTCCAGCTTCCACAGTGATCTGAAAGGTATGGCACATACACACTTACTAACTTACACCCAAGCTGGACCAATGTAATTATGCAAAGAAGCAATAACTGAAGTTTAGCTTTAACCACTTGACCTCTGGAAGGTTTTACCCCCTTCATGACTAGGGCATTTTTTGCTATTCAGCACTGTGCTAATTTAACTGGCAATTGCTCGGTAATGCAACACTGTATCCAAATAAAATGTATATAATTTTTTTTCACACAAATAGAGCTTTCTTTTGGTCATATTTAAAGGGGTTGTAAAGTTGTTTTTTTTTTTTTTTTTAAATAACAAACATGTTATACTTACCTTCACTGTGCAGCTCGTTCTGCACAGAGTGGCCCCGAACCTGGTTTTCTGGGGTCCCTCGGCGGCTGTTTCAGCTCCTCCCCGCAAGCATTTACCACCTTCATGCGAGCTCCCTCGCACGGTGGTGAGTGCTTGCGGGCGCGCTCCCGTGATACAGCCGGCGGCTATAGCCGCTCGCTGTATCACTCGGCCCCGCCCCCCGGCGCGCCGCGTCATCGGATGTGATTGACAGCAGCGCGAGCCAATGGCTGCGCTGCTTTCAATCCATCCACTGCAGCCAATCAGCGACCAGGCTGAGCTGCAATGAAGCTGACGAGGACGAGGAGCGAAGATTCGAGGCGTCAGGTAAGTAAAACGGGGGGGCTGGGGGCGGCGGTACTGTCAAAAGTTTTTTCACCTTAATGCATAGAATGCATTAAGGTGAAAAAATTTTTACCTTTACAACCCCTTTAATTACCACCAGGTTTTTTAATTTTTTGCTATATAAATGAAAAAATACAGATCATTTTGAAAAAATAAAACTAGTTTTTCCTAGTTTCTGTTAAAAATATTGCAAACATATAATCTTTTTTCATATATTTAGGCCAAAATGTAGTCTACTACATTTCTCTAGTAAAAATAACCCAAGTCAGTGTATATTATTTAGTCTGTGTGAAAGTTATAGAATCTACAAACTATGGTATGTATAAACTATATTACCAAAACTATTGGGACACCTGCCTTTCCACGCACCTGAACTTTAATGGCATCCCAGTCTTAGTCCGTAGGGCTCAATATTGAGCTGGTCCACCCTTTGCAGCTATAACAGCTTCAACTCTTCTGGGAAGGCTGTCCACAAGGTTTAGCAGTGTGTCTATGGGAACATTTGACCATTCTTCCTGAAGCGCATTTGTAAGGTTAGGCACTGATGTGGACGGCTGGCCTGGCTCGCAGTCTCTGCTCTTATTCGTCCCAAAGAGTTGTTCTGTTGGGTTGAGGTCAGGACTCTGTGCAGGCCAGTCAAGTTCCTCCACCCCAAACTCGCTCATCCATGTCTTTAATGGACCTTGTTTGTGCACTGGTTGTCAGAAACCATGAAATCAGACCAAGACAGAAGTACAGTTAAATCACACTTGTTTAATAATAAAATTAAAAAGAACAAACGTAGTCAAAACAGGCCAAAGTTCAGTAACCGGAACGGTTCTCGGTTCAGTAACCGGAACCCCCTCCTCAACGACCCTTCCCCCTTGGAGGACCACCAGGCTTGAGGGAAAAACCCCTATGGAAATCTTGGAGGAGGACAGGGGCATGTACGCCCGAGGATGAGACCTAAGAGCGTTCCTCTGGACCGTACCTTTTCCAATGCACCAGGTACTGTATGCGCCCATGGAACCTACGGGAGTCAACAATGGACTGTACTTCATACTCCTCATGGTTCTCAACCTGTACAGGGTGAGGACGTGGCACTGAGGTGGTAAAGTGGTTGCAGACCAAAGGCTTTAATAAGGAGACATGAAATACAATCAAAATACGCATATTAGAAGGAAAGTCTAATGCGTAAGCCATCGGGTTAATCCTGGGAAGAATACGGAAAGGCCCAATAAACCGAGGTGCGAACTTCAGTGAGGGAACACAAAGTCGGAGGTTGTGAGATGACAGCCAGACCCTGTCCCCAACCTGGTAGGAAGGTGCAGGCAGGCGTCTGCGGTCAGCATGGAGTCTGTACCTATCATTAGCATGACGAAAAGCCTCCTGGACTTGTGTCCAAGTGGATTGAAGACCACGGAGATGCTCCTCTAACACGGGAATACTCTGCGGAATAACTGATTCAGGCAACATGGAAGGTTGGAAACCATAATTCGCCATAAAAAGGGACAATTGGGAAGCAGAATTCAAGGCACTGTTGTGAGCAAACTCTGCCCACGGTAATAGGTCTGACCAGTTGTTATGATGGTCCGAGATATAGCAAAGTAGGAATTGCTCCAAGGACTCATTGGCTCGTTCTGCGGCCCCATTAGACTGCGGGTGATATGCAGAGGAGAAAGCAAGCTGAATTCCCAACTGTGCACAAAAGGCTCACCAGAACCAAGACACAAACTTACTACACCTGTCCGAGACAATCACCTTGGGTAGCCTATGTAAGCAAAAGATCTCCTGAGCAAAAATGGAAGCCAGTTCCTTAGAAGTGGGCAACTTCTTAAGTGGAATACAATGACACATCTTTAAAACCGGTTAACCACCATAAGGATAACTGTGTTGCCCTGGGATTTGGGTAACTCCACAATGGAATCCATAGACAGGTGGGTCCAGGGCCTCTCTCACTTGGGTATGGGTTGTAGGAGGCCCACTGGAAGGTGTCATGGAGTCTTAATCTAAACACACACGGAACAGGCAGCTATGAAGGCAGTTACATCAGCACATAAACTAGCCCACCAGAATTGTTGGGAAATGGCCCAAATGAGTTGATTCTTCCCAGGGTGGCCAGCAGCCTTGGGAGAATGGTAAGTCTGGAGCACGGCAGGATGGAGACTCTTTGGGACAAAGCAGCGGTCACAGGGCTTCTCAGGTGGAGCATGGACCTGAGCAGCAAGAATTTTGGCACCCAAAGGAGAAGTGAGGCTGGTGCGAACCGTAGCCAGAATACGATCAGGAGGAATTATAGGAACCGGAACCGACTCCAACTTGGAAGTGGAGGAAAATTGTCGTGACAAGGCGTCAGCTGTTACATTCTTAGTACTGGGTAAGAATGAAACAATGTAATTGAAACTTGACAAGAAAAGAGCCCATCCCGTCCTTCTTGGAGAGAGGCGTTTAGCCTCAGACAAGAATGTGAGATTCTTATGGTCAGTAAGAATGAGCACCGGCACAGTGGTACCTTTGTGGAGATGTCTCCATTCTTTCAGGGCTAAAATGATCGCCAACAGCTCTCTGTCACCAATCTCGTAATTGCACTCCACAGGTGACAATTTCTAGGAAAAGTAGCCACAAGGATGCATAGCGCTGTCAGAGGTAGGACGTTGAGACAGACGGCTGGACGGCTTAAGTAGGCTGGACTGACGAGCAGGATATCATCAACAGGTGAGTAACTGTGGGGAGAGATGGGAGCTGGCAATTAGCTGACAGTTGAGCGGCCAGCTCAGAAAAGGAAGGGCTGAGCCCAGTCCTGACACTGGTGCGCATTCTTGTTGGAACAGGAAGAGGCCACCCCCAAACTGTTGGGAGCATGAAATTGTCCAAAATGTCTTGGTATGCTGACACCTTAAAAGTTCCCTTCACTGGAACTAAGGGGCCAAGCCCAACCCCTGAAAAACAAACCCACACCATAATCTCCCCTGCATCAAATTATTTAGACCAGTGCACAAAGCAAAGTCCTTAAAGATATGGATGAGCGAGTTTGGGGTGGAGGAACTTGACTTCAACCTGATAGAGCCATCCCAATACTTTTCGTAGTGTATATGCAAATTGATCAGTCCTTATGTACTTACTACCTATCTCATTTTTTTAGGCCCTACAATGCCAGGATAGTACAAATATCTCCCAAATGATCCCTCTTTGGAAATTAGACAGTCCATGATATTTAGTAAGAGGCATGGTGAGTTCTTAGTTCATCAGAGTAGTTCAATGTTACCATAGAAACACTGTACTTTTATGGGGGGGGGGGGGGGTGATCAAGGATTTTTTTTTTCTGTGATTGATAGTTACAGAGATGATCACTGTAACAGCAATCATGTGAACTGTGTCAGAAACCATAAATCAGACCGAGACAGAAGTACAGTTAAATCACACTTGTTTATTAATAAAAATAAAAAGGTAAATAGAGTAAGCATAGTCAAAGCATAGCCAGAGTCCAGTAACCAGATCGGTAGTCAGCCAAGCCAGAGTTCAGTAACCAGATCGAGTAATCAGCCAGGCCAGAAGTCAGGGATCCAAGTGGAGGAACAGCAAGCAGGATAAGGAGCCAGAAGGGATGTCAGCAAGCCAGTCTTTAAACAGGAACGCAGGAGATGGTTTCTTGTGATGTGACCAAGGCGAAGGCAGGAAAGAAGTGAGCTGAACATCTTTAAGTAGGCAGGACTGATGAGCAGATCCACAACAGCTGGTTAACTGTGGAGAGAGAAGAGAGCTGGCAATTAGCCAACAGCTGAGCTGCCAGCTCAGAGAAGGAAGGGCTGAGCCAGCCCTGACAAACTGTCATGAATGGCTTTCATTACTGACTCATTGTTTACTATTGTGATGTTGCGATTGGTCCACAGCTATCACATGGTACATGGTGTTGTGATTGGCCCAAGTACCATGTGATCACTGGTGACCAATCACAGTTCACACACAGTAGTGAACAATGATGTCATCAATGGATTTCATTATTTACTAGATGTCATGTGATCACACAGCGATCACCTGGTATCCGAGCTGCACCCAGTGACTTGAAACCAAGCACCACAATCCACTGTGTCCGGTTGCAGAGTGCCCTAGGGGGCACACGCAGTGCACATATGCACTGCAACGTACGTGGTACCTGGGGGAGCTGCCCGCCAGCGGTAAATATACTGCTGGTGGTTGGCAAGTGGTTAAATGCAGTTTTTATTTACCTTGTTTCTCATGCCCTCCCCCATCAGTTGCCGTTCTCCTCTTCAGATTTGGCTTCAGAATACATTATTGATCACAAAAATAAGAAGAGGAAGTGAGGTATATGGTAAGTAAAAACTGCATTTTCCTTTGACAAAAATGGTAATTTAATTGTTTAAGACACTGTTTGCATACCGCCAAAGCTTGCAAGGGGGAATGTTTCTCTCTTTTAAAGAACAGGCAGCACTAGTCCTATTACTATCACAGCCAGATCAGTTGCCAACCAACCTCAGGACACTGGTTATGGTTATTGCTAGGAGCAAGAAGATAACAGCAATGATCTGCATGCAACAACACTGCTGGAGCTGTGGATAATTGTAATTCTTAAAAGCAGTACCATATAATATAAGATAAAAGAACATCCAGTATAAGCACCGCTTGCTTTTCATTTGTTTCCTTACAAATACTTCATGAAAGATGCAAGAAGGAGAACAGGCATCTGTTCAGTGTTGCAGCCCTTTCTGATCCAATAAATCTCATTTGATTAAGATTATCTGTAAGATTAATTTGAAGGTGTTCCAGTAGCTTAAAGATCGTATCTGTCTTTTTAACAACCCCAGGGTGTTTCACCTATTCTCTAGCTCATTTGTCTCAAGCTCGTATTCATGTACATTAAGCAGCACGGGCACTTAAATAAGCATACAACAAGAGATGTACGATTTTGAATAACATATTGTGCAAAGATATCAAGGATCTGTAAAATATACAAATATAAAATTCACCATGGGAGGAACACAGCAAATATTCAGAATATGTAATGCATAGTGTTAGACATGCATGTATTCATGGTCCCATACCTGCAACTATACACATACGGTACATACATACTAGCATTTATACATACACTCACATACCAGATACGCTGTCTCACATAATCACAACCCACAGTGCTAGAAATTTACTACACATATATATATATATATATACAAAAGTGAGTACACCCCTCACATTTTTTGTAATTATTGTATTAAGACTTTTCATGTGACAACACTGAAAAAATGACACTTTGCTACAATATGAAGTAGTGATTGTACAGCTTGTATAACAGTGTAAATTTGCTGTCCCCTCAAAATAACTCAACACACAGCCATTAATGTCTAAACCGCTGGCAACAAAAGTGAGTACACCCTAAGTGAAAATGTCCAAATTGGGCCCAATTAGCCATTTTCCCTCCCCGGCATGATATGACTCGTTAGTGTTACAAGGTCTCAGGTGTGAATAGGGAGCAGGTGTGTTAAGTTTGGTGTTATCGCTCTCACTCTCTCTTACTGGTCACTGGAAGTTCAACATGGCACCTCACGGCAAAGAACTCTCTGAGGATCTGAAAAAAAGAATTGTTGCTCTACATAAAGATGGCCTAGGCTATAAGAAGATTGCTAAGACCCTGAAACTGAGCTGCAGCACGGTGGCCAAGACCACTCAGAACAGGCCTTGCCATGGTCGACCAAAGATGTTGAGTGCACGTGCTCAGCGTCATATCCAGAAGTTGCCTTTGGGAAATAGACGTATGAGTGCTGCCAGCATTGCTGTAGATGTTGAAGGGGTGGGGGGTCAGCCTGTCAGTGCTCAGACCATAAGCCACACACTGCATCAAATTGGTCTGCATGGCTGTCATCCCAGAAGGAAGCCTCAGTTTGCTGAAGATAAGCAGACTAAGGACATGGATTACGAGAACCATGTCCTGTGGTCTGATGAGACCAAGATAAACTTATTTGGTTCAGATCGTGTCAAGGCAACCAGGTAAGGAGTACAAAGACAAGTGTGTCTTGCTTACAGTCAAGCATGGTGGTGGGAGTGTCATGGTCTGTGGCTGCATGAGTGCTGCTGACACTGAGGAGCTACAGTTCATTGAGGAAACCATGAATGCAAACATGTACTGTGACATACTGAAGCAGAGCATGATCCTCTCCCTTTGGAGACTGGGCCGCAGGGCAGTATTCCAACATAACGACCTGCAAGACAACCACTGCCTTGCTAAAGAATTTGAGGGCAAAGGTGATGGACTGGCCAAGCATGTCTCCAGACCCAAACCCTATTGAGCATCTGTGGGGTATCCTCAAACAGAAGGTGGAGGAGTGCAAGGTCTCTAACATCCACCAGCTCTTCACAGGTTGGCACTGGAGTGGATAAGGCCTCCAGTGGCAACCTGTGAAGCTCTGGTGAACTCCATGACCAAGAGGGTTAAGGCAGTGCTGAAAAATAATGGTGGCCACACAGAATATTGACACTTTGTGCCCAATTTGGACATTTTCACTTAGGGGTGTACTCACTTTTGTTGCCAGCGGTTTAGACATTAATGGCTGTGTGTTGAGTTATTTTAAGGGAACAGCAAATTTACACTGTTAAACAAGCTGTACACTCACTACTTTACATTGTAGTAAAGTGTCATTTCTTCAGTGCTGTCAAATGAAAAGATATAATAAAATATTTACAAAAATGTGAGGGGTGTACTCACTTTTGGGAGATAGTGTACTGTGCTATATATATATATATATATATATATATATATATATATATATATATATATATATATATATATATATATATATATATATGAGGTAAAAGCATATCCCTGGTTCCAGGACATGGGGTGGCCGGCTTATCCTGATACCAATCCAAAGGGCTATTGAACAAGAAGAAAGGATCGCCACTACTCCTGACTAGCCCAGGTGAATAAAAGATAAGGGGTGGCCTCAGCCTACATGTCTCCACCACACCACACAAATATAGGCTGAGGCTGCTTCTTATCATTTATTCACCTGGGTTGGTTCTGGTGACAACCAAGGATTCCCTCACTTTGGAGGGATTTTCTCCTACTTCCTGTTTTGGCTATGGGAGTTATAACCTTCTTTGGCCTTTGGTTTTAATTTAAAGCCCAGCTCCAGGAAACTGCCGCACCCACACTGCAAGGATTAATTGCTTGTTTAGGTTTAGGGGACATATAACAGAAGACCTATTTATCTGGTCCTTTGCTCTTCCATGCCGTTAGACCGGTCCTCATAGCATCTTCTACCCCACACTCCAGAGGTCTAAGGTCTTGGCATCACCAAGAACAATACAGGGTCAATAGCTGCACCCACACTGCATGGATTAATTACTTGTTTAGGTCTAGAGAACATACAGCAGAAGACCTATTTACCTGGTCCTTTGCTCTTCCATGCTGTTAGACTGATCCCTGGAGCATCTTCTACCCCACACTCCAGAGGTCTAAGGTCCTAGCGTTACCAAGAACAATGCAGAATCCATAGCCCTGCTTTGAACTTGATGACATAAAGGGACAGTCCATCGCCGGAGGAGGGGGAACACCATCTGCTGAGGGAGAAGAGAATCAGGAAAGTAAAGTTCTTCTAACCTCCCTAAATGAGAAGTTATCCTCTGCAGTGCTGGCGCAACCCCACTGCAAGAGATAACTCAAATTTTTCAAAGTTGGGCTTTAAAGAGCAATTGAACTCTGGAAGCTGTTGCAAAAAAAAAGCAGGCAGAGGACAAAAGACTAGTCACCAGTTCGGTCTGTTTTTTCCCTCTAGCTGCTTTGTCCCCCATTTTAAAATACTAATGCCTTGTACTGTGTCTTTGTCTGAAGGTAGCCATTTTGGTAGAAGCAGGGCTTTGCTTCCTCATGTCAGAGCCTCCAGCAAGAAGAACAGTGGGCAGCACAGTAGTGATATCACCATATCTTACTACAAATATCTCTTCAGAAAATAATTAAAGTTAAGTGCTAAATAAACTACTAACTAAATAAATACATAAAAAATCCCTATAGTGCCTGTGTATTTTTATGCAATTAATTCACATAGAATGTAACACTTTGAGCATTTTTAAGGAATTTATTTAATTTGTAGTTTATTTAGAGCGTTGCACTTTAAGTATTTGCTGAAATTGAATGTATGAGGTGTACACTTAACAGCAGCAGCTGAGAGTTATATTCACATTTTTTTTGGGGGGGGGGGTAAGGTTTGGATGAGCGCTGGTGATTTAATCATACATCAATACAAATAGCGCTTGGCTGTTTGTCCCAGACAGCAGTGTCTTAGATCCCACACTGCAGATATATAGCTAAGAGGGTGTATGCACATGAATGCCTATGTACCCTCACTTAACAGGAAGTGTATTGCCATTTTTAAGCAGAGATTAGATACAAAAGGTATGTTTTTCAGTGTAATTAACATTTCTAAATATTCTCTATAACAGTACTTTTTGAATTCAAGTCTACTTTAAAGTTCCATCATTTTTTGGAAAACAGCTCATATAAAAAGTAGATTTTGGGTTGACTACCCTGCCACTTACACCCCATACTGCTCCATCTTTTGCCGTTTATGGAACAATCTAGATGTTTTTTTCAGCACTATAAAGCGTACCTCAATAGACTTGAAGGAAAATGCTATAAAAGTGGATTTTTTTACTACTAGCCTATTGTTCTTCCTGATATACTATACATGTGGCACTGGCACTGGCACTGGCACTACATATCAGTAGAATATAAACCTCAAAGTCTATCCTTTAATGGTTGGCTCATTGTTAACATCTGACAGCATGTGTAATACAAAACTCCTCACAACTTTTAAAGCGCTCAAGGTTATTCCAAATTCATTGTAGTTTCAATGTATGATGTATACTTTCACACTGAATGAAATGTGATGTACATGTGCCTGGAACTGAGAATTTATAACACACATTTAGAATGTGCAATCAAGCAACTGATTTCCTTATAACTTGCATTGCTCAAAAATGTACACGTCAGAACAACAGACTACTTTACTTTGTGGCGTAAACTTTATGTTGTTACTATATTATTAAAAGAGGACCAAAGGCAATTTTTTAATTAATTTTGGGTAGCGTTAGGCCCCTTTCACACGGGCTTTCCGATCAAGTCCGCCTGTCAGTTTTTCAGGCGGATCTGATCGGACACTCCATTCACCCCTATGGAGCAGCAGATGTCAGCAGTGTTATGTCCGCTGACACCCACTGCTATTCAATCTGATCCTGTCCGCCAAATCCAGACAGATGGTGACTCTATTTTCCATCCATCTGGCGGATCGGATAGAATCAGATAAAAACGGACAGGTGGTCCGTTTTCATCTGATCTCTCCATAGAGGGGAGCTGGACTCTGACAGGTCCGTTTCTACACAGTGAGCGAAGTCAGACCTGTCATCTGCCTGTTTAGCGGGGATTAGCAGATCGATCCACCACTGAGCAAGCAGAATCTGTCAAACAGACAAGCCCGCACGAAAGGCGCCTAAGGGAATGTTATACCCCTGTCAGGGTTTTGTGTTTATTCTTTGCTACCTGTTGTATCAGGGTTACCAGAACTAGCTTCCTGTCAGAAACCACGAATCAGACTGAGACAGAAGTACAGTTAAATCACACTTGTTTAATAATAATTAAAAAAAAGGTAAACAGAGTAAACGTAGTCAAAACATAGCCAGAGTTTAGGAACCGGAACGGATAGTCAGACAAGCCACAACGTCAGGCAACCAGAGATGAGTGTAGTAGAACAGAAAGCAGGATCTGAAGCCAGAAGGAATGTCAGCCTAGCAAGTCTTTAACAGGAACACAGGAGAGCGTCTCTAGAGATGTGACCAAGGCAAAGGCAGAGATCATCTGGACTGGACAGCAGTGGCGGCCCGTGCGTTGTGGGCACAGGGGCGCCGCCCCCCCTGACACCGCCACCCTCCCTATTCATGTGCCGGCCTCTTTCAGGACGCTGGACACATGAATTACTATGGTGGGGATAGGCGGGGGGATGTATTTTGAAGCATGTGATTAGGGCCAGAGGCTCTAATAGGCTTCAAAATAGCATGGGCTCGGGGCACAGAGCACTGCGTCCTGATCCCATCATGTTGTGTGGCATAGCGAATGAATTTTCGCTATTTTCACACTAAGGTTCCTCCGTGCCAATCAGCAGGCAGGTCAGTGAGACCTGTCTCCCGATTGGCCACAGCATTAGGCGATCCTATTGGATGCCTAACGCTTTGGTGAAAGAGAAGGCAAACGGACATAGGAGCCACAGTCGCCGCTTCCCGCCGAGGAAGAGAGCCGCCGAGGAAGAGAGCCGCCAAGAAGAGCTGCCAAGGAGAAGAGCTGCCAAGGAAGAGAGCCGCCAAGGAAGAGAGCCGCTGAGGAGAAGAGCCAACAAGGAGGAGAGGCGCCAAGGAGAAGAGCCGCCGAGGAGGAGAGCCCTGGCCCCTGTCACTCCAGGAGAGGAGTGGTAAGTGCTGCCAGACCAGCCGAGTGCACGGGGGGGGTTGTGGGTGGTTTAGTGAAGTGACAAGTGGCTGCATTTGAGGTGACAAGTGGCTGCATTGGATGGGCACAGGTGGCTGTATTAGATGGGCACAGGTGGCTGCATTTGATGATCACAAGTGGCTGCATTTGAAGTGACAAGTGGCTGCATTAGATGGGCACAGGTGGCTGCATTAGATGGGCAGAAGTGGCTGCATTTGATGGGCACAGTTGGCTGCATTTGACGGGCACAAGTGGCTGCATTTGATTGGCACAAGTGGCTGCATTTGACGGGCACAAGTGGCTGCATTTGATTGGCACAAGTGGCTTCATTTGATTGGCACAAGTGGCTGCATTTGATTGGCACAAGTGGCTGCGTATGATGGGCACAAGTGGCTGCGTATGATGGGCACAGTGGCTGCATTTGATGGGCACAATGGCTGCGTTTGATGGGCACAGTGAGGCTGCAATTGATGGGGGGGGTCAGTATTTTTCAGTTTGTTTGCGCCCCCCCAAAAATATTAAGCGCCAGCCGCCACTGCTGGACGGCTTAAGTAGGCAGGATTGACAAGCAGGATACCATCAACAGGTGAGTCACTGTGTAGAGGTAGGAGCTGGCAATTAGCCTAAAGCTGAGCGGCCAGCTTTGAGAAGGAAAGGCTGAGCCCAGCCCTGACACGCTCCACTGAAAAATGTTCCCTCTATTCCTATTCCAAAATTTTCACTTTCAGTGATAAAGGTAAGCAGCACAAATAGTGAGACAGCAAAAAAACCTGACTGGTATTCTAATCCCTCTTCACTCTAGCCTAAAAATGTTTTACCTATAGTTACAGTTTAATATTGTTAACTTCATCAATAAAGGATACAGTATCTTTCTCTCCCCTTTGCTTACCATATACTTGCCTCCATGTTCTCTCTCCCACAATCCCATACTTTGAAAAGCAAAGTGGGAATGAGGGTGCAGACTTTCAACATCCTACCTACCATACAGTACCTTCAACCTGTTGATGTTGGATTTCATTCAGCTAACCACAGGGTGCCTACCTATTGAACTCTCCCAAATAGAGATAAGCTCTGCTTCTTTTTTTTTTTTTTTTGTGAATGCAATGCATTTTATGATTTTATTATTAAAATGCCCCCCCTCACCCTACACTTTTCCAGTGTGCCCACGCTCGAATAGATTGTAATGGAAATTACTATAGGAACTGCTATTTTCGCTAGCTCAGATTGAGACTTACTGCACATTTTTAGATTGTGTACTGTAATTGTCTTTCAAAGGGTTGTCAGTTTTTTTTTAATATTATTTTCTTGATTTTGATTAGTTGGAGATTGTTTGAGACAAATAGTTAATGCATTGGAAAACAGATTGTCACAAAGTCCATTGAATCTGAATACGATCTTTACCCTGCAAAGCTCTGTTAGTTCCAGCTTTCTAGCCTAGGGCAGGGGCTGGATGTGTCTCCTAGTGTGAGCACCAACTCAACCATGCCTTCTTCTGCAAACAGCACGGCAGCTACTTGTGCCTTTAGAGACAAGCAGCTGTTCTGTCACACAGTCTTGTGCTAGTTAGAAGCTGTCACGTTAATGAGTAACTAGCTCCATTAACTTTGCATGGTGTCATGAATCAGACCCTCTACTATTTTTTGCACCACTGCGTTGTAAAGTATTTTCTGGAGAAAGTCATCTAAATCTTCTATTTGGTTTGCTAACCATTTGGTCTTTATTTTGCAATTCTTTAATTGAAATGTTTAAATCATCATGACAAACAGCAGTAGCAGGTATTACTCTGTGTATGCATTGTGCAAAGAGGCAAAATGTTATGTTGTTATTTCTTTTAACTACACATAAATCTTTACCATGTATTAGTATTATTGTTATTATTTGCATCCTTTATTTATACATTTAGATTTACTTTATAATGCATATATAATAGTGGGGTGTATTAAAGCTGAATTCCAGGCAGCTCTGTATTCATTAACAAGTTATTAAATGTATTTTTCAAAACTACCTTAATTTGACTTGATATCTGAAGAATTTTGTAAAACCTATTATATTTCATAGATGTCTGAAGATGATTGCACTCATATGATGACCAGCTGATAGTGAGATTTACTGTATCACACAATGGCATCAATAAATACAAAAGGTAACAGAGATATTACAGTTCAGTGTAAGTTAAAAACTACAAGAGATAAAAACACAAGTTATAAAAATGTCTAGAAAAATGTGACAAGCTTAGAGAAGCATGGCTGTCTCACTTCTTGACTATTTTCTGCAGCGTGTGCCAGTCTACTAAGTTTAAAGGAAAGGATGTACTGAATCTTAGACTAAAAGAGAATACACCTATTAAAAGAGGATCTTCAGTCCCCTCACCCCAAAAATAGGTCAGCAGCTATGAATACTATAGCTGCAGGCTTTTAATAAAAGGACACTTACCTGTCCAGGGATGTGAATGATCCTGCAGCCTTCTGAGATCTATGTCCCAGAAGGCTGCGGGCAAAGGGGAGGGAGGGGTACTTCAGCAATCCGAGTGGAAGTGGGTACCTGTCAAAACCAGGAACCCACTCTCCAAAAAAAAATTAAAAAATCCAAAAGTGTTAGAGCAGGGGGCAGAGAGGTGGAAAAGCAGAACTTCCCTTTTTCTGTGAAGTTTTACTTGAAGCTGGTCAATATTGGGTTTATTTACTAAAGCTGGAGAGTGCAAAAGAGGTACAACTCTAGTATAAACAAAAACCTGTCTATAATTTACAATAGCTAATTTTTGTGGGTTTTTAAATAACATCATTTTTGCTTCAGCTTGTTCGCCACAGCGGAATTATTTGTTGTGGTCTTTCTTGATAATCATGAAACCAGGCTTTGTGTTCAAGTCAGGCAGCACAGTGGCTTAGTGGTCAGCTTGTCTGACTTACAGCACCGGGGTCCCTGGTTTATATCCCTGTAAGGACTCTATCTGCATGGAGTTTGCATGCTCCCCCTGCACTTGCATGGGTTTCATCCCACACTCCAAAGACATGCTGGTAGGTTCATATGCTGTGTAAATGGTTGCTGCTATATAAATTCCTATAATAATCATTTTGCTGCATCATCACTGGTGGATAAGCACAGGCAATAAAATGTCAGTTTTCTTTCTTTTTTCCTCATTGATGACCGTCCTCTATCACACATTGCGGAGAAGCCCTGGCTGCACACATCTTCGTGTTTTAAAGTACTTGGTATTTTTTACCGTATTGCATTCCCTGCATTAAAGTAAAAAAACACCCCACTAACTATCCCCCCCAAACACTTACCTGAGCCTGTCAGTGATCCATCGCTGTCCTGGCTTCAGGTCTTCTCTCCCCTCTCTTTTTGATCCTAAAGGGACCCAGGCTCCCACTGCTGTCAGTCAATTCCTCTAAGCAGAGTTTGGGGGCAGGGCCAAGCCGCACTGTGTGTGTCTATAGACATGCACAGTGTGGCTCGGGAGTGAGCCCACGGATGTGCCCTCATATCAAGCAGCTTGCTATCGGTGCACACTGAGAAGAGAAGGAGCCTGAAACTCCAGCAGGGGACCCAAGAAAAGGAGGAAGGAGAACGCTCTGTGCAAAACCATTGCACAGAGCAGGTAAGTATGACATAAATGGACATGCAGCTTTTTTTTGTATCTTGTGCTAAGCAACGATGCATGGGCATCAAATCTCCATGGTCACAGTGCCATTGGGGTGCCATTCAAAATGAAATGAATAGCACTACAACACTCTAATGCACAATGGTGTGCTTTGGCTCTTCTGCCCTGTACACATGAGAGGTTTTTCTGATGGAAAATGTGTGATAGGACATTGTTGTCAGAAATTCTGACCGTGTGTAGGCTCCATCACACATTTTCCATAGGAATATCCAACACACAAAGTTTGAGAGCTTGTTATAAAATTTTCCGACAACAAAATCCGTTGTTGGAAATTACGATCGTGTGTACACATATCAGACGCACAAAGTGCCAGGCATGCTCAGAATAAATTAAGAGACGAAAGCTATTGGCCACTGCCCCGTTTATAGTCCTGACGTACGTGTTTTACGTCACCGCATTCAGTACGATTGGATTTTCCGACAACTTTGTGCGACCGTGTGTATGCAAGACAAGTTTGGATGGATTTTAGATTTTGTTGTCGGAATGTCCGATCGATGTCCGGCCGTGTGTACAGGACATTACAGTTAAAGTTAAACCCCTTTTTTTCTGAAATTGCATTGTGTTATATTATACAGTAGGTGCAAATAAGGTTTAGCTGAGTTCTTTAATTATCTAAAAGATATGCACAGATCTATACTTGTTAATGGCTGAGACCAGCTATTTATGGAGATATGTAAGCAATTTCTGGTCTTAGAAGACTATTACTTGGCAGTTTGTGAAAATTACTTTTTTTTTTTTTGCATTAAATAGAGAATTGATTAAATATATAATGAACCTGGGCTATTATGTACATAAGAATTCAAATAAATATTTCATCAGATTATACAATATTAAAAAGCATGCAGTGGGGTATCAGATTGAATGTTTCAGTTAAGCTAAACATGATAATTACAGATAATGCACTTATTATAAATTCTGGCGCATTCAGGGGAAATGAAATGTGTGTTGCTGAAGTAACAGCAATGTTTACTAAAGTGTTCCTTAAGGATATGCTCTATCTTTAGTACAGAAACAACTCCATTGCTAGAGGAGCGAGCTGCGGCTAGGTGGTGCTGCTCTGCTGCAGAAGCAGAGATGGGCAACGTGATGTGTGAGACAGAAGAGCAAAATAAGAAGAAGAAATGTAAAATCAGCACATTCTCTCTGCTTCATCTCTATGGCATAGTAACACATCAATATTATTTGCAGAATTCTACATTGTAATTTTTGAATTATAGTTCAGATGTTATGCGAAATATTGCTGTAAGAGGTCTGTCATAATGATTTGTACATTTGCACATTTTACTATAAATAAAAATCCATTTTCAGACTGTCTTATTTTTGCTCACTCTTATTATTCATTCTGATTTACTGCTTAAACGTGGCCTTTCTTCATTTGTTATAGCTGTGTATGATTATACATTTTGGACAGACTGCAGGAAGAAAGCCTTTTATATCATGTCTCAGAGGCTCGGTGCAGTTAGAACGGAACTGTCCAAGGGCATAATTTGCCAAGCAGTACTACAGTGTAAGGTCTGTAATTATTTTCCAGTTGCATATGGCTCAGTAATTACAGATGCACTTTGTGTATTGTGTCATTCAAATGAAAGCCCAGTTGGACAGCCATATTAGCAGCTTTATAAAAGATCCCCTCTAACACTCAGTAACAAAAATAAATAAAAACAAATATATATACAGTATATACATATGTATACAGTATCTCACAATAGTGAGTGCACCCCTCACATTTTTGTTAATATTTTATTATATCTTTTCATGTGACAACACTGAAGAAATTACACTTTGCTACAATGTAAAGTACTGAGTGTACAGTTTGTATAACAGTGTAAATTTGCTGTCCCCTCAAAATAACTCAACACACAGTCATTAATGTCTAAACCGCTGGCAACAAAAGTGAGTACACCCCTAAGTGAAAATGTCCAAATTGGGCCCAAAGTGTCAATATTTTGTGTGGCCACCATTATTTTTCAGCACTGCCTTAACCCTTTTGGGCATGGAGTTCACCAGAGCTTCACAGGTTGTCACTGGAGTCCTCATCTGTTCTTCAATTGTAAAAAACTTCTACACAGTAAACGTTCACCCCATGCTACATAGGAGTGAATAATACATTCCCTACGAATTTGCCTGACATTTTATTAAAATCTAAATCTGAGTTGCTGATTTTTTTGTGATTTCTACCAAAATGCAATGATAGTTTATATAAGTGCTTTTTTTATAATTCTGAAAGGGGAACATTTTTTTTAAAGCCAGCTAGGCATGAAGCAAGGGCTTTGGCGAGGGTGCAGCCCCTCTGCTATATTGATATCAGCCTGCATGCCATTCAGGGGTTGCTTTGAGAATTTTCTCCCAAAAAATGGGGTTCTCCCTCCCACAGCACTGGTGGCCAATATTGATGCTGGTACCTAGGAGGAGGCACCACCAAGGAAAGGGGGATTATGTATCACCTACCTGTTCCCCTCATGGAGAGCAAGTAGATGGTTCCCCTTACTTTGTTATTTGATTTTAAAGAACCTAGAGAGTTCCCCAGTGTGTGCAGAAAACCCACAAACACCAGAAAATGCATTGATCAGTTTTAACTAATATTTAGCTTTGAAGGTTCCAGCAATGTCCAAAAATGTAGAAAAGAATTCAACCCTGTTTGAGCAATAACACATTTCCCACGCTAGGCACGGTTTTCTGTGCCAAGGGAAATCTAGGGATGGGTTTTTATTGGATATAATTGTCCGTATTTGGTATTAATTCACATAAGGACAATAATGTCATGGGGACCAAAGTTCCCTGTGTACATAAAACCAGTTCTAAAAAGGATTTGAGCAATGATAAAGGGGAGACCTGTACTCCCCTTCCTCTTACTTGCCGATACTGGATGGATGCTACCAGAACATTGCTGGACCATTGAAAGGTAAATAATAATTAAAAAATAGATTTTTTTTGGGGGGGGGGGGGTGTTTCAGGAGGACCCCTAATCAGGCACTGGTGCTTCCTCCTAGGGTTAAATATAAAGCTATCAGCAGATAAATAAAACAGAATAAACATATTATTTAACAAGATTCACCCAAACATTCAGCCAAAGATTTGGCTGGTAACTGCACTTTAGACATTAGATCAGTGTTTGATTCAGCAATATTCGAGGTTGCATGATTTACTCAGCAGCTGACATGCAAAACATAGAGGGAATGTTGGCAGAAACTGCTGGTTGACCCCTATCTTTGATAAATAGCCCTCAGTACTTGTAAAAAATATAAACATTATTCTGTACAAATCAGGCTCACTTCTGCATAGAAACCAATGAGCTTCTAACCCCAGCTTGCTCAATTAAGCTTTGGTAATAAAACCTGGAAGCTCATTGGTTTCTATGCAGAAGTGAGCCTGATTTTGCACTTTCCAGCTTTATTAAATAAACCCCATTGTGTACTTAAAAGTGGGGTATGCCTGTATACAGAAAATCTTCAACTGAGGACATTGTAAAGCTAACCCTAAATGGTTCAGTTTTTTCCACTCAGCCAGTGTGCTAAATATATAAAGATATAAAATACACAAATTAATGCACCTCTGTACCCATCATTACATCATTAAATGTATTTTTAAAGCAGAATCAAACCTCTGCATTTTTTTTTTCTATTGGGCTACAGGAGCTGTTAGCTATAATGTGTTAGTACGCACAACATATGCACATGTCAGACTTAACAAAGCAATTCCCTTCAGCACTGTACTGTCAGCGCTCCCACCGGTCACACGCGTTGCAACCTTCTTCTCTCAGTCTTCCTTCTCGGGTTCCAGGGCTCTTCAGCCACTTGGTTAGCCAGGCTGCAATGATGTAACTTTAGTGCATGCACACAGTAATCACGTCATCACGGCACAGAGCAATGTACTGCAATGTATAGTAAGCTACTAATGGCAGGGAGAAAGGTTTATGACAGAAAAGACCAATATGCTCT
Source organism: Aquarana catesbeiana (assembly GCF_042186555.1). NCBI lineage: Eukaryota > Metazoa > Chordata > Amphibia > Anura > Ranidae > Aquarana > Aquarana catesbeiana. The sequence goes on along the minus strand of NC_133327.1, from coordinate 286,095,502 downwards.
CTTCTGTCATACAAACCCTACCTGTCAGCAGTTCCTGTGTGCACAAGAAGCATGCTAGTTGAAGGAGAAAGCAGAGAGACAGAGAGATTAGCTCATCACAATGCTCTAATGGGGGAAAAGACTATGACGGGAAAATTACTGGACTAGTTGAAGTTGAAAATTTCAGCAAAGTTTTATTTTTTAATCTTTTATAGGGCCATTCATTTTGATCTTGTTCTTTTTGACTGATTAAAAGGGGATTATGTTCTGAGAAAATATGAGGACTGCTATTACTAACCTCTTTTGAAAATGTTTGTTTCCCACGCATCATGTTCCCACATATCGTGTTGATCCAGAGTAGAGCTGCACTATTCTGGCTAAAATGAGAATCACGATTTGTTTGCTTAGAATAAAGATCACGATTCTCACGGCGTAACATTTTCTTTCACATTATCCAAAAAAATTGGGCTAACTTTACTGTTTAGTTTTTTTTTTAATTCATCAGTGTATTTTTTTAAAATTGCATTTTAAAAACCGCTGTGCAAATATGGTGCAACATAAAATATTGCAACAACCACCATTTTATTCTCTAGGGTCTCTGCTAAAAAAAAAAAAAAAATATATATATATATATATATATATATATATATATATATATGTGTGTGTACCCTGTTTCCCCTAAAATAAGACCTAGCGTGATTGTCGGTGATGGCTGCAATATAAGCCCTACCCTCCAAATAAGCCCTACCCTGTTTCCCCGAAAATAAGCCCTACCCTGAAAAGAAGACCTACAAGGACTTTAACTAGGGCTTATTTGGGGGATAGGGCTTATATTGAAGCCATCGCCGACAATCACGCTAGGTCTTATTTTAGGGGAAACAGGGTATATATATCATGTTTGGGTGTTCCAAGTAATTTTCTAGCAGAAAATAATGATTTTTACTTGATAATGATAATGATTTTTACTAAACAATAAATGTCAGAAAAGGTTTGTCTGACTATCTGTTCCGGTTACCGAACTTTGGTAAAACTACTGGTGCCCCTTAACTGCATAGTGCATATTATTTACAAAGGAGAACCTAGCTTTTAATATAAATTATGCTAACCCATCCTAACCCATCCTTCCTACTCCTGAACTAGTCTACACTGAAACACTCCATCTCAACTCCTTATTTACATCAGTAGGACAGCTGTGGTTTTCAAATCGCTTATAATTCTTTGAGCTCTTAAAGGCTGGTCACTTGCACAGTGATACCTAAAGAACTTGCATGGCACTCTCTTCTGAGACTGGAGATGCTCAGAACACAACACTGTGTAAGGCTTCAATGTGTGGATCCATTCAAAGGTGAAGAGAATTTTGTCCAGAGAAGATGGAGCAGGGAGTAGCTGCCCCGTGGAAGTAAGTAATTAGCTGGTGTGGGTATAGGTGTAGATTGGTTTAAAAGAGCAAAGGATTAGTGTAGTTCTTATTAAAAGTACAGTTGTTTTTTTTTAAGTGGAAATAAACTCATCAGGTGAATTGCCTCACAAAACAGTTACTGTAAGTTTAAGGCATGCTGTGAATGGTAACTGTCACAAGTGCTTGTGCTGTCAGCTGATCTGCAAAGGCATCACATGTGCATTACCATGGCAAATTCAGTTCAAACAGAGGCTAAAATGACAGCTTCCTTGGCTGTAAAGGATAGGGGGGTTAGTTCTGCTTCAAGCTGTGATGGCAGTTTGTTGTAAAACTGTATGAAAACAAATGCTTTCAATCAGCATATAGTAAAAAAACAGAAGCAGTCTTGGCTAAGGTGTAAAAATGAACCCCCTATAACAGGAACAGGAATGTTAATTACCAACAAACAGTAGATAAATAAACAGATTTTATAGCCATATGCATAGTTGGCAACATTGTAAAAAAATTTATAGGGACACTTTTTTGTCTGTAGGCGGAGTCTTATTTTAATTAGGAGGCAGGGCACTAGCTTTTATGTGTGGTGTACAAGGAAAAGGAAAATGTAGCGTGCTTAGCGCCAAAGTGAAAAATGGCCTTGGTTTAAAGGAAATAGTTAGTGTGGGTTAAAGGGGGCTTGGCTCAAGGGAGTGTGGTCTGAGTCTGAGATGAACAAGGGATGGAGGGAGAAAGAAAGAGATAGAAGGAAAGAAAGAGGGATGGACGGGTAGCAGGCCCAAATTCTACACCACAATAGAAATATGTGTATGCCAGAAAGTTTAACAATCAGCAGATAAAGATAATCCAAATACCTGGTGTTAGTGCTTCAAGCATCCCAACACCATGGTTGTTATAGTGTCAGGATGACTAAAGCGCATTATTTCTATTATGACATTGTAATATAAAATTAAATATTTTAACTCACCATAATGCAGAATCAGTGGGAGCCCTGAGCGTGTTACTTGTCACGTCGCCTGTCATCAGGTGTCCCCAGCAGATTCCCTCCTTACATCAGGCATCCCCAGTGCAGTCCCACCTTACATCAGGTGTCCCCAGCGGAGTGCATACTTACATCAGGTGTCCCCAGAGGAGTGCCTCCTTGCATCAGGTGTCCACAGCGGATGCCTCCTTACATCAGGTGTCCCCAGCGGAGTCCCTCCTTACATCAGGCACTGCCAGTGGAGTCCCTCCTTACATCAGGTGTCCACAGTGGAGTCCCTCCTTACATCAGGCGTCCCCAGTGGAGTGCTTCCTTACATCAGGTGTCCCCGGCAGAGTGCTTCCTTACATTAGGTGTCCCCAGAGGAGTGCTTCCTTACATCAGGTGTCCCCAGTGGAGTTTACTCCTTACATCAGGTGTCCCCAGTGGAGTGCTTCCTTACATCAGGTGTCTCTAGCGGAGTACTTCCTTACATCAGGTGTCCCCAGCGGAGTCCCTCCTTACATCAGGGGTCCCCAGCGAAGTGCTTCCTTACATCAGGTGTCCCAAGCAGAGTGCTTCCTTACATCAGGTATCCCTAGCGGAGTACTTCCTTACATCAGGTGTCCCCAGCAGAGTCCCTCCTTACATCAGGCATCCCCAGCGGAGTCCCTCCTTACATCAGGCTTCCCCAGTGGAGTCCCTCCTTATATCAGGTATCCCCAGCGGAGTCCCTCCTTACATCAGGCGTCCCCAGCGGAGTGCTTCCTTACATCAGGTGTCCCCAGCAGAGTGCTTCCTTACATCAGGTATCCCCCGCGGTGTGCTTCCTTACATCAGGGGTCCCCCGCGGTGTGCTTCCTTACATCAGGGGTCCCCAGCGGTGTGCTTCCTTACATCAGTTGTCCCCAGCGGAGTGCCTCCTTACATCAGGCGTCCCCAGCGGAGTCATTGCTTCCATCATGCGTTCCCAGTAGAGTTCCTTCTTACATCAGGCATCCTCAGCGGAGTGCTTCCTTACATCAGGTGTTCCCAGTGCAGTAGAGTCCCTTGGCTCTGCCTCTCACAGACTGGTGTTGTGCCAACATCGGTTTCCCCCAGAAAACCTGTTCCCCCTGGCTCTCGGCTCAGATCGGAACTCCGCCCCTCCAGCCTACTGCACTCCAACTCCTCCTAATCTCTGCCCCTCCAGCCCTCTGCACTGCAACTCCTCCCATTCTCCCTCGCAATGTTACTCGGCCGTTTACCGCCCCCGCCCCTGTGCGTGCCCCCCGGTTTTCATGAGGAAAACTGTCTCAGTACAACACCATGAAAACAGGGGGCACGGAGGAGGGCGGTAGATGGCCAAGTAACATTGTGAGGGAGAGTGGGAGGAGATGCAGTGCAGAGGGCTGGAGGGGCGGAGTTTAGATCTGAGCTGAGAGCTAGGGGAAACAGGAAAGAGATCTCGCGGCGGTGGCGGCGGCCATATTTTTGGAGCAAGAAGCAGCTCCGGTGCCAAAAACTGTCCTGATTTCCCAGGACAAAAGCAAAATCCCGGGATTTTAATCGGGACGGCCTCCGATCGGGACGAGGGTCTCAAAATCGGATTGTCACAGGAAAATTGGGACTGTTGGCAAGTATGCATATGTTCCATTTTATATGCATCTTGAACAGAAAGACTTGTTCACATTTGAAGAAATCCTGCTTCAAAACATTCCTTTGGTGTCCCTCATGGGTCACTGTATGTGCTAAATTACAGTCTGTGCTTTACCAAGAGAGACATGCATAAACCAAAAAGCTTGTTGTATGCATTACAGAAAGATGGCATTTCTGTGTTATGAGTTCAGCTGCATAGGGTGAATGGATCTCTGTACACGATATATATATACACACCATATTGCCAAAAGTATTGGGAGGCCTGCCTTTACTTGCAAATGAACTTTAATGGCATCCCAGTCTTACGTCTGGTACACACTATGAGTTTTTTTTCATTCAACCAAAACTGTCAGCTGCTGTACTATGTGAAGTTAGTACAATGATCTCCCTCGCTGAGCTGTTGTGTTCTTACAGGGGGATGGCCCCCCCGCTATAACACTCAAATCAGCGCTCTCCGCCATTGCTGGTTTTCCAGCATGCTCATCCGACAGAAGCGGACCAAACATTTGGCTTCTGTCGTACAGGGTGCCATGCACATGGGCCGAATGTCGGCCCTTGTTGTACTGCCCGATGTCTACTGACATTCGGCCCATGTGTACAGGGCTTAAGACCGTAGGGTTCAATATTGAGTTGGCCCACCCATTACAGCTATAAGAGCTTAAACTCTTCTGGGAAGGCTATCCCAGCAACACACAGCCATTAATGTCTAAACTGCTGGCAACAAAAGTGAGTACACCCCTAAGTGAAAATGTCCAAATTGCGCCGAAAGTGTCAATGTTTTGTGTGGCCACCATTATTTTCCAGCACTGCTTTAACCCTCTTGGGTATGGAGTTCACCAGAGCTTGACAGGTTGCCACTGGAGTCCTCTTCCACTCCTCCATGACAACATCACGGAGCTGGTGGATGTTAGAGACCTTGCAGACCTTGCAGTGTGCAGCGTATGGTCTGAGCACTGACAGGCTGACCCCCCACCCCTACAACCTCTGCACTGTCTGCAGCAATGCTGGCAGCACTCATACCTCTATTTCCCAAAGACAACCCCTGGATATGACGCTGAGCACGTGCACTCAACTTCTTTGGTCGATCATGGCGAGGTCTGTTCTGAGTGGAACCTGTCCTGTTAAACTGCTGTATGGTCTTGGCCACCATGCTGCAGCTCAGTTTCAGGGTCTTGCCAATCTTCTTATAGCCTAGGCCATCTTTATATAGAGCAACAATTCTTTTTTCAGATCCTCAGAGAGTTCTTTGTCATGAGGTGTCATATTGAACTTCCAGTGACGAGTATGAGAGAGTGAGAGCGACAACACCAAATTTAACACACTTGAGATCTTGTAATACTAATGAGTCACATGACACCAGAGAGGGAAAATGGCTTATTGTACCCAATTTGGACATTTTCACTTAGGGGTGTACTCACTTTTGTTGCCAGCGGTTTAGAAATTAATGGCTGTGTGTTGAGTTATTTTGAGGGGACAGAAAATTTACACTGTTATACAAGCTGTACACTCACTACTTTACATTGTAGCAAAGTGTCATTTCTTCAGTGTTGTCACATGAAAAGATGTAATAAAATATTAACAAAAATGTGAGGGGTGTACTCACTTCTGTGAGATACTGTGTATATATATATATATATATATATATATATATATATATATCGGAATCAGGTGTGGTTGTCCATTTAAAAAAAAATACTGTTAAATACATACTGGATGCATGTTAAACAAATAAATCTAAATGCAGACTTTCAATCACTGTAGTTGTCTGTACAGGGAGTTTCAAGTGGGATGTGACTGTTAGTTTGGGTTATGTGGGATGTGTCTTTCAGTGCAGGGAAAGGACATTGTGGAACTTTTAATTCCACAGAGACAGTATTGATACCAGTTAGACATGTCGGGATTGCAGTTCTACAGAAACAGGTAATCTAACAAGTAAGAAAGCCTGGGGATTTTATTAGGCAATATCATTTTTAGTGGGTGAATGTTTGCTAAATGTTGGATGATTGTGCACTGAGTTTTCTTTATAAACAAGGTAAATGTTTCCCAATTAATTTTTGGTTAGAAGAATTGACCATCAAAACTTTCATAAATACACTGCTTTATTTCCTTTACATTTGACTTTAAATATTTAAGATGAAACTGTAAAGATATTAAAATACAATACATGGCAGCTGCTAAGGCTCATTCGCTCAGGTGCAAAGAACTAACTGTACAATGTAAAAGAGGAGAACATTTCTGTGCCCAATGACAGGTATTTCCTAATAGCCGACTGCAGGGCTCAAAATTTCAAGTCCTGAGCTACTAGCCAGGCCTCAATGGTTACTCGCCACCAGTTGTCCCACCCAACCCCTAACCTGCCCTGCCCCTAATTCCGCCCCTAAACACGCCCTCATAAATTATCTCATGAAATGACACTTAAATGTTTTATGCAGAATTAAGTTCTAAAAATAAATATTAACAACAACTTTATCATTGCCTATCAGTGCAGCCTCACCTGTACCCAACAATGCAGCCTACCTGTGTCCATCAATGCAGCTTGCCCGTGTCCACCAATGCAGCCTGCCAGTGTCCATCAATGCAGCCTGCCCGTGTCAACCAATGCAGCCTGCCTGTGTCCAGCAATGCAGCCTACCCGTGTCCACCATTGCAGCCTGCCTGTGTCCACCAATGCAGTCTGTCCATGTCCACCAATGCAGCCTGTGCCTAACAATGCAGCCTGTGTCCACCAATGCAGCCTGTGTCCACCAATGCAGTCTGCGTCTAACAATGCATCCTGTGTCCATCAATGCAGCCTGTGTCCACCAGTGCAGCCTGTGTCTAACAATGCAGCCTGTGTCCACCAATGCAGCCTACCTGTGCAGGGGAAGAGAGGAGAGGAATTGCCGGCCAGATGATCAGAGCGCCGAGAAACATCACAGCTTTAATTTCAATTGCAGTATGTTCCCACCGCTCGCTGTTACATACAGCCCCGCCTCCTGGCTTGGGAACTTTGATATATGTCACACATCCCGGGATTGGACAGGTGATCTGTCTATCAAAGTGCCTGGACAAGGAGGAGGGGCAGTATGTGATGGCGAGTGCGGGCAATATACAGCAATTGAAATGAAAGCTGTGATGTTCCTCAGCGCTCTGATCATCCGGCCGCCTGCTCTCCTCCCTAATCCCCTCTACGATCGCTGGGAGAACAGCTCCCATACAACCCTGCCTGCCGGCGGTGCTCACCCCCCCGCTCCCAGGCAGCCATAGCTTGCTAGCCTTCAAATTCCACTCGCAAAATGCGAGCAGGCGAGTAGAATTTTTGAGGGCTGGCCAACTATACGAATTAATGACAGGCTGCAGCTACATGCACACAGGGATGGATGTGCACCCCTGGGAGCAGACAGTTTGAGGGGATTTACTAAAACTGGAGCACTAAGAATCTGGTGCAGCTGTGCATGGTATCCAATCAGCTTCTAAATTCAGTTTGCTCAGTTAAGCTTTGACAATAAAACCTGGGAGCTGATTGGATTCTATACAGAGCTACGCCAGATTTTGCACTCTCCTATTTAGTAAATACCCACCTTTGTGTTCATCCATCCTTGTACGCATGTAAATGCTCTGAAGTGTGGTTAACAGTGTACAGCCTATTTATGGAGTATGGCCTTCTGCAGGCATGTGAATGAGCACACATAGGTCCCAAACATGGCGCCATATGACTTACTTTGGGCTCAGGGAATGATCAGATCATCTTGTTAGTCTTGTCAGCGTGAAAGGAGCCTTAATGTATGTGAATGTTTCTAAGTTGAGCAATCAGCCCGACTTTGAATGTAATAACACTGTGCTTTTGGAAATAATCTTCTGCTTGAACCTCTCGGATAACTAAAAGTAATTGTTAGACAGGTTTCTGCAAACCCTAATATGCTGTATTGCAGGAGTAGTGTGTAGGAAAACTTAGGTATGTTATCATGTAAATTATGGCAAGGTTGGATACCCACCTTCCCTAGGTATAGACAAAATGCTGCTAGCCCAATAATTGTATAGAAAAGAAAGGGCCTATACGCAGCTCAAAAAAATTGATTACTAGTTTGTAAGAATTATTGCTTTATTGATGTATAAAAAGATTCTGACTTTACATTGTATTATCAAAAAAAAATGTCGAAAAGCAAAGAATGAAATACGAGAGATACATATATAATTAAAAGGATACAACATGAGCTCTGGTGTCCAATATTCTAATGGATATCCAAAATACCACAATAACTATGTACAATTCACCACTGCGGATTGCCATATGGGTGTCCCGAGTGCGTTTCAATCTCTATTGGATATAAACGACCTTCTTCAGGGAAAAAAACAATGTGGGTATCTTAGATAGAAAACCAAATATTGTTAACCAGAGTATATTTTAAAATCATCACAGCTGGATTTTCCACGAGGATCACCCAAACGAGCGACAAACAGGCGGCCCCAAACTGCCTTATCTCTGGACGCAAATCAGGAGAATATCAAATATGTCACTATTTCTGGCGCTGAAGGGAATGTCAGTGTATCATGTACATGCATTCGATGGTCAGGTTAGATGTCCATCACAGGGATCCAAATTATAGGCTGCATAAGAGGTAAGTCTATATATATGTATGTATTCTAGCAGGTTTTTATTTGATCTTATTGTTGCTCCTGCAGTATGCCAGTGTGTCTGTCCAGGTGGATGTGCAGCCTATAATTTGGATCCCTGTGATGGACATCTAACCTGACCATCAAATGCATGTACATGATAGAATGATATTCCCTTCAGCGCCAGAAATAGTGACATATTTGATATTCTCCTAATTTGCGGCCAGAGATAAGGCAGTTTGTCGCTCGTTTGGGTGTTCCTCGTGGAAAATCCAGCTGTGATGATTTTAAAATATACTCTGGTTAACAATATTTGGTATATTTCTATCTAAGATACCCACATTGTTTTTTTTCCCTGAAGAAGATCGTTTATATCCAATAGAGATTGAAACGCACTGGGGACACCCATATGGCAATCCACAGTGGTGAATTGTACATAGTTAATGTGGTATTTTGACATCCATTAGAATATTGTACACCAGAGCTCATGTTGTTATCCTTTTAAAGATATATGTATCTCTCGTATTTCATTCTTTGCTTTTCGACATTTTTTTTGGTAATACTATGCAAAGTCAGAATCTTTTTATACATCAATAAAGCAATAATTCTTACAAACTAGTAATCAATTTTTTGAGCTGCGTATAGGCCCTTGGGAGAAAAACCCTTTCTTTTCCATCATGTACATTATATCCCTGACTATACTGCTTTGGATAATTGGATAATTACAGGACCTTTTTTGTGAGGGTATACCCTACTCAATATTATGAGACTGTCACATGCCCTTTGGAGTTTAACAGACACCTCCGACAGGTCAGGATAAGGTCAAAATAACATCTCTTGCATTCACCAATCCTCGTCATGCAGTCCAATAGATATAATCGGTATTTATAAGTGAATAGAAGCTGCTTCCCTTTCTGAGATGTCCTCAGTGGGTTCCTGAATGATCTTCTCCCTCCATCGCCTGCTTATTCTTGGAGTTGGGTTAAAAGCTTACACAATAGCACATTGTTGCTTTTATATTGCTGAATATGATTCCAGATCCTATGTTAATCTCCTTCTGATGAAGTGAACGCTGTTTACGAAATGCATTGAAGAAGAGTAAGGCTTGGAGTTTTGGAAACATTTGAAAAAACAATATGCGTACCACTGATAATATAAAAGTATAGTTCAAAAGAGTGTATACTTTTCCGTGGATGTTCAGATTATTGGTTAGTGCAGTGTTTCTCCACCTTTTTTCAATCAAGGCACCCTTTAAAATTATGGACAAGTTTGAGGCACCCCATTCTAAAATGTAAAAAATGATTCTAGTAGTTTCTCATAATGCATCCACACATATAGGATACCCAACGTTAGAGGTTATTTTTTTTCCACAGCAAATACATCTTTGCACACTGGTACTGACTAGTATTCCAGTGTTTCTCTTCTTCCTCAGTTCCTCTCCATCACTCAGCTAATGTGACCCCAGTGCTCATGGAGAGGGGCAGAGGAGGGGCAAACAAGGATGTTGTGCAGTCAACCAACATCCTCTTTATCAACTTATGATGTCATTGGCTGTTAGGACACTGGTGGCTAGAAGGTCATAATGGTGAACAATGAAAACCTGTGGCTTTGTGTAACTAAAAGGCAGGCTTGATCTACCTGCTGGCATGTGTACAATTTTTGGGCAATTTTTATGCACTTTGACAAGGCACCCCTGAAGAAACCTGAAGGCACCCTGGTTGAAAAAGGCTGGGTTAGTGCACATGGAGCTATTAGCAAAACATGTTTTTATCACATGGAATTTGCAATTTTAAAATATAAACATTTAAAGTTAATTTTATATTTTTATTGCATTATTAATTATGGCCAATGACACACTTCCTATCTTAGGGTGTTCCCAAACGGGATGAGGGAGCAACAGAGACATCTTTGGACAGTAACAATGTCAATCTGGGGAGAGGGTAGTGGAAAATAGTTACATGGACTTGTCAAACAATTAAAGCTATACTCCATCTAACACATTAGTTACACCAATATTTTTTTTCATTTTGGGATAAATTAATAAAAGCTGACCATTGTAAGCATCTTTGTCAGTGGGAAATGTTTTTTCTCATACCTCTAATGCCGCGTACACACGATTGGACATTCCGACAACAAAATCCATGGATTTTTTCCGACGGATGTTGGCTCAAACTTGTCTTGCATACACACGGTCACACAAATCTTGTCGGAAATTCCAAACGTCAAGAATGCGGTGACGTACAACACGTACAACAAGCTGAGAAAAATGAAATTCAATAGCCAGTGCGACTCTTCTGCTTGATTCCGAGCATGCGTGGAAGTTTGTGCGTCGGAATTGTGTACACACGATCGGAATTTACGACAACGAATTTTGTTGTCAGAAAATTTGAGATCCAGATCTCAAATTTTGTGTGATGGAAATTCCGATGGAAAATGTTCGATGGAACCTACATAAATTTCCGACAACAAGCTCCCATCGAACATTTTCCGTCGGAAAATCCAACCCTGTGTACAGGGCATAACAGTCACTTTTGCTGGACAGTTTGGCCTGTTAAAGGAAGTTGAAAAATAACAGAGCTACTGGCAGAATCACTAGGTGAACACAATAGAAATAAGGCTGAAAAAATGCAGGCACTACATCTAAAAATGATTAAGCTACAATATATTATACTTTTGTTTTGGGGTTTATTACCACTTTGACTACTGTATATTATAAGAAAAAAACAATGTCACCAAACTGGCTACAATATTTAGCAGAACTGTATACATTTCTGGTCTGGCCTTTAAAAAATTCTAAATCCTTGAAAGAGTGTATCCATGTATTTTAGCTGTGTGTTTAGCTATTTGCCTTGAAAAGCTGCATTACCTTTAAAATGTCATGTCCATGAGAGTTTGGGTCAGACCCAGGCTATTTGTTTTTCCTACAGAGTGCTGCATAACCCCAGGCTGTATGTGGATATATACATTTATTTTGAATGTTCCCATCCAAGTGTGGTTTTTCTATTTCCACCTTAGCCTTATAAAAATTATTTGTGTCAGAGATGCCAGGATAGCAGCCGTGACAAGCTTATGTTCCTGCAGCATAATGAGAAATGTGTGTTGTGACAGATGAAGCACAGGCCAACCTTTACAAGTGTTAACAAGCTACACCTACATTTACCAATATTCATGTTAGAGATGAAATCATCGAAGACCTGTCACCAGCATGTCAAACACTTCCAAGCATGTCATAGCGGGAACAAGTATCAAACTTTCTGCTGGCCCTTTATTAAATCTCTCTGTTTTTTTCATTTCATGTATTTATGTGGGCTGAATAATACATGTAAGAATTCTTCCTCGTGTGCAATATTGTTTCGCCTATAATGCTATTCATTAATCTATACAGCACAAACTGCGGGAACAGGTCGATGTGGTTAAAGGATAATTAGCAATTGATCAGCACCTGTGAAGTCAAATGAAAAGTCACATTTCTTCTTCCAAATGGCTTGAATTGTTGGACTGCTGTACGACAAGAAGCTTTTTTCTAAGTTTGATCTCATTCTAAAACACTGTATCAGATCAGCACAGTGTAATTGCCTTCTGTCGCCACATTAACTATGTATGTGCCCTATGATTTGTTTTTCTTTGCTTATTCCCCTGCAGCCTAAATTGGTTATGTTAAAATCTTATACCAAATTAGACTGAAAATTATAATACGGTGATGCCTCATTATGACTACAAACATTACCTAGTAAAGGTTATTGCCAATGTATAGGCTAATATTCATATGCCTTAAAGCTGAAGGGTAAGCCAGACCGCTAAATATACACTTGAAAGATGAAATAATGTGAGCATACAAAAGGGTTTGTAATTCTGTTCAGCTGGTTATGTGTTACAGACACCCTTTCCAGACAGCCAGGTCCTGGACCTTCTTGCAGCAGTGCATTTAAGCAACATAAATAAATGAAAAAAGTTGTGCTAATTATTTCATCAATTGATTCCCATAAACAAAATCATATATCATGAAAGAGAGAAATTAAAGGGTAAATTATAGGATGAAATAGAGAAAACAGCATGAGAGCACACCAATGGATGACTCACAACCAAGCCAACGCATTTTGTCACGCAATACATCCTCAGGGGACTCTGAATGGTTAATGGCTTTGCATTATATGCAGAACTGAAGACAAGCAGAGATAGGGACTTCACCCCTAGACATTTCAATGTAAAAATCCATATCACCATTAATAATTACTGGCAATATGAGCCAATTTAAACTTTTTATAACCTACCTCTTGAGAGTTCACTAAATAATAAGACTTGGAAAAGGTAAGGCCAATATAATTATACATAATAAACATAAATAAGTTTGATTTTCTAAACCACAAAATGCACCCATTAGGGACAATTTATATAAATGGAAGCTGAAAAAGAGCCATGCTGTTTTTATCAAAGTTGTTTTGTGAGTACCCTCTTTGCTTTTAAATAAGCTAGTGGTTTTAATAGTTTGATTTTACTACTTAGTATATTTATTTCTTCTCATATGCCCTGGATCTTCTGAGTATTGTTGAGTTTGTGTTGGATCTCTGTAAAAGTACTCTTAATGGGCCAGTCAGCACTTACTGTATGTGGCATTACCTTGTTTTTCTACCAAATTCCTGAGGACCTCATGTATGGGAGGTAATGTTGATCCAATAAGGAGTTTAATAACAAGATGTGTGGACTCTTTATGATTTACAAACAAGATATTTGGGGGGCACACCCTAAAATATGCATTAAAGATGGTGCAGCCATAAGGCCTCATGATTCTCCCATTTAGAAGAGTGTATTGCTCTCATGGTTCAGAGATGCAGGATCTCCCAGTCTATGGATAGTGTAGGACCCACTAATCATGGGGTACTTTGTCGCAGTAAGTGGGCTTAGCACCATATAGCAATATGGTGTGACCAAATCCCCATATTTTTTGATAATGTTTTTTTTTTAAATGTTTAGGTGTTTTTAAACAAGCCTTGCTGGAGGTAAATGTCTTTTTTGCATGTGTGCGCTGTAATATTTTCTTCTACTGTATGGTCTTATGGCTGCACCACCTTTAATGCATCTTTTAGGGTGTGCCCCCCAAATATCTTGTTTGTATATTGTATGGATTCTGACCAAATCCCTTTGGGTAAGGAGCACCCCACTCCCTCATTAAGTACCTCTCATTAGTGTCCACTTGTGTCATGGGTGGAGACCTCAAGATTCTCCCATTTAGAAGAGTGTATTGCTCTCATGGTTCAGAGATGCAGGATCTCCCAGTCTATGGATAGTGTAGGACCCACTAATCATGGGGTACTTTGTCACAGTAATTGGGCTTAGCACCATATAGTAATATGGTGTGACCAAATCCCCATATTTTTTGATAATTTTTTTTTTAAATGTTTAGGTGTTTTTAAACTAGCCTTGCTGGAGGTAAATGTATTTTTTGCATGTGTGCGCTGTAATATTTTCTTCGACTTTTTATGATTATCGCATCATTATGATTGCATTTTCCATCATTTTGTGTGAGTTTTTGAATTGTTATAATCATTTTACTATATATGACTTTGTTTATGGGAGTCAATTTATGAAATTTAAGGAATTAGTGCAACTTATTTCATTTATGTGGTTTTTGTATTTGTATTTTGTATTCCGACATTTTTGATTGCAGCTGTTCCTATCTTGTTCTCTTACACTTTTTCCTTTAAACTTAGTGAAGAGTTTTATTTTGCCTATTATACAAAATAGCATAGCCCAGAACCCACTTAGCTTGTGATTGGACAATCAGATCCAAACCTCAGTGCCCTTGAACCTCCTTGAAGTGCCCCTACATCCCCAGAAATATGGTTAGCTTGTCTTTTACATACCTTTTTCTCATATGCTCTGGCTAGTCACATGATATGTTGGATCTTCTTCTTCTTTTGTTTTCTTCTGACCGTGGTCAGTCCTGGAAGGTGCAGAGAGTGACATAGTGACATTAGCTCCCCTTGCCCCAACACTGTATGTGCAGGGTTTTGTGCTCAGGGAAGGGGCCCATGATGCTCTGCACTCAAAATCTTTCCTTAGACTTCCAGGTTGAGTAATGTAAGGTGTCAGTCAACCTGGAAGACTGAGGACTTCTTAGGTGGAAGAAGTACTGTGGAGCACAGCTCTGGATTAAAGGTAAGTATTGAAGCAAGTTGGGATTTAAGAAGTAGAAGCACACTGTTGAGGTCATCCTTGTAAGCATGTTTCTTGTTTCTGATTGGCCTCTGACTCTAGTCTCATTGACAGTTGAATACAGAAGTCCAATATCACGTCAGATTATAGTATTTATGCTGGTTCTGTGTAAAAGTACCTTTCATTTGATTCTAATATATACATACCTGGATTAAATGATGCCTATTATATTTGTCCAGTGTTCAGCTTTAAATAGTTACATTAATGGACGTAATTAAGTAAGCTGGCAAAAGATCCCATGCAAATCCATAACCTATATCGGCCAATCAGAAGTCATATTTTACTGATGTGGCAATACTAAATTGAAATTTAATTGCTTGCTATGGTTCACTGCACTCATCATTGCTCTGTGCCTAATTGAATAAGCCTGCTTGTGTGCAAATATCCCTAATTAAATAATGATAAGACATTGCTGGTACTGCAAGGAGTTGCTGAATTGTTGAACTGCACTTCCATCAGTAATTGAAAGAAGAAGATGGAGTGAGTAGAGATTATCTACTATTTAGGCAATTAAATGCAAATACTAAGGCAGAGATTACACTCCTCTGGTGCGCTAACACATATTACCACAACACGCCACAGTGGAAAAGTGTACACCCAGCCTAAATAATTTTAGGAGCAGCATAGAGGATTGGCCAGTATACTTGCAGCCCTGACCCCTTAGTTTAGCCAGGGAACTATCTGCATGGAGTTTGTTTATTTTCGCTTTTTTTTCTGCTGGTTGTTCCCACATACTAAGTTGGACTATATCTGACTGAACTGACCCTCAAATGTTTGTGTGTGTTTAAGCGGTCTTAGAATGTAAGCTTATCCAGGTGACATGACTCATGTGGATTTCAGTGCTCTGTAGAACACTGCAATGGCATTGATAATCTTCGGCATCCTCAGCAGGCACATAATGGATAAGCTGCTAATGCTATGGTGCCCTTACCTCCTCCTTCACCAACACACCAGTGTTATGTGGTGAAACTCTCTATTTCTGCGCTCTTTAGTAATGCAGTGCACACTAATTGACAAATAGTGAGCAGGGGAAAGAGTCATATGCCCTAGCATAGAAGCAGTCCATCGCATTGTTGCAAAGAAAGCCAGGTACAAATAGGCACATGATTTTTACTCCTGTGAATGTCTTTCTCTGTGTGATCAGATATGCAAGAGCTAGTGGAGAATGAGAGTGAACACAGATCTCTTGCCAAGAAGCAGGCTTGTTGTAAAGTCATTTATATGCTGGGGCTGCGTGTGTGGACAATGAGTTATTTATGATTCCTAGCTGTCGCCCCATAGGAGTTAACACATTCCCAAAAGTTTTGCTTTACTAAAATGCAATCATATTGATAGGTACACAAATTACAAAACAAGTCTGTGACTTGTAGCCCCAAAAAAGCTTAGAAAGCCAGTGTTGGTTTGAGCATATGCTAATATCTATCTATCTATTTGCAGCCAGACATTTATTTGTTTTATTTTAAAATCTATCTATCTATCTATCTATCTATCTATCTATCTATCTATCTATCTATCTATCTATCTATCTATCTATCTATCTATCTATCTATCTATCTATCTTTCTATCTATCTCCAACTAGTTACTATGGAGTTGATTTACTAGGGGGAAATAGGCTGTTCACTTTGCAAAGGAAGTTCTATTTTGCAAGGACATTTTCCCCAGAGCTTAGTGTACTATATGTGATGTTTAACTTTGCAAAGAATACACAATCACGTGCAAGGAAAAAAACATAATTTTTGATTGCAATTGATTGGATAATGGAAGTCAGCAAAACTTCACCACATTATCTAAGCTTTGGGGCAAATTACCTTGCAAAGCGCAACTTCCTCCTGTATGGAGAAACTAGTCGCATGCATTGCTCAGGTGTGATTTTGGCCCATTCTTCCACACAAACAGTCTTCAAATCTTGAAGGTTCGGTGGGCCTCTTTTATGAACTCTGATCTTTAGTTCTTTCCATAGATGTTCTATTGGATTCAAGGCAGGTGTTTGGCTGTGCCATTCTAGCAGCTTTATTTTCTTTCTATGAAACCAATTGAGAGTTTCCTTGGCTTTGTGTTTGGGATCATTGTCTTGCTGAAATGTCCACCCTCGTTTCATCTTCATTATCCTGCTAGATGGCAGCAGATTTTTATCAAGAATGTCTTGGTACATTTGTCAATTCATCCTTCCTTCAGTGAGATGAAGTTTGCCAGTACCGTATGCTGAAAAACAGCCCCGCACCATGATGTCCCTACCTCCAAACTTCACTGTTAGTATTGGGGTGTTTTGGGGTGATGTGCAGTGCAATTTGACCTCCAAACATGGTGTGTATTATGCCATTGAAGGAGTTCAATTTTGATTTCATCTGACCAGATTATATTCTCCCAGTATTTCACAGGCTTGTCTAAATGTTGTGCACCAAACTTTAAAGGAGCTTCAACATGCTTTTTCTTCAGTAATGGAGTCTTGCGTAATAAACGTGCATACTAGCCATGGCGGTTGAGTGCATTACTTATTGTTTTCTTTGAAACAATTGTACCTGCTAATTCCAGGTCCTTCTAAAGCTCTCCACAAGCGGTCCTTGGTTCTTGGACAACTTTCCTGATACTTCTTTTCACTCCTCTGTCAGAAATCTTGTGAGGAGCACCTGGTGGTGGCCGGTCTATGGTGAAATTATGTTCTTTCCACTTTGGGATTATGGCCCCAACAGTGCTCACTGGAACATTCACAACTTTAGAAAACCTTCGGTACCCAATGCCATGTGTATGTTTTAAAACAATAAGGTTGCAAAAGTCTTGAGAAAGCTCTTTGCTTTTACCCAATATGAGATGTTTCTTGTGTGACACCTTGGTAATGAGGCACCTTTTTATAGGCCATCAGTTGAGGCTGAACCAGCTGATAATTATTTGCACTGACAAGGGGCAGGATTGCTTTCTAATTACTGATAGATTTCAGTTGGTGTCTTGGCTTTCCATGCCTTTTTGCACGTCCCTTTCTTCATGTGTTCAATACTTTTTCCCTGTGTCATTCCATTTTATTACACATAACTTAATTTCTGAACTTATTGGTTTCTTTGTATGTATGGATTGCAAGGGTTGTTACTGACATGTGGTGAAAATGTCATGTCAATAGATATATGTTTACCTAGAAAAAATGGTGATGTGTTCAATACTTATTTTACCTGCTGTATATAGCAGTGGTTAAATATCACAGCCCCACACTATTATTAAAAGTGTTTGTTTGTGTTTTAATTTGGCCTAATTTATTAAGACCAGGGGACAATGATAGTGGCCATGACCACTTTCAGAAATTCCCATCCAGGTGGGGTTAATTCACCATGTTTTCTCTTTGAGATAATGAGATTTGTTCAGAACCAGGGATGTTTGCTCTGTGTACATTCCTGCACACCTAGGTGATAAAAATATACAAGTCTATGCACATATTGGGGGAGATTAATCAGCCTTGCCAAACAGCGAGGCAATGAAAAAAGGAGCAAAGAGACAGAATATGACACATTTACTAGGAGTTTGATTCATACAGTCTGCCCTTTGTAACACTGCGCCAATTTAAACATGCCTGTATATTGAGTAAAGAACTATCTCAAATCTTTGTATAACTGTGTCAGACCTTTGCATTGTATTGTCAGACTGGTGGTAAAAAAAAATTCATGGCTTTAAGTGCAACTTCCCTGGGTCTATATACTCCCATATTGTCATTTAAAGCACAATTAAATTTTTAGTACCAATACATTTCAGGTGCATCAAAACATAAGGTGTGCAAAGTTTGTTTTCTTTAGAAAACAGCTTCAGCCTGAGCAGAAAAGCCTGTCCCTTGCCAGCATGCTATATAGAAGAATCTATGCTTCTCTGTGAGGAACTGGTGGTCCCACTGCATAGGTCCTACCAGTGGCGGCCCGTCCATATGTCCAGACCCAAATCTACATGCAAGACGTCAGATGCATGGATTTCAAAGGGTTTTTTTTTAAGCACGTGATTAGAGCCCGAGGCTCTAACTGGCTTCAAAAAAGGGTGGGCTAGGGGTGCAGAGCAGTGCGCCCTGAGCCCACCCAGTTGTGTGACAATAGTGAATAGTGAATTAATATTCATTATTGTCTTCCTGATTCTCCTCCCAGCAAATCAGGAAGCGGGTCCTGAGACTCAATTGGCCAGGACCCACTTCCTGTTCAGCCAGGAGGAGAAGCAATGGCCCCCGGAGCAAGGAGTAGCTGGAGCGAGGAGCAACAACCCTACCTCGGATCCTTGTTACCTGCCTCCTAAGGTAAGGAGGCCTCTGATTGCTGCCTTATTGTCCATCTCCCATGGGGGGGGGGGGGGGGGGGGGCTGGTGGCATTGCTTTGACGTCCCCTCTAAAATATTGAGCACCAACCGCCACTGGGTCCTACAAACCTCACCCTGTTGAATAAGATCTATAGCTCTTTAATTAGCAAAATTCATGCTTTCTGCTGAATGAAGTGACAACTCAGCAGGGGGTGTGATAGACCTCTGCAGAGAGACGTCTGTTTCCACACAGATAGCAAAGGTCCTTCTTTATAACATGCTGACAGGGGACAGGCTATTTTACTCAGGCTTAGCCTGCTTGCTAATGAAAACTTATTATTATTATAATTATTAGTATTTGCAGACCTATTGTTTGATACACTTTAGTTATTTATGTTGCTGCTATTGCATCATGCAGTAATGTATTCTACAACTTAAAGGGTAACTCCACTTTCATGGGAAAAAATAGCAAATAAAGAAAAATAATATAGTATATACAAATGCGACACAAGTCATATTGTAAAAATTACCTTTCTTTTTTAATCTGCAGCTCTGTAATTTTCTGTAAAATGCAATGCAATATGGCTAACGGGAGGTGTTCTGTACAGCATGTGTACAGAACGCCCCCCAGAAACATAATTTCCTGCTTGTGTGATTGGCTCACTGATTTTCCCAGAAGTCTGCACTAAGATACA
Organism: Aquarana catesbeiana; assembly: GCF_042186555.1. Classification (NCBI taxonomy): domain Eukaryota; kingdom Metazoa; phylum Chordata; class Amphibia; order Anura; family Ranidae; genus Aquarana; species Aquarana catesbeiana. Next base: position 286,075,771 of record NC_133327.1, on the reverse strand, counting down.
AGTCAGATTTTTGTCATCCTCTGCAAAAAAAATGTAATTTTTTGGTGAGATGCTCCCAATAGAAAATCTTGTCTAAAGGGATGCAGGCCCTACAGTTTTCTCCATTAGAGCCCTGCAGCTGCAGCAGCTGGTTGATAATTATGAAACCACTTTGATTGGACTTACTCAGCACAGGGGCACAGAGGAACAAACAGTAATTTCTTCAGAATAACAAAAGGTAGGAACCTGCAACAAAGTTTTCTAAAATCCTTGCAATGTACATAGATCACCCAGAGGGCAATGTTTTTTCCCAACAAAAGTGGATTTACGCTTTAAACACTTACCTTGAACCCCTTTCTAATCTGATAGTAAAATTTTTGTTGGCTACAACATTCAAATATCACTTAAAATCAGGCAAGTCTGCTTGGATGAACCACTTTCCTTGTGTCAAGATGGTGGAATTGAGAATATCTGCTTAAACCAAACTCATAGTTGACTACATCTACTATCTGCTGTAGGTTGTGGCTTCTTTTAACCCTTTCATGACTAATGCCGCGTACACACGGTCGGACTTTTCGTCTACAAAAGTCCGACAGCCTGTCCGACAGACTTCCGACGTACCTTCGGCGGACTTGCGGCAGACTTTCTTACGAACGGACTTGCCTACACACGACCACACAAAAGTCCGACGGATTCGTACGTGATGACGTACACCGGACTAAAATAAGGAAGTTCATAGCCAGTAGCCAATAGCTGCCCTAGCATGGGTTTTTGTCCGTCGGACTAGCACACAGACGAGCGGATTTCGGGTCCGTCGTACTTACGACGTAAAGATTTGAAGCATGTTTCAAATCTAAAGTCCGTCGGATTTGAGGCTAAAAAAGTCCGTTGAAAGTCCGGAGAAGCCCACACACGATCGGATTACCAGCCAGCTTTAGTCCGTCAGCGTCCGTTGGACTTTTGTAGACGAAAAGTCCGACCGTGTGTACGCGGCATTAGCCTATTTTTGACATTTGGTGTTTACAAGTTAAAATCCGTATTTTTTGCTAGAAAATTACTTAGAGCCCCCAAACATTATATATATATATATATATTTTAGCAGAGAATCTAGAGAATAAAATGGCGATTGTTGCAATATTTTATGTCACATGGTATTTGTGCAGCGGTGTTTTAAACGCAACTTTTTGGGAAAAGGGACACTTTCATGAATTAAAAAAAAAACAAACAGTAAAGTTAGCCCATTTTTTTGTATAATGTGAAAGATGATGTTACGCCGAGTAAATAGATACCAAACATGTCACGCTTTATAATTGCATGCACTCGTGGAATGGCGACAAACTACGGGACCTAAAAATCTCCATAGGTGACGCTTTAAATTATTTTTACGGTTATCAGGTTAGAGTTACAGAGGAGGTCTAGTGCTAGAATTATTGCTCTCACTCTGGCGATCGCAGTGATACCTCACATGTGTGATTTGAACACCGTTTACATATGTGGGCTCGACTTCCGTATGCGTTTTCTTTGCTGCGTGAGATCGCGGGGACAGGGGAGCTTTAAAAAAAAAATTTTCTTATTTATTTTATTTATTTTTATAGTAATAAATTGTGTTTAAAAAAAAAAAATTTTGATCACTTTCATTGCTGTCTCAAGAAATGTAAACATCTCTTGTGACAGTAATAGGTGGTGACAGGTACTCTTTATGGATACCTCCTTTGTACTTCAAAGTATTTAGATCACCATTTTTGGCGATTCTGAATACTGTATATTTTTTTAAAACTGGCGCCGAGTAAACGGGAAGTGACGTCATGATGTCACTTCCGTGTTTACAATTAGGAAACTGGAATGAAGCCGCTCGCGGCTTCATTTCAGTATGTCCCTAGCAGCTGGCTAGGCGGATTGTTGATCGGGCCTCCCGGTGGAATGGGAGGCCCGGTAAGAGGCCCAGTAAGAGCGGCGGGAGGGGGGTACGTCCCCTCCTGCTCCTCCGGTATAACAGCCGAGCGGCTTTTAGCCGCATCGGTTGTTATCCCTGGAAAGCCGATCGCCGGCTCTAAAAAACAGTACTGGGTTGATGCCTGCAGCTGCGGGCATCATCCCGGTATAACCCCCGAAAGCCGAGTACGCACATATGTGTACGCTCGGCGGGAAGGGGTTAAAAATATATATTATACAGGATTTATATAGTGCCAACAGTTTGCGCAGAGCTTTACAACATGAGGGCAGACAGTACAATTACAATGCAATTCAATACAGGAGGGATCAGAGGGCCCTGCTCGTTAGAGCTTACAATCTAGGAGGGAGGGTCAAATGATACAAAAGGTGATAACTGTGGGGGATGAGCTGAGGAAGAAAATGAAAGTGCAGTTGTTAAGTGGAGGCAGGATAGGCTTCTCTGAAAAGGAGGGTTTTCAGGGATCACCTAAAGACCTAATCGTCTTTTCACTCTGGTAAGTATCCAGGAGCAGTGGCGGCTGGTGCTCAAAATTTCTAAGGGGGGTGCAAGCAAATTGAAAGATTCTGAAAAAACCCCCATCAATTGCAGCCTCACTGTGCCCATCAAACGCAGCCACTGTGCCCATCAAACGCAGCCACTGTGCCCATCAATCGCTGCCACTGTGCCATCAAATACTGCCACTGTGCCCATCAAATGTTGCCACTGTGCCCATCAAATGCTGCCACTGTGCCCATCAAGTGCTCCCACTGTGCCCATCAAGTGCTCCCACGATGCCCATCAAATGCTGCCACTGTGCCATCAAATGTTGCCACTGTGCCATCAAATGCTCCCACCGTGCCCATCAAATGGTCCCACCGTGAGCATCAAATGCTCCCACCGTGCCCATCAAATGCTGCCACCGTGCCCGCCAAATGCTGCCACTGTGCCCGCCAAATGCTGCCACTGTGCCATCAAATGCTCCCACTTTGCCATCAAATGCTCCCATTGTGCTCATCAAATGCTGCCACTGTTCCCATCAAATGCTGCCACTGTGCCCATCCAATGCTCCCACTGTGCTATCAAATGCTGCCACTGTGCCCATTGAATGCAGCCACTGTGCCATCAAATGCTCCCACTTTGCCATCAAATGCTCCCACTGTGCCCATCAAATGCTCCCACTGTGCCATCAAATGCTGCCACTGTGCCCATTGAATGCAGCCACTGTGCCATCAAATGCTCCCACTTTGCCATCAAATGCTCCCACTGTGCCCATCAAATGCTGCCACTGTTCCCATCAAATGCTGCTACTGTTCCCATCCAATGCTCCCACTGTGCTATCAAATGCTGCCACTATGCCCATTGAATGCAGCCACTGTGCCCATGAAATGCTCCCACTGTGCCATCAAATGCTGCCACTGTGCCCATTGAATGCTGCCACTGTGCCCGCCCACCGTCTGCCCAGCACTTACCCTGTCTTGGTGGGGCAGCAGGTGACCGTGGCGGGTGGTGAGCAGTGTCCTCCATGCTCCTCCATGTCCTCAATGTCTTCTCCCGTCCTCTCCTATGATTGGGCGCCTGATACACGTCCAATCACAACGTCTGTTGTTTCAGCCATTCAGGTGACAGATAAAAGACCCAAGCACCTGATTGGTTGAGAGGCGATTCAGTGTTAGGAAAGCGAATATTAATTCGCTTTATAACACACCTGGGTGAACTGCGAGCGCCAAGCTGTTTACCTTTTTTGACGCCTATTAGAGCATATGGCTCTAATCAGGTGCTTCAAAAACACCCCCCGCTGCTGTAATTCAGGGGCCCGAAGAGGGCACCTAAATAGGGGGTGGCAGCGGTGGCCATGGATAGATGCATGCAATGCATCTATCTATCTATCTATCTATTGGTGATAGAGGGGGTGGCTGGAGAGAGGGGGCGGCGCCCGTGCGCCCTCATGGACGCACCATCACTGTACCTTGGGTTTTCTTAGGCCCTAGCAAAACTGCTGGAACGCTGCAAAATGTGTTGGCTCTATACAAATACTTAGTAGATCTATTTAAAAGTGGTGATAAATCCTTCTCATTTACCCACAGTATCATCAATGTTATTTTCTGTCATATTAGCCCCTTAAATTTAACAACCTTTGGATATTTTCCCAGGTTTTCACCTTAAATTCTGGCTTGGACATTTATCCATTAGCCTCATGTCATATTTGCCACAGATTCACTGCACTTTCACCTAATACTTTTATTTGCATTGATTAATATTTGCTCTGCAGAAATTACTGACCTAGTTGGTGGGAAGTGTGTAGTAAATCAAAACTAAACAAGGTTAGGCAGGTGAATGTGACTGAATTTACCTAACCTTTGTAAGCGGACCTCTTGAAAAATATCTTATTAATCTCTCCAAGGAAGTAAGCATTCTCAGTTGATTTTTGGAGACTGCATATGCTGCTGTAGTTGGTTTTGACTATGCTTCCTATCTTGGCCTTGTTGTGCATATTCTTAAAGCGGAGGTTCACACAAAAATTGAACCTTCGCTTTTCGGAACCCCCCTCTGGTGTCACATTTGGCACCTTTCAGGGGGGAGGGCATAAACTCTCACGGGAGTCTACGCCACTTCCCGTCCCCCCACGCTGTCTGTTGGGACACACTCGGGTCCCAGAGACAGCACGGACCATTCAGATTGCGCATCGTGACTCGCGCATGTGCAGTGGGGAACCGGGAAATGAAGCCGCAAGGCTTCATTTCCTGATCCCCTTACCGAAGATGGCGGCGGCGGCACCATCCGAGGCCCGAGGGACGGTTCGGCCTCGGGTGCCGACATCGCTGGACCCTGGGACAGGTAAGTGTCCTTATCTTAAAGGTCAGCAGCTGCAGTATTTGTAGCTGCTGACTTAAAAAAAAAAAAAAATTTGCGGGACTCCCTCTTTAAAGCATATCTAAAAACAAAACAAAAATGTATTATATTGCAGTTTACCAATCCTTAAATGTAGTGGCTGCATTAATTTCATTCATTAAAAATAAATTTGCTGTAAATGTTTAAAAAGCGTTAGCTGGGGTTCAGCTTTAATTTCTTAGTCAAGTCCATATATTTTGCTGTTCAAAGTTTTCCTATTGCTCTTCCGGTCCTCCTAAGACAGGAAGTGTGTTACTGACCAGGAGAAAATAAAGGAAACAAAATTAAGGAAAGGGAAAAAAACATAAAAAGGAAGCTGCATGCAGTTACTTTATGTTAGTATCTGTAAGCTGCATCGTATACAATTTTTGTTTTTGGGTTTAAAGTGATTGTAAAGGATTTTTAAAAAAATAACAAACCTGCATTGTGGAATAGTTTTGCACAGAGCAGCTCTGATCCTCCTTTTCTGGGGACTCCTGCCGGCACTTACACCCCCCCCTCCACTGAGCACTTGTGTGGGCTCCATTCTGAGCTGCACTATGTGCATCTATTGACACACACACACAGTGCTGCTTGGTTCGGCCCCCATTTTTCCCGCTCCCTTGTCACTGGATTTCATTGACAGCAGCACAGATCTTTACAGGAACATCGCTGAACTGAGATTGGGGGCTCAGGTAAGAATTTAGTAGGGTTGGGGGGGGGGGGGGGGGAGCTGAACCTAAAATGTTTTTTACCTTAATGCAGAAAATGTATTAACCACTTGACCCCCAAAAGGTTTTACCCCCTCCATGACCAGGCCATTTTTTGCTATTTAGCAGTGCACTACTTTAACTTGTAATTGTGCGGTCATGAAACGCTGTACCCAAATTAAATATATATATTTTTTATTCACACTAATAGGACTTTTGTTTGGTGGTATTTGGGCACTAGGGATGAGCTTCGAGTTTGAGTCGAACTCATGTTCGACTCGAACATCGGCTGTTCGCCAGTTCGCTGAATAGCGAACAATTTGGGGTGTTCATGGCAAATTTGAAAGCCGCGGAACACCCTTTAAAAGTCTATGGGAGAAATCAAAAGTGCTAATTTTAAAGCCATATATGCAAGTTATTGTCATAAAAAGTGTTTGGGGACCTGGGTCCTGCCCCAGGGGACATGGAACAATGCAAAAAAAAGTTTTAAAAACAGCAGTATTTTCGGGAGCAGTGATTTTAATAATGCTTAAAGTGAAGCAATAAAAGCGTAATATTCATTTAAATTTTGTACCTGGGGGGTGTCTATAGTATGCCTGTAAAGGGGCGCATGTTTCCCGTGTTTAGAACAGTCTGACAGCAAAATGACATTTCAAAGGAGAAAAAAGTAATTTAAAACTACTCGCGGCTATTGCATTGCTGGTCCGACAATACACATAAAAGATAATTGATAAAAACGGCATGGGAATTCCCCACAGGGGAACCCCGAACCAAAATTAAAAAAAAAATGACATAGGGGGTCCCCCTAAATTCCATACCAGGCCCTTCAGGTCTGGTATGGATTTTAAGGGGAACTCCGCGCCAAAATAAAAAAAAAAATGGCGTGGAGTCGCCCCAAAAATTCATACCAGACCCTTATCCGAGCACGCAACCTGGCAGGCCGCAGGAAAAGAGGGGAGGAGGAGAGAGCGGCCCCCCCTCCTGAACCGTACCAGGCCACATGCCCTCAACATTGGGAGGGTGCTTTGGGGTAGCCCCCCAAAACACCTTGTCCCCATGCTGATGAGGACAAGGGCCTCATCCCCACAACCCTTGCCCGGTGGTTGTGGGGGTCTGCGGGCGAGGGGCTTATCGGAATCTGGAAGCCCCCTTTAACAAGGGGACCCCCAGATCCTGGCCCTCCCCCCTGTGTGAAATGGTAAGGGGGTAAAAAAGTACCCCTACCATTTCACAAAAAAAGTGTCAAAAATGTTAAAAATGACAAGAGACAGTTTTTGACAATTCCTTTATTTAAATGCTTCTTCTTTCTTCTATCTTCTTTCTTTTGTTTTTAAAACTTTTTTTGCATTGATCCATGTCCGCTGGGGCAGGACCCAGGTCCCCAAACACTTTTTATGACAATAACTTGCATATAAGCCTTTAAAATTAGCACTTTCGATTATTCATGTTCGTGTCCCATAGACTTTAACGGTGTTCGCGTGTTCGAACAAATTTTTTGCCTGTTCGCATGTTCTGGTGTGAACCAAACAGGGGGGTGTTTGGCTCATCCCTATTGGGCACCACTGTTTTTTTTTTTTTGTTATATAAATAAAAAAAGGCTGAAAATTTTGGGAAAAATTATTATTATGATTTTTTTTTACTTTCTGCTATAAAACATATCGAATAAAAAAAATCAAAAAATCGAATTTCTTTATAAATTTAGGCCAAACTGTATACTGCTACATGTCTTTGGTAAACAAAAAATCCCAGTAAGTATATTTTAAGTAGCTTGTGTGAAAGTTATAGCGTCTACAAACTATGATTGATATATATATATATATATATATATATATATATATATATATATATACTGATATTTTTATTTATTTTTTTTTTAAATCTTTATTTAAGAATTGCGGTTTGAACAAAGTGACAGAATAACATACATGTCAACCTGCGAAATTCAGTGACAGGCAATAAACATAACTATCCAGAGAGGTCTACTGTATATAGGTTATGGATAATACGGGCAAGGTTCTAGAACAGTTGTATTAGTTCAGGAGTCTGAGTCTAGGGGCTCTACAACAATCGTAACCTGTAGTTAAACTTAAACATTGGATAGATCCTCTAACCGAACTATTGTGCCCTGGAAGACTAGACTTGAGTAACGTGCCTCCTACAATGCGTGGTTCCTGGTTCTGTTTTCGCAGGAGCAATACCAGTGGATTACCGCAATCCGAAGGAATTTTTCCTGTTTTTTAATAGGGAAACAAAGAGGATGACGCCTAAGGCATCAAGAGGGAAAATAAAGATTAAGGTAGAAGTGGTAGAGGGTAGGTAAGTGGAGGGGGGGGGGGTGATAGGGCTCTGGCAGGGTCGACGGCCCAAAGCTTCGATTTCTCCCAAGACAGGTTATTCAAATGTAAGAATTGTATTCATCCGAGAATCGGAACAGGTTCCAGTGTGTCCAACGAGTGTTGTGTTCCTCCTCTCTGTCTCCCAGGGCAGCCGTGAGACCCTCCATCCGCTGTATGTCGCACACCCTAGCAAACCATTGTGATACCACCGGTGGAGATTGTTGCTTCCATACACTGGGGATGCACGCCCTGGCTGCATTCAGGAGGTGTTTCAACAAGGATTTGCGATATCGCTTACAAGACATAGGGGTTAGGTTTAGGAATACTGCTGCTGGGTTATCCTGGAGGGAGACATCTGTGATCTTGTGGATGATTTGTAATACCTGCCTCCAGAAAAGGGTCAATTCTGGGCAGTCCCAAAATATGTGGAGTAATGTGCCAGTTTGGTTACCACATCTCCAACAAAGAGGGCTTTGTCCTGGGAACATTGCCGCTAGTACAGATGGAGTCCTGTACCAACGGGTCAAAATCTTGTAGGTGATCTCTTGATATTTGCTACATAAAGATGACTTATGTGCAAACAGGAGGATTTATTTATTCATACTAGTAATGGTGGGGATCGGCGACTTATAGTGGGACTGTGATAGTGGGGTGGGAAATCTGACACTAACTGACGCTGGCTGGGAGGTTCACTAACTGACATCACCAGTGACACTAATGCAGTGATCAGTGAAAATTGTATACACTATCACTGTACTAATAAGACTGGGAAGGGGTAACCGTCTCGGCATAATCAAGGGGTTAAGTGTGTGCCTAACAAGTGTTGATGTGTGTAATACAGTATGTGCTGCTTGTTACTAAATATCTGTACAGAGTACAGATATTTAGCAACAGAGTAACAGAGCCCTGTACAGAGCCCTGTGCGTTTGCCAACGGTACAGGTACATTGGTAAAATGCGAGCAGTCGGCAAATGGTTAAAGTGTTACTAAACCCACAACAGTAATATTACTCTATATATGCAGTAAAGCATGCTTGTTATACTCACTGTGGAACCTAAGGTGTTAATCCTGTGCATTGTGCTGTTTAATCTTGTATGCACAGATCCTCCTCTTCTTCCACTGACTCCAGAACAGGTCCAGATAGAGCCTTTGGAGTCGGGCTGCACATGCTCAGTTTGGTGTGTATTGCTAAAGAGTTTTAGCAGTTTATATTTACTGAAATAATTGTATTTCCATGTTCTTGTACTGTGGGAGACTAGATATAGTGAATGCAGGGTTTTGGGTTTAGTAACACTTTAAGGTAAAGAAAAACTTTAGCCTTTACAACTTATACCGCTTTAAACAGCAATATACTTCCACTAGTGGTAATGGTAGGGAACAGCAACAGTAAATACAGGCAATCCAGCTTTTTGAAAATTAGAGCAGCTGTGCAGCATGTAAAGTCTCTTCAATTCCACCATTAAAGCAATTTTACACATATTCATTCATAAACAATAGGAAAAGCACATATGTGGACTTGTTGTCTGATATGGCTCTATGGTTTTCATATAGGGCAGTGATCAGGCTAGTTTTGACATTGTTTAACACTGTTCAGTTCATGTTAGTGTTTTGTCAAATATCGTCCTGGTTGCTCATCCAAATAATCATATCTTCTTGTTACATCAAAAATGCTATTTTATTGCACATGTATTAGTGTGATGGAAATAATGAGACAGCTGCATTTTCTGGATCATAAATCAGTCTTCTTGACAATCCTATTTCACATAAACATGTTCTGTTCCTTCATTTAGTGAAATACACATTCATTTCAGCGTGAACTTGAAACTGTCAACCGCATTTTTTATCATTTCATAATTTCATTTTATAATTGTTATTTTACAATACCAATTAGATTAGTTTTATTGCAGCTACTCTGTTCTCTTCAGTGATGGCAAAAAAAAAATTAGGCTGGCTCCATAAGAGCAAATTCTTTAATTAAGCGCCACAGGAGTAAGGCATATAAAAACAAAACATATTAAAATTTAAAGAGTCTTCACACGTGGACCAGTCATAGTGGCATGAGACAATAGTCATCTGATTTGTCAGTCTATACAGATGTTTTAAAGTTGATTTTTTTTTTTTTTGTTGTTGTCTTTTCAGTACACATTTTTGGCTCAAGTGTCTAGATCGTTCATATGTTATCGTAAGTGAGAATGACCAATCACAAAATATTACAATGTTAGAAAATTAGAAATTATTTTTATTTTTTTATCTGGTCTAAAATTACATTTTATGGTGGTCATAAAAATATCCAATTTCCATGGGGTGTATTTATCATTATTTTCAAGATTTACTTCTTTTCAATCACAATTTATCAATTTTTAAACAAGATTTGCCTATTGAAAGTTGGCTCAAACGAGATTTGCCTGCGTAATCATTTCAAACAAAATTTGCCCACCATCTGTTCTTCAGTGGGAAAGTGCTTTGCTGTACTATTACTCCTATTTATCAGTCACTAAATGCAGATTTGTTTCCCCTATACTCACCCAAAATACATCCTTTTTCACTTACAGTAACGTAATGATCTTAGTTAAATTAACTGGTTTGAAGTAGGTACATATGTATTTGATGCGCCTTTTGGTTTGGCTGGACCTATGTTTGTAATACAGGTTGATCATTTCCAGGATCAAATTATATTTTACTGTGAAAAAAAGTGTTCTCCCATGTTCTGTTCCATCTAGTTACCTATCATAGAGGGCATGATAGGAGTGCTCAACCCCTCACTGGTGAACTTGTTTTAGGGGTCCCTTGGACCAGTCCACTTGTACATGTGGATAATTAAAGACTTATGCCCCGTACACATGGTCGGATTTTCCGATGGACAATGTCCGATCGGAGCGTGTTGTCGGAAATTCCGACCGTGTGTGGGCGCCATCGGACATTTTCCATCGGATTTTCCGACACACAAAGTTGGACAGCAGGAGATAAAATTTTCCAACAACAAAATCCGATCTCATCAATTCCGACCGTGTGTGGCCTGTTCCGACGCACAAAGTGCCACGCATGCTCAGAAGAAATTCCGACACGGGACAGCTCGTTCTGGTAAACTTAGCGTTCGCAATGGATACAGCACTTTCGTCACGCTGCAATGTAAAAATTGGTTTAATACAGCTCACTCTCTTCTTCTTTATAATGTGACAAGAATTAAGTAGTTTTGCTGCTCATATTCACACACACTTCTCACAAAGTTTTATTTGTGTTTTTTTAGTGGGATTCCCTGAATATATTGTTATTAGTTGTCACATCTGACAGTTTTATATTTTGTATGTTTTTTTTTTTTTTGATTTTAAGCCTTTTTTTTTTCCTTGTCAAAAGAAGTTTATTGAGTATACAATGTTATAAAGATACATAAAGATACATAAAGTAAGTTTACAAGGATCTATAAAGTAAGCTCATTGTTTTACAGTAGGGTTTATATAGGTAAATATCATGAAATTTCAAATATTAAACATTGGGTTCACGTAAACCTAAATTAAAGATATATATCATTTCCTTAGTTACTTTTGTAGGTATTTAAATGATTTATACCTACTATACATATTGTTTACAAGTAGAGTGTATATAGGTCAAATAAATTCTGATAATGAGCTTTAATCGTAAGGTGGAGAAAAGGAAAGAGAAAGAAGAAAAAGGGTTGAAAGGTAGAGGTATGGTCCACAAGGTTGTCCCGCTCGTCAGTTTATTATTCTTTTTAGTTCTCTTTGAAGCCTTAGAATGGGTGTCTCTGTAAGTCATTTAATCTGTTACCATGGCAACAGGACAGAGTCATTGAAATTTGACAGGAATTGTTGTTTTATCCAAGGATGCCAAAGTTTTTCAAATTTTGGAATTTGATTTTGATCGATGGCTACCATCTTAGCATGGGACATTGTATTATTCATTCTGTGAATTGTTTCTGCTAGTACCAATGTAGGAGATTTCCATGCCTTGGCCACTGTTTGTTTTGCAGCCGTTATTAGTTGGATCATAAGTTTGAATTGAGAGAGTGTTAACCATTCCGGTTTTAGATTAAGTAAAGTTAAATATGGATCTGGTTGTATTATTTTTTTAAATATTTTAGATGCAATCACGAAGACTTCCTTCCAGAAGGTTTGGATTACTGGGCACGTCCACCATATGTGTAAATATGTGCCTATTTCTGGGCATCCTCGAAAACAAAGAGTTGAGGTATTAGGTGAATATTTTGCCACTCTAGCGGGTACAAGGTACCAGCGAGTTAGGACTTTATAATTTGTCTCCAGTGCTAAGATGTTGGGTGAAGATGACTTAGATGTGAGCCATATATTAGACCAGTCCGTGTCTTCTAAAGTTCGTCCCAGGTCCTCCTCCCACCTCTGAACGTAAGAGGGTCTATTAAGATTTGCTACTCCATATAATTGATTATAAAGTGATGAAATTGTACCTTTAGCAAATGGATCTTTTGTACAGATTGATTCAAAAATGGATAATTGGGATAATGGTGTATCCCCCTTTAGGAATGGTGTATAGAAATTTTTGATTTGGAGATATCTAAATATCTCAGAGTTTGGTAGATCATATTTTTCTCTAAGCGATGGGAATGAAAGGAATGATTTAGATGCTATGAAGTCATTTAGTGTTTGAATGCCTGATGTTGTCCAAGCTTTAAAAGAATTTGGGTAGATCCATGCCGGATAAAAGGCCGGATTTCTGATAAAAGAAAGGAGAGGATTGTGTGGAGATTGTAACTGATATTTGGTTTTTAGTTTATCCCAGAGAGATAAGAAGTGTTTAATTATGGGATTATGAATTTTAAAGCGGTCTTTAGGATCAAGCCATAATAAATTTGATATTAATAGAGGGTCATTTTCTGAAGCCTCTATAAATACCCATAATGGGATTTCCTGTTTTGCATGGTATTTGGACAGACTGGCCAAATGTGCTGCTCTGTAGTAGTTAGTAAAATTAGGGTATCCCAGGCCTCCTTTATTTTTGGGAAGATGTAGTGTGTGTATAGGTATACGTGGTTTAGAAGAGCCCCATATAAACGAAGTTGCTCTTTTTTGTACTATTCTTAAAAAATAGGAAGGAATTGGAATAGGGAGGACTCTGAATAGATAAAGCAATTTGGGTAGAATAGTCATTTTGATTGCATTAATCTTCCCTATCCAGGATAAAGGAAGTTGCGACCATTGTTTTATTAGATTTGTGATCTGTCTTAATACAAGAGGATAATTGGTTGAGAATAAGTCAGAATGAGATGCTGTTAAATGAATTCCAAGATATGGGATTGATTTTTCTGCCCATGTGAATGGGAGTGCAGCCCTAGCCGGGATCAATTCCATGTTTGTGAGTGAAATATTAAGCACTAGGCATTTCTTAGGATTAATCATAAGGCCGGATAGGGCTGCAAATCCATCAAGAGCTGGTATTAAGTTAGGACCAGAGACCTGTGGTGATGATAGAAAAAGTAATATATCGTCTGCAAATATACATAATTTGTGTGTAATACCTCCTACTTCAATGGCAGTTATAGTTTGGTTTGTTCTGATGTATTGGGCCATGGGTTCGAGTATAAGGGAAAATAATAAGGGAGATAATGGGCAACCCTGTCGGGTACCTCTTTCGATATTAAAGGCTTCAGATTTGTATCCAGCATATTTTATATAGGCTTTGGGTTTATTATATAATGCTTTGATCCATGTTAAAAAGTGGGGTCCAAAACCCCATTTTTGTAATGAATATTGCATATATTGCCAGGATACTGTGTCAAATGCCCTCTTAATATCGAGAGATAGAAAACATAAAGGGATTTTCCGTTTTTTAGCAATATGTGCCAATAACACTGCCCTGCGTATATTATCGCCTGCCTGTCTATTTGGCATGAAGCCTACTTGATCTCTATGTATTAATTTTCCTATAATGCTATTGAGGCGTTTTGCTATTATTTTTGCTAATAATTTAATATCGAGGTTTAACAGAGAGATAGGCCTATAATTCACACAGGAAGTATCATCAGAAAGGGGTTTTGGGATCATACAAACAATTGCCATTAGTGTTTCTTGCCGAAAAGAATGTCCATCTAGAAGTTTGTTAAAAGTTTCAGTGAGAATGGGAGAGAGTATTTCTGAGAATGTTTTATAGTATAAAGCCGAGTAGCCGTCTGGGCCTGGTCTTTTGTTAAGTTTTAGGTCTTTTATGGCGTTAGCAACTTCATCTATAGTTATAGGCTCATCCAAACTGCTTTTTTGATTCTGAGATAACTCAGGTAAGTTTATTTTTGAGAAGAAGGATTCAGCTTCTGTAGGATTAAATTCATTGTTCGTCTTGTATAAAGTTGCGAGATGTGAGTGAAATTTATGGACTATTTTAACTGGATTACAAGTGTAAACATTTTTTGATAATTTCAAACGTATTGGTTTGAAAGATTTGTTAGTTGAATTTAATGCCCGAGCCAAATATGTACCAGGTTTGTTTGTATTCATGTAGAAATTGTGTTTGGAGCGTTTGAGGGATTTATCAACTGACTCAGTGAGAAATAGATCGTATTCCAATCTAGATTTTTCCAGATGAGATTTTGTACTCTGAGATGGATTATCTTGAAATGATATGTAGGCTGCATTAAAATTGAGTTCTAGTTTTTTTGCTAGATTTTTGCGTTCCCGTTTAAATAGTGCCATTTGTCTTTGTATTGTACCACGCAAGACAGGCTTATGAGCTTCCCACAGTGTTATTGGGGAGATGTCTGTTGTATTATTAATTGATATGTATTCCTTTAAAGCTTGTTCAATGGCCATCTGATGTAGTGGGTGTTTGAGCATTATGTCCGGTAAGTACCACGTTGGGTCATGCGCTTTTGGTATGGCTGAGGCTATAGTAGTGTATACTGCATTATGGTCAGACCACAGAATCGGAATTATATCTGATGCAATAATTTCTGGTATCATTCCTATTGTTAGAAAAATATGATCTATTCTGGTGAAGGTTTGATGAGGGTGTGAGAAATAAGTGAATTTCTTTTTCATTGGGTTACTTTCTCTCCACGAATCTACCAGATTGTATTTAGAAAGAAGTTGAGAAAAAGGTAATCTAGAGGTTATTTTGGATGGTGTAAAAGGTGATTTATCTAGAAATGGGAGGAGGACCTGGTTCGAATCCCCACACATTATCACTGTTCCTATTTTGTGTGTATTAATCACTTGTAATATATGTGAGAGGAATGGTGTAGGTTGTTTGTTAGGAGCGTAGTAGGAAATCACCGTGATTGCTGTATCCATTATATAACCCATGAGTATCAGGTATCTACCTTCTGGGTCTTTAATTTCTGATGATAAGGTGAATGGTGTGGATCGGTGAAATGCAATTAGAGTTCCCCTTTGCTTGGTACAGGCAGAAGCCGTGTAAATTTGTTGATAAAAAGGAGAAATATATTTTGGAGTAGAATCTTTGGTGAAGTGTGTTTCTTGGAGGCATACTATGTGAGCCTTCTTGTTATGGAAAGTACGGAAGGCTTTGGTCCTTTTTTGAGGGACATTTATTCCCTGAACATTCAGGGAAAGTATATTCAGTGGTGCCATGGCAATAGATCAAATAGTTTTGACTTACTTTTTGTTATGCAGAGCTGGTTGCGCAGATCAACCTGTGTGGACTGAAGAGATGAATAGATAGAAAAGAAACCAGTGAATTCTGGAGTAAAGAGTAAACAAAAAACATATGAGATTAGATGATACATTGTATAAATTATTTTTTGCAAGTAATCACAATTTACCCGTGAAAGAGAATAAATATCTCTCTCAGGGGAATAAGTGCCTTCGTTACACTCCCACATAATATGGTTGGGAGAATGAGGAGGGCTAATGGGGGTACACGGATCTTCCGCTTACAGGAGAGAAGTGCTATGTCAAAAGACATCAAAATGATGTTTCATTAATTGGAGTGCAGAATATAGTTTTTGTTGAAATTATTTATTCCAGGGTGGTTGTATATGGTTAGTCTTGCCCTAGGCTAAATAATTCAGTTAGAAAGGTACTGTTAATAACTTTGGTATTGATGAAGATAGTTTGAATTATTTTGGGATATTAACCCTTTTAGAGTAAACAATTACATATTTTATTCATATGTAACTGTTTAGATATGTTAACTCATAAAATTGAGGTTGTATTGCTTCAGATTAGAATAAACAAAAACATAATTCTAGGAACTAGTTAGGTAATAATATATTTGTTTTAAGAAAAGAAAGAAAAAGCTTCCATTACTTCTGGATTATTGAACATATTTGTCCTAAAAAGTAATAAATCTATTGTTATTACCTGATAATATATAACTGAACAAGAATTTCCTTATTTCACTTATATATTCTAAGGCTATATGAATCAGAAGTAATAAGAAATATAACTGGAATGTAACATGATCCCACACAGTGTGTGACTATCAGAATGCAGTTACATTCAGTTATAAATATAGGTTTTTTTATAGAGAACCATCTCTTAGTATAATAAATGAAGAGATATCAGGAATTAGGATGTCAGTCCATTGAATCTTCTTGGTCCATGGATGATGTGGCATAACGGCCTCTTTTGTGAGAATGATGATTCCCATTTTGTTCTGAAATTTTCTGGGTGCTGCCTGAAGGTGAAGATGACGCCATTCTTCTGCGTGTGGGAGTGTTGCTGTTTGTGGGTTCTGTCAGATTTAATTTTAAAAGGGTTTGTTGTAGTTCATCTGCTGATCTGCTTCTGTAAATTGTACCTTGGTAGTTAAATCTGACTAAAAAAGGGGAAGCCCCATTCATACATAATGTTGTGGCGTTGCAGTTCCATTAGTTGGGGTTTCATGGATCGTCTTTTAGTAATAGTAAGTTGGGATAGGTCAGCAAAAATGTGATAATTGTGTCCTTGAAAATTAAATTCCTTTTTTTCTCTTGCAGCAATTAGTATTTGTTCTTTCGTTCTGTAATAATGAAATTTTGTGATTATATCACGTGGGGGTCCATCTTTCTTTTTGGCTGTGAGGGCTCTGTGTACTCTGTCCAGTTCTAAACGTTCAATAGGGATATCTGGCTTTAGTTCTTGTAATAGAGCAGTAATAGTAGATTGCAGGTCTGACACAGTTTCAGGTATTCCCCTTATGCGCAAGTTTGAACGTCTGGCTCTATTTTCGTAATCTTCGAGCTTAGTTTGAAGTATTAAATTCTCTTTTTTTAATTGTTCCAATTCTGTTATATTTTCTTGGGTTGTAATTTCAATTTCATCCATTTTTATTTCTAAGGCTGCGGTGCGGTTTCCCAGCTCTCTTATTTCTTTGGTTAGGCTGTTTGTTATTTGGTCTGAGGTTTGTTTTAAAGCCTTATGAAGCATCTTTTCAAATTGTAATAATATTACTGGGGATACTGAGGAGGCTTGTGGAGAAGTTTGTGAGAGGATTTGTTCTGTATCTGACTCAAATGGAGAGTCTTGCTGTGACATTTTCTGTCTGTGAGAGCGCCCTGATGCTGTATCTTGTGAGGTGACTGGAGCTGCTTCAGCTGCAGTGAGTGCCTGTGAGCTCTTTGTGAGGTGATTTTTATTTCTGCCACGGTTTCCTCCCAGTACCATATTTCCTGCCCAAACTTTCACAGTTTGTTCCCTGGGGCAAAAAGGTTCAAATGGATACCTTTTGAGCCTGCAGGCTCCGCTTTGTCCTTCTCTTCTCTCCTCAGCGGTGTGGAGCTCTAACAATGCATGTCTGCTCTGCTAGGCTCCGCCTCCTGCCTTCTGCCTTTTTTTTTTTTTCTTTAATGTTTGGATTTTTTCCAAGGCTGATCTTTGTTCAATGTTATTTTTATTTTTACTCCAGAATATTTTTGTGTGTGTTTTGTGTGTCAAGTTACCCCAACACCATTGATATCTTTTATTATTTAATCTCAAGGAGATTGTTTGTTGTTGGTGACCCTTGTTCATTTCACATTGTATATTAGAAATGTACCTGAATCCTCACAAACCAACTGTCCTTTTTGAAGTAAAACACATAGGAGAGTATAATTCAAAACAAAAATCCTTTATTAAGGGATCAGAACCAAACAAAGAGGAAGGCAACACTGGATCAACAGCAGAAATTAGTGAAGCCTGGGACCCCCACGGCAGACATCAATTCTTAAACATCAAAATTGGTGGCCTGAGGAGTCCATATCTAAGGGAGGGCAGTCTGGTCCGGGATTCACAGAGACTCGGATAGCAGCAGATGACATCTGTGTCCGCAGGCTGTGGTACCACAAGAGGCTGCATCTTTTGGCCGACCAGACTGGATCCAGGGCAATCACTCTCTGGTCTTCCTTTCACACTTCCTTCCGGGCTGTGGCTGTGCAGTTGGAGATGTGGCAGGAGGAGGAGGAGGACCTGGAGGAGGAGGAGGACTAGGAGGACCTGGAGGAGGACTGGGGGGACCTGGAGGAGAAGGAGGAGGAGGAGGACCTGCAGGAGGAGGACCATCCCAAAGGTGTGTCTGAGGTGTCATTTGGCCCCTCATACCTTTCTCAAGAGCCTCCAATATGAGGGCCTCACACATGACTTGTTGGCCCTCCTCCATCCTCTGCATTTTATATGCAATGAAGGCAGCAATGTTCTCCTCCATGGTGTGGGGTGCTCCCAGGACCTCTGTAGCCCTCCAAAAGAATCCTATAGCAGCCTCCTCTAGGGCACTCCTCCTACTGCCACTTTCTCTTTTCAGGGGGGGTGGAGGGACCTGCAGATCAGCCCGCCGGCTCGGCCCGGCC
Source organism: Aquarana catesbeiana (assembly GCF_042186555.1). NCBI lineage: Eukaryota > Metazoa > Chordata > Amphibia > Anura > Ranidae > Aquarana > Aquarana catesbeiana. The sequence goes on along the minus strand of NC_133327.1, from coordinate 286,057,198 downwards.
ACCTTATGGCTGAGACATCCCTGTGTATGAAAAAGGGACATGGTTGTAATGTTTTGCATCATCAATCACAATCCTAAATTAGTACTCCCAACTAACATCTAGTTAACATCATTGATTGGACAAGCAGAAATATTTCGAGGAATGCTATACCTGGCTCAATCTGGGCTCCTCCACATGTGGCCTGGAAGGCCCAGGTTGGGCGTCAGAAGCCTCAGCCGGGGGGGAAGGAAGCGTGGAAGGAAGACTGGAGAGGGATGGCCTGGGTTCAGTCTGGCCTGCCAGAAAGTGCAGCCTGTCGTAGTACAACATCCTGGGGACATAGATTTCATCTGCTGCTCCGGATCTCTGTGAATCCAGGACTTTCTTGCGCTCCCTTAGATATGTGCTCCTCAGGCCACCAATGAAAATCTTTAAATAAGTGATGTCTGCCGTGGGGATCACCTGCTTCACAATTTCACACAATTGCTCCAGTGCTGCCTTCCTCTTTGCTTGGTTCTTGAAATGGGGGTGGGTAATCTCCCACAGACAGGGCAGCTCACTTAGCATATCAATGAATAGTGACATGAAGTCAGTATCTCTCATTAAGATATCCATGTTCACTGCAAGACACAACACAAGACAAAGCCTAATGTCAGACCAAACTCTCCTAATCTTGTTACAATATAGGCCTCAATCTAGAAGCAGTATAGGCCCAAGTTTGTCTCTTACCTTCGTTCTTACGATCGGCGCGTCCAATGCTCCTTCCTCCGCTCACAGATCGTACGTAATACGCACGCGTGTTATGCTTTATACACACTGCGCATGCGTGTAACTCCGCCCGCCCCTGATGTTCTTTCTAGTCTATTCCCCGCCCCTTTTCGTTCTGCGCAGTGGGGGAAGAGCATGATGGCGGAGTTACAACAGGTGCGTGATAATTCTAACAACGAGGAGGAAGAGGAGGAAAGCCCGGATCCAGGCACATCACGATCCAGAAGGAGACGTTTTAAGGCCACAAATATGTCGTTTGGGGAGATTTTGGAGATGGTAGACATCATGAAGAAGTCCGACTATGATGGAAAATATGGGCCTTACCCCCACCCCAACATCAGAAAAGCCAAAATCATTGGTAAAGTGGTCCGGAGTCTGGAGAGGAATTTCGGGGTACGAAGATCTAAAGATCAGCTCAGGAAGCGGTGGTCGGACCTGAAGTTGAGAGAGCCAGAGCAGTACCGAAAGATCCGGAGAGTGCTGCAAAAAAGTAAGTAGTTGTGCTGTGTTCATATTCTTTCTGTCTTTATTCCGTTCGTTCTGCTCCATATGCTTTTAGTAATTGTAACGTTTAAAAAGGTCAACTTTAATGTTCATGGGCCCATTATTCGTTCGTATCAAACATTTTTCTTTCGGCCTCTAGAACACCATTGTTTAGGCCATATGCATTTTCCCACATTTTTTTGGGGCCTACTTGGATGCCAAATATTTGTTTGTGTAGATGGGTTTGTTACTAGAATGAAATGCCAACTATATTGTGTGTAAGGAGAGGACACTGAGCAGCTGTTTTCACATCTGGACACTGGAGCACTAGTGTGGGACACAAGAACACCATTTTTATTAGGGGGGGCACACAGGTGCTCCAGTGTATACTATAGGGGGGGCTACAACTGTGAAGCTTGTACCAAACAGGTAAAGTATTGCAGCTTGACAAAGGGCAATAAAAAATATACATCTTGGAACTCGGCTAAAATAGACAATTGTACCCCACTTCCAAGCAATGTTTCCTATTTCTAGTTCTGCCATCAAATATCTGTGTGCTAATTATACCATTTTTGTTTTACATAGGGGAGAAAAGACTCGGACACCCCTCATCCCAGGAGACCAGAGACCCCCCCCCCTGGAAGAAGGGGAAATACCAACCCAAGAAGCTGAGCAGGAGGAAGAAGAAGATGTGGTGGAGATTGGCACCACAACAGGTGAGTGTCTGCAACCACAGGCTCAGGTAAAAGAGATGGATGTTGGCAGATTTTTGAGACCTGTTTTTTTTGTTCTTTATCTCTTTTTAGGTGATCGTGATCCAGAACGCTTTACATCTGAAAGTGCCCAGATACTGATCGGGGAGATCATGGGGTGTAATCTCCAATTGCAAAACATCCAGCAACAAATCAGTGATGTTATTAAAAAAAATAATAACATCATTGATGTTTTGGGGCGAATTTAAACCCCACAAAATCACCTGTTTTATCTTACTAAAATTTTTACAATGTTTAGAAAAGCCAAATTTGGAGGATGCACACAGTGTGCCAACATGTGCTATCTGCCATCACGGGAGATCAATGGATGCGTTTTGGGGGTGCAACCCCTTCCTCAATTATAAAGTAGCGATGAGGAAGGGCTTGCTCCCCCAAAACACGTCCCTTGATCCCCCCTGATGGCAGATAGCACATGTTGACATTCGTAAATTGGTGTGCATCTTCCAAATTTGGCTTTTCCAGGGGTTATTTCCCCCCATCTGAACGCTATATCAAACCCAGTTCCTAAATACTGATGTCTGATATAGCCTTCAGGTTTTACCTAATGTGAACTTTGTAAGTTCAAGTTTTTTGGCTTTCTTGTTGGTTTTACACAGGCCTGTTTTATCTGAAATGGATATTTCGATTTTTGATAATGCCCCCCCCCAAAAATTGTTATACAACAAACATGTTGTTTTGTTTTAAAAACCTTTGGTAAATGCACGTGATTGTGCAGGTATAAAAAAGTCAAATGAAAGACCTAGTATCGGAGTACCTCAATAAGCAGGGTGACTCTGCAGGTACTCAGTAACAGTATGTGCCAACGTCCCCAAAAATCAGACTATAGATAGGAAAAACTCTAAATATGGGACTTTGAGGGCACAATAGTATTAAGCTACAAACTATATATTTAATAGAGGTATTTTATTAGAAAAATATAAAAGACATTAAACACACATAAATTGTTTAAAAACACTACAAATTCAATATAGATGCTAATGGTAATACACCGTATGGGTCCTATCCTGCCAATTTGTATAACATAGAAACGGCTATAGACATATACATATATTGCTTAAACCAAATACGGGAGAAATACTTCCCCTGAAAATCAAACAGTAGGCAAGCACATAGCTATAGCAGAGAAGATGCAGCAGGTTTGGTAATCCACGGTGGGGTATTCTCTAGTTGCTCTACATGTTTCGCGTTTCGCAGAACGCTTCCTCAGGAGCTAGAGACTCAATTGAATGTGGTAAGATTGCCCAAATCAGCCAGTGGTAATTATATGTGACTGACCACAATTTGATCATAAATGTAGAAAGTTTAAATCAGATTGTAAACAGCAATCGGTCATAACTTGGAACCTCTCAAGGAGATGTAGCGTCAAGTATCCATATGAAGGAGAGCAAGGGCTTAAACGTTGTAATGCCTAAGGTAGATGAGAGGAAGCAACAGGCTATACCGTCCGGTCTGTGTAGGGGCCACTCCGGCCCCTACACAGACCGGACGGTATAGCCTGTTGCTTCCTCTCATCTACCTTAGGCATTACAACGTTTAAGCCCTTGCTCTCCTTCATATGGATACTTGACGCTACATCTCCTTGAGAGGTTCCAAGTTATGACCGATTGCTGTTTACAATCTGATTTAAACTTTCTACATTTATGATCAAATTGTGGTCAGTCACATATAATTACCACTGGCTGATTTGGGCAATCTTACCACATTCAATTGAGTCTCTAGCTCCTGAGGAAGCGTTCTGCGAAACGCGAAACATGTAGAGCAACTAGAGAATACCCCACCGTGGATTACCAAACCTGCTGCATCTTCTCTGCTATAGCTATGTGCTTGCCTACTGTTTGATTTTCAGGGGAAGTATTTCTCCCGTATTTGGTTTAAGCAATATATGTATATGTCTATAGCCGTTTCTATGTTATACAAATTGGCAGGATAGGACCCATACGGTGTATTACCATTAGCATCTATATTGAATTTGTAGTGTTTTTAAACAATTTATGTGTGTTTAATGTCTTTTATATTTTTCTAATAAAATACCTCTATTAAATATATAGTTTGTAGCTTAATACTATTGTGCCCTCAAAGTCCCATATTTAGAGTTTTTCCTATCTATAGGTATAAAAAAGTGCCTTACTCAAGAATGTGTGGATTATTGTCTCAACACTACAACACTTTTGGGGTGATGTAATAGCTGTTTTATGCAAAAATGGGGGTTATTTCCTAAGGGCAAATACACTTTGCACTACAAGTGCAGGTTCAGTGCAGTTGCAAGTGCACTTGTAGTGAAATGTGTTTTTGCATTTAGGAAGTACCAGCCAACACTATTCTTTATAAGGTTACCCAATCACGACATTTTCTGCACTCAACACATTTCTGTCAGGGTCAGCTCAAACAAACACAAGCAGTAAATGTCCACCAAGAATAGCTTTTGGTTGTTTTTTATTTGAAAAAGGTGTCACAGATTGTCTGGCATATTGATAGCCCCCCTACCCGCAAAGAACTCCAGGTATCGTAACCGGACATCACGGGCACTCAGGGAGGGCAAGCCAGGACGGCCGCTTTTAAGCGCCGTCATTGTTGATGTATTTGGTATTCCGGCCTCAGGCCCAACTGAGCCAGCATAGTTGGCTGAATGTTTTCTTAAAAAATTATGGAGAACACAGCACGCCAGTATAATATGGATGGGTGTCAGAAATAGTCAGAACCGGCTGGCCAGGATTCCAAATGTGTTCTCCACCACTCTTCGGGCTCTGGCCAGCCGGTAATTAAAAACCCTCTGTTCCGGGGTGAGGGTCCTCATCGGGAATGGCCGCATCAGGTGGTCCCCCAGCGCAAACGCTTCATCAGCAACGAACACAAATGGGAGACCTTCAACATTGTCCTCTGGAGGTGGCAAGTCCAAGCTGCCATTCTGGAGACGCCTGTAGAACTCCGTCTGGGCGATCACTCCACCATCGGACATCCGGCCATTCTTCCCCACGTCCACATACAAGAAGTCGTAATTAGCCGACACCACCGCCAACATCACTATACTATTAAACCCCTTGTAATTATAATAGTACGACCCCGAGTTGGGTGGTGGGACGATGTGGACATGTTTCCCATCAATTGCCCCTCCGCAGTTAGGAAAGTCCCACCGCTGGGCAAAGTGGGAGGCCACAGTCTGCCATTCCTGTGGCGTGGAAGGAAACTGTTGAGGAAAAAACAATAAACATTACTATTTTTTCACAGAAACATGGCAAGCAGATTAGACACAAACATTATGGGTCAACCTCCAGATAGCATTTATTAAGGGGAATTTTACAACAACAAAGTATAAGGTACACCTATCATATCCCCCCTCCCCCCCCCTCATGGGCCATTTCTAACATTATAGGGGGGGGGGAACTCTTGGACAGGTAACCCTCTTCACTTCATTGAGAGATGAATGCCTAAATACAGGGTATTACTTGGAACAGCCCCTCCTTAGTTACACTATTGGCAGCCCACTGGACAGGTAAGAAGTGTCATAATACAAAGATATAAATACACACTGTACACATTTGAGCACATTTGGACATTCTGCTATTACCTATCAAGATCATAATAGGATACAAGAACTTTAAACAGTACCATTGGAAAGTATACAGGCAGGCCCTTGCACTACATGCTTTGGGGAATTCATCCATAAATCCGAGCACTAAAGAGGTGGGTATAGTGTGTATGGGTTTGGCAAAGTCAGCAGATAGATGATTGAGGATAGAGAATTGGGATCAGCTGACTTAGCAGTTGGGGGAGGGAGGGTTACAAAAAATTTGGGGACACCACAAAAAAAAGCCTCTGGCCCTCTGCCTGAATTTAAATAAAAAATAACATTTCCAAACATTTTAGGGGGTGTTTGGGGTAAAGCACTACTATGAAGCAGATAATATACATTGTTAAGTGACTACATGAGGTGAATATAGGCCAGGAGACACCATGCTGGGGAGGTTATTGAAGGGCAAATATGTATGAAGGACATAAAATAATAATTACATAAAAATCCAGCATGCATGAGGACAAAGGGGACATTCACAGCATATTCCAATCATGGTAATTAGGGAATGAGGAAAGAAATACAATATATTATCAAACATTCAATACAATAAAATGTGATATAAAAGGATAAAAATCTTACCTTTATATACTCCTTCTGCAGGACCTGTACGATGGCAGAACAGGTCTCTGGGATAATGATCCCCAGAGCCTGGGGGGAGATGCCTGTCGAGAACTTCAAGTCCTGCAGGCTTCTCCCTGTGGCCAAATACCGCAAGGTAGCGACCAACCTCTGCTCCGGAGTGATGGCTTGCCTCATGCAGGTATCCTGCCTGCTAATATAGGGGGTCAGCGAAGCCAACAAACGGTGAAACACGGGGTCCGTCATCCTGAGAAAGTTCCTGAAATCATCAGGATTATTCTCACGGATCTCACGGAGCAAAGGCATGTGACAGAACTGGTCACGCTGGAGCAACCAATTCTTGGTCCATGAACTCCTCCCCACCCTGTTCATGGACTGGACTTGTGTCAAGGTCAGGACCCCAACACCAAGCCCCCGCACAGCACGAACTCTACGAGGAGTACGCATACGAAACATGGCTAGAAAACGGTCGGCTGCTCAGAACGAAGTAACAGAACGCACTGAAGAACAGCAAGGCCTGTGAAGAGCGACCTGAAAAACAGCAACGAGCAGGCAAGATCACACAGAAAACTCCGATACGAACTGACTGCACGCACTGAAGAGCAGATACAAACCCACAAGCACAAACTGAACGTCAGAAAACGATCTGAAAGCCACGAGTCTGAAAAAGCGCGAATCGTCTCTCACCAAACTTTTACTAACACGAGATTAGCAAAAGGAGCCCAAAGGGTGCCACGCTTGGTTCTGAACCGGCCTTTTCTAGTCTCGTCGTACGTGGTGTACGTCACCGCGTTCTTGGCGATCGGAAATTCCGACAACTTTGTGCGACCGTGTGTAGGCAAAACAAGTTTGAGCCAACATCCTTCGGAAAAAATCCTAGGATTTTGTTGTCGGAATGTCCGAACAAAGTCCGACCGTGTGTACGGGGCATTAAAGTGGTTGTAAACCCTTACAGACCACTTTGTGCTACAGGTAAGCCTATAATAAGGCTTACCTGTAGCTACCCCGGATATCTCCTAAACCTGCACGGTTTAGGAGATATCCCGTGCATTTGCATGTGCCGACGTCATCGGCACATGCACACTGACACAAACTGAAGCAATGGCACATGTGCCGTTACCGCGTGCATGCGCGGGAGTGATGTCATTGCGGCTTTGGCCAATCACAGCGCCAGAGCCACAATACCCGGAAATAACCCCTGGGAGTGATGTCAGCCACCGGAGCGGTGTAAGGGCACTGCAGCAAGGGCTTCGATCTCAGGTGAGTATTACACAATGAATGCTATGCATACTAGCTCTTTATGCCTTTGTCTTGCAGGTGTTAGTTTTTTATTGATTTATTTTTTTAAGTGGGTTTACAACCACTTTAAGAAAAAGACAAAATACAAGGGAAATTGCTTTTTTAAAAATCATTATTTACTTTTTCAGGTTCCAGCAATGTCCAAAGATGTCCCATGGTGTCCAGTCCAGCATCGACAGGTAAGTGAAAGACAAAACGTAGTACTCCTTCCTCACCGCTCCAACACTTTTTTCCCGTGCTGGGCAGGATTTTATGAGTACAAGGAACTCTGTGAATAGAGATCCCTTTTACGGAAAGGGATGTCTGTTTTTTTTTTTTTTCCTCAGAAACCCCTTCTAAAGCCCCTCATTAGTGTTGGTTGACTCTGGGAGGGGGAGGTATGATGTTGTGTTTTTTTTTTTTACATTTTTAATTTTAAAAATGTAAAGCTGGTCAGTGATGTACCTAGCATGTCTGGTACCCAGGACTGAACATTTTCTAACCACTTAAGGACCGAGCCTCTTTCTGCAATTTGGTGTTTACAAGTTAAAAACATTTTTTTTGCTTGAAAAATACTTAGCACCCCCAAACATTATATATTTTTTTCCCTAACACCCTAGAGAATAAAATGGCGGTCATTGCAATACTTTTTGTCACACCGTATACACAGCGGTCTTACAAGCGCACTTTTTTTGAAAAAAAAATCACTTTTTTTAATTAAAAAATAATTAGACAACAGAGTAAAGTTATCCCAATTTTTTTATATATTATGAAATATAATGTTACGCCGAGTAATTTGATACCCAACATGTCACGCTTCAAAGTTGCGCCCACTCGTGGAACGGCGGCAAACTTTTACCCTTAAAAATCTCCATAGGCCACGTTTAAAAAAATTCAATTTTAAAAAATTCTACAGGTTGCATGTTTTGAGTTACAGAGGAGGTCTAGGGCTATAATTGTTTTACTCTCACTCTAACGATCGCGGCGATACCTCACATGTGAGGTTTTAACACCGTTTTCAAATGCGGGCATCGCTCACGTATGCGTTCGCTTCTGCACGCAAGCTCGCCGGGACAGGGCGTGTTTAAAAAAATTTTTTTTTTCTTATTTATTTTACCTTTTGTTTTTGATTTTTACACTGTTCATTAAAAAAAAAATGTCACTTTTATTCCTATTACAAGGAATGTAAACATCCCTTGCAATAGAAAAAAGCATGACAGGTCCTCTTAAATGAGATCTGAGGTCAAAAAGACCTCAGATCTCATATTTACATTAAGATGCAAAAAAAAAAATGTAATGTCATTAAAAAAACAAAAAAAGTCCCTTGCAATGATATGGAGACAGGTGGGGGCCATCTTCCCTTCACTCGTCTCCATGTCAGGCTAGGGAGAGGATCCGAACGCCTACGCCGCTACCGATGGCTCCGGTAAGTGGCGGAGGGCACCGGAGAGCGGCAGGAGGGGGGCCTCTCCCGCCGCAGATAAAAGTGAACTCGCGGCGAATCCACCTCAGAGGCCAATTTTATCGTGAAGCAGACCGCCCGCTGAAGAAGAGGATACCGGGGTTATGGAAGCTAGCTGCTACCATAAAAACGATATTCCTCTTAAAAGTAGCGATGTAAAGCGACGGTGGATGGATAACCCCCTTAAAAAAATTACATGAAGTAATGCAAAGTCCATTGTGCTAAATTGTAAGTGTGACCAAATTGTGTTAATAGTGGGAGGGGCTCAAATAGCAATGGTTAAATACTACCTGAGCCTACTCACTGTATACATGAAACATATATGCCATAGTCCTATTACCTAGAAAATATACTTTAACCACTAGACCTCAGGAAGATTTACCCCCCTTCCTGACCAGGCCATTTTTTCCGACACAGCACTGTATTACTTTAGCCACTTAAGGACCGGAAGGATTTGCCCCCTTAATGACTAGGCAATTTTTTGCAATACGGCACTGCGTCAATTTAACTGACAATTGCGTGGCCGTGCGATGCTGTGCCCAAACAAAATTGACGTCCTTTTTTTCCCACACATAGGGCTTTCTTTTGGTGGTATTTGATCACTGCGGTTTTTATCTTTTGCGCTATAAATAAACAAAGAATGCTATAATACATATCCCAAAAAAATATATAAGAAAACAAATTTCTTCATCAGTTTAGGCCGATATATATATTCTTCTACATAAGTTATTGCATCTACAAACTATGGGATAGATTTAGGGACTTTTATTTTTTTTATTTTTTTTACTAGTAATGGTAGCGATCTGAGATTTTTAGCGGGACTGCGACATTGTAGCGGACAAATCTGATCCCAAATGACACTTTTTGGGGACCAGTGACATTATTACATTGATCAGTGCTATAAAAATGCACTGATCAATGTAAAAATGACACTGGCAGGGAAGGGGTTAACACTAGGGGCGATCAAGGGGTTAACTGTGTTCCCTAGGTGTGTTCTAACTGTAGGGGAGATGGGCTGCCAGGGACATGACAGAGATAACTGTTCCCGATGTTCTGCCTCTGTACTAGGCGATGGTGGGACGCCGGTGAACATCGAGTCCGCCCAACCCACGGGAGCATGCCTGCAGCATGCAGCGGGCACACGCAACTGCGGCTGCGCGAGCCGCTGTACAGCTACGGCGATTCACGCAGGAGAGCCAACCTGCCGCCGTATAACAACGGTGGCTGGTCGGCAAGTAGTTAAATGACAATTGCGCAGTCACACTGTACCCAAATAAAATGTATGTCCTTTTTTCCCACAAATAGAGCTTTATTTTGGTGGTATTTGATCGCCGCTGAGTTTTTTTATTTTTTGCGCTATAAACAAAAAAAGAGCAACAATTTTGAAAAAAAACTCAATATTTTTTACTTTCTGCTATAAAACATATCCAAAAAAATGTAAAAAAAATCTAATCAATTTAGGCCAATATGTATTCTGCTACATATATTTGGTAAAAAAAAATCCCAAAAAGCGTATATTGATCGGTTTGCGCAAAATTTATAGCATCTACAAACTAAAGGATATTTTTTTTCGCTAGTAATGGCGGTGATCAGTGACTTATAGTGGGTCTGCGATATTGCGGATACTAAATTACACTTTTTTTTAAGAACTAGTGACACTAATACAGTGATCAGTGATAAAAATATGCAGTCACTGTACTAATGGCACTGGATGGGAAGGGGTTAAACATCAGGCGATCAAAGGGTTAAATGTGTGCCTAGTTGGTGTTTTTTGTACTGTGGGGGAGGTGCTTGTACTAGGGGAAAACATGGATCAATGTCCCTGCTTTGCAGAGACACAGGATCCATGTCTTCCCTTCTGACAGAACGGCAATCTGCCTTGTTTTCATAGGCAGACTGCTGTTCTGTCTGTGTACTGAATGAGTGGGGGTGCCAGCAGACATCGAGTCTGCAGCAACTGCCCATCGGCTTCCGCTGTGAATAATCACAGCGGAAGCGAGCCGCCAGTGGCATGCACCCACTACCCAGAAGTGCAGGATCACGTATTTATTTACATGATCCTGCACACAGCGGTCGCCCTGTAGCAGTAAGAGATTAAAGAATATTGTAGCCCCTTGGTCCTAAACTGGGGCTATTATGTAAATTTTGTTTTTGGCTGGGCTGTGGGCAGCTCAGATTGATTGTACAGATTATCTGGTCTTTCCCTAATCTCAATTAGGTTGTGCTTTTCTTACTGTCGCCAGTAGGTGTCACTGGTACCACAGGCCATAGTAAGAGATGGTACAACTAGGATTGAGTTATGAATATTTAGTCTTCTTCCAGCCAGCCCAGTAGGAGGTTCTTGGCCACTGGTGCATTCTGGGAGAGTATATTTATTTAGACAGGGCCATGTGCTTGCTCTTTTGCCTCAGGCCCCTCTCCCCTAAGGAGGTGCTGCTGAAGTAAGCTCTGCATGTAGGCCCAGAAGCCTGTCTGGGGCCTACTAATCCTGAGGTGGTCCTTAGGCGGTTTTGCCCAGCGTGGAAGAAGCCAAGCCACATTGAGAAGATCCAGGGGAGGACCCTTGCTGGAGAGAGCCAAGATGAAGACTGGTCTCACAGGAGGGCCTGGTGACTCGTTTGGAGGACACATCTACATCTAAATCATGCTTACAATGTTGCCTTGTCAGCTTAAAGGTTATGACACTGTGAAGCTGGATCTTGTTCTACATTTGAAAACGTGTTTGCAGTATCGCCGGGTCAGCTTAAAGGTTCTGGTACTTTTTCTAGATCCAAGGAATCTGTAAGTGATCTGCTACTGGTATCTGAGACCCCTAACACTCTCTCCTACTACCTTCTTTCAAGTTCTACATTAAAGTTTTGAAAGGATCAAAAGTGACTGGCACCCAATTTTTCAAAATTCCTTATTATAGCCATGCCTCTGGAGGTCACTCACTGCCTCTAGAAGACCCAGGGGGGCGCTACACTATGTTACTCCAACATTTCATATTCCTAAAATGTGCATGCTGTAGAATGTACTTATATGAAAAAATATTCTGTTCTCTTTGTGTTGCTTTCTTTATTTTAAATACCCAGTGTTCCTGCCAGTCCATCTACGTTCCTATTAAAAACTGACACCGGCTCCTTTAAGCGGGATAGCAGGCGCGCTTGTGGCCAACGGTCGCGATCGTGGGCACGAGAAGCAGAACAGGGACGTGTGTGTGTAAACACACAAATCCCTGTTCTGTTCTGTGAGGAGAGACAGATCGTGAGTTCCTAATAGCTAGGAACTGTCATCCCCTCTAGTCAGTCCCCTCCCCCTACAGTTAGAACACACAGTCAGGGAACACAGTTAACCCCTTGATCACCCCCTAGTGTTAACCCCTACCCTGCCAGTGACATTTATACAGTAATCAATGCATTTTTATAGCACTGATCGGTAATTGTCAATCATCTCAAAAATTTGTCAAAAGTGTCCGATGTGTCCGCCATAATGTCACAGTCACGATAAAAATCGTAGATCGCTGCCATTACTAGTAAAAAAAATAAATAAAATAATAATAAAAATGCCATAAATCTATCCCCTATTTTGCGCAAACCAATCAATATACGCTTATTGCGATTTTTATTACCAAAAATATGTAGAAGAATACATATCGGCCTAAACTGAGAAAAAAATTAGCTTTTTTGAAAAAAAAAATGGGATATTTATTATAGCAAAAAGTACAAAATATTGTGTTTTTTTTCAAAACTGTCGCTCTTTTTTTGTTTATAGCGCAAAAAATAAAAACCGCAGAGATGATCAAATACCACCAAAAGAATGCTCTATTTGTGGGAAAAAATGACATCAATTTTGTTTGGGTACAGCACAACCGCACAATTGTCAGTTAAAGTAACGCAGTGTCGTATCGCAAAAAATGCTCTGGTCATTGAGCAGCCAAATCGTCCGAGGCTGAAGTGGTTAAAGAAGAACTTCAGGACCAAATGTACTAAGGCCCCATTCACACCTGAGCGTTTTTATAGCTTGAAGCTCCAAAAAGCTGGAGGAGAAAAAAATCATGATCCTCTATAGAGATGGTTCACCTCTCCACTGCAAGTCGCCTCAAGCCGAACGCCTGAAGCTCAAAAAAGCTGACGACTAGTGATTAAAACGGAAGCGATCGAGCATTTTATCCGGTTTTGCAATTGTAAACAACCCCTGTAGGTTTAAAGAAAGAATATCCATCTTGGTATGATCTGAAGAAAAGGACTGAGGAGGTAGGGTCTATAAGAAAAAATGAGTACCTGTCACTGGCTATAATTATCAATGATTGTCCGGTTGCTAGGTACCTAAAAAAAAAAACTAAAAATATATATTTTTCTTTTTTACAGTTAAACTACTGAAAACAAAGTGGAAAATTTTACGGGATGCTTATTCATGTCACCTTAGGTTATTCCGTGCAAAAGTGGATCTGCAGCATATCCACCCTCAGAATACTTGCACGCCAAGAAAATGGAGTTCCTTAGGCAAATGTTGGCTACGGCGAGGTAAGCTAGCATCTGCAATTATGTCTCTTTTATATAATTAGGTATTTAGGATGATCTAACAAGAAATTTCCATTTACAATACAGAAACCAGCTGGGAGCATTCTGCTACACAAAAAAATCAGGAAGCAGAGGAAATCATTGGAGATGAATCAACACAGGATACAGCTATGCTACCGTCAACTTCTTCATCTATAACCCCAATTCCTGATGAGGATTCTAATAACACTACACCAACTGCATGTGTACGTGCACCTTGTTCACGTGCAAGTACAACTGCAACTAGAGGGAGGACAACAGTGTTAGATTCCAACAGGATGTTAGACATTATGTCCACTATGGCTGACCGTATGACGGGAAACCGGACAGAGATACAGTTTTTCCGGTTTCTAGAGGAGATGATGGCTAGAATTCCCTTTGAACTAAAAGCTATGATGTGTGCATGTGTCATTAGGTACATAGGCACATTCATCCTGCCATCTGACCAAAACTCCTCATTCAAAAATTCTAAAGGACAAAATAAGTCCAAAATAAATACTGCTCCAATTTATAATCCTACAAGTCACTCCACCACCTCTCAGCATTTTGCGCAGGCCATGAATGTGCCATCATCAATGACCCTGCCAATTCGCCAACTACCAATCATCTTGCAATTACCCTAGGTACAACAGGGTTCAGCCACCACCCACTAGATGCTGTTCTAAAACAAAAATGTTTTTATGCAAAATATTCTATTTTTTGGCTGATTTTATACTAAAGTTTTGTGAAGAAAAAATAATTTAGAGTTTTTTTTTTTAAATAAATATTACATTTATGGGTTCTTTAAAAAATGTTTTGTAAAGTTTTGTTAAAAAAAAAAATAATAATAAAAAAGTTGTTATTGCTTCTTCTAAAAAGAGAAAAGTTTTTTCATAACCTGAAACATATGTGTATTTGTGTTTATTCGATTTGTAATTCTACATTTACAAACATTAAGTGTTAAGTTCAACTTACCTCAGGTTAACTTACCTCAGTGTGATGATTATCCTTCTGAAGTATGTGCCCATTCGCCCCAAACTTACATTTCTGTCTTTGTGTATATATGTTTTTGGTCTCTGCAGTCCTTTGAATGGATATTGTATAGATGAAGTAAAGCTACACATACATACAGTAAAAAATAAAATAAGGCTTCTTATTATTACATTTTTTTTTTTAAATAATGCAAAAAATTAGTTTGAGCTATCTATAGCAACCTCTCTGTCATTTATGAACCAGTTAAACAGATAGCGCCTTGTGGTGCTGCACTAAGAAATCCATACCATTCCAAAGATATGCTATTTATCACCTCTTATCACCACCACTTTGATCAGGCTCATGTACCAGTTTTCTATCCAGGTTTTTTTTTAGATAATACTTACTTGCTCTGTGTAGTGGATTTGCCCAGAGAAGCCTGGATCCTCCTCTTCTCAGGTCCCTCTTTGGCCCTCCTGGCCTCTCCCTCCTGTTGAGTGCCCCCACAGCAAGAAACTTGCTATGGGGCACCCAAACCAAGCCACAGCTCACTGTGTCCATTCAGACACACCTGGCCCTGCCCCCTTTCTCTCCTAATTGGCTGACTGACTTTGATTGACAGCAGTGGGAGCCAATGGTGCCACGCTGCTGTCTCAGCCAATGAGGAGGGGAGTCCCAGCCTGGATCTAGAGAGGGCTCAGGTAAGAATTAGGGGGGCTGAGGGGAGCTACTGCACACAGAAGGCTTTTTATCATAATGCATAGAATGCATTAAGATAGAAAAACCTTCTGATTTTACAATCACTTTAAGGTTTGATGGGGTACTGTGTCAAAAGCTTTGAATAAATCTAGATAGACTACATCCACAGGCTTTTCCTATATCCTGATTACAGCTCAATCAAAAGTTAACCGATTGGTCTGGCGAGTATGCTCTTTCATATATCCATACTGTTTTCATGAGGGGAATTTTTGGAAATGCTCTGAGCAGACGCAGCTCTAGGTTTTGTGAGGCCCTAGGCAAAACTTAGACATGAGGCCCCACTCACGCCCATAATGGAAAAGATAATTCAAGCAAGTTATCAGTGGTGGATGAGACAATGGAATCAGGGGTGAGTCTGGACTAGGACAGGAGTGTCACCACTACTGGGAGGCTTGACAGGCAGGAGAAAGATCAGGTATATGACAGGAGTCCCATCATTGCTGGGGAAGCTTGACAGGCAGGATAGTGATCCTCCTCCTGTCAGCTCCTTTTCCTGTCTGTAGACATCAGAGCTGAGGAGGCAGTCAGCATCTCTCCCGAGTTCAGATTGCAGTGTGTTGGACACCAAACAGCCCACATAAGCTGAGGGCGGGTGTGTCCACATTAGCGCCCCCCCCGCCAGGGGAAGTCACTGGAGTCACTTGGCTCTGCTCCAGCAGGATTTAGCCTGGATACACTGGCAAGGTCCTGGTAATGCAGGCAATTTACCGGAGCAGAGAGGATCTCCGCTTAGGGAGAGAGACAATCCCCAAAAAGTGATGCTCCGTGTGTGGGTTGGCCATATTAGGCGACCGGAAGGCCCCTGTGAGAGCGAGGCCTTGGGCGACCGCCTAATTTGCCTAATTAAAGAGCTGCCTCTGGCTCTGAGCCTGTAGTTTTTCTTTATATTTTTGGTTGTTGTAAAATATATATTTATAAATATAACATTATATATATGTATTTTAAAAAAATGGCGATTTTTCTCCTTTGGAAAGTTTGAATTAAAAAAAAAAAATGTAACTTTTTTTCTATTTTAGAAACATGTTTTGGGTGTTTAGTTTATGAATAAACATTGAAAAAGAGCTAATTCCTTTTACCTCAGTGTGATGAATAGTCGTTCATCAGGAAGTATACTATTTCAAACATATGTGTTTATTTGCTGCAAACGAGGACTGAGTAAACCTAGCAACTTTTCAAAACTGTGCCAAAAAAAAAGGGACGATTATTAGACATGATAAGAAAGCAACAATGAAAACAATCATAATTCAAAAGTAATAATAGAAGTTAGACTAACCTTTTTATGGACATCCTGGTGTACTCAAAAAATTTATCTTCATGAGCAGGTAGGTCACTGTACATGACCGAGAACTGGCCTCTAGTTTCTTGATCGCTGCTTAACGAATGGATCCAGTATCACCGTGGCCTCTTCTTCTCCATCTCTACTTGAAGGAAATATGACGTGACAGCATCATCACTCATGTTTGCAGGGCAGGAAACACCACACAACACAGAAAAGTCCAGGAAGAACAATGAACACCCCGTAAGATGAGATTTGAGTGGATGAAATACATTGCATCAAATGATGAAACAGATGATAGTTTTCTCTATTGGCTAATAACAAAACACCAAAGATCAAAAATGCTTAAAAAACAGTGTACAAAAATGTGCAAAAAAAGCACAAAAAACTGCTTGAAAACGGCTCAAAGAAGCTATGCTCAGGTGTCAATACAGCCCTAGAGTGCACTGGTCAGGAGTATTTCTTTTAAAGCTCAGCATACAGAGTGCAGTAGTCAGGAGTAGAAGATGTACAACATAGTGTCTAGAGTGCAGAGCTCAGAAATGTGATGCAGAGTGTGCAGGGGTCAGGAGAGCATAAAATACAAGGAGTACAGAGAGCAGGACTGTGTAATGAAGAGAGTGCAGGATTTAGGAGCACATAACTCAGAGAGCACAGGGATTAAAATTGCATAATGTACAGAGTGCAGGTATCAGGGGTGCATAACATGGAAAGTACAGGGGCCAGAAGTGCATAATGCACAGAGTGCAGGGGTCAGGAGTGCGTAATCCGCAGAGTGCAGAGCTCGGGAGTGCAAAACACAAAGTGTGCAGGAATGCATAACACACAGAGTGTAGGGCTCAGGAGTATGTAATGCAGAATGTGCAGATCTCAGGAGTACGTAACACACAGAGCGCAGGGGCCAGGAGTGCATATCACATAGAGTGCAGGATTCAGGAGTGCGCAACACACAGAAGGCAGGGACCGAGAGTGAGTATAGATATCCCCAACTTAGTTATCAGATGCAGCAACATGATTCCCAGACTTCGAAAGCAACAGTAGTGTAGAGTGAGGAAAAGCCCTTCCCTCAGTTTTGCCATGGGACTGGAGCAGAAAAGGGAACTCTAAACTGCCTTTGTTCGGTGGCCACAACACCCCAGAGTGTCGGCACCTGTTACGGACCACACCTTCTTAAGTACGCCACTGCTGCTGCTACTGTATTAACAAGAATTTTTCCTGGCAAGATTGAAACTTACAAGATTTACCCAGCTAATGTCATATAATACATAAGATGAATCTTGCCATAAATTGCTGGGTAGATTTCATCAAATTTTGCTTGGGCGAAATTACTTTTGTTTTCACTGGGCAAATTTAATCAGCAAATTATTGATAAATACACCCCTATTTAAAAAAAAAAAAGCAAACAAAAATAAAACAAAAGCAACATAAAAAAAATCTGAAATAAAGTTAAGAATAGTGTTTGCCATTATAAAAAGTGCAAATGATGTTGGCAAGCACTGTTCTTAACTTCATATCTGATTCATTCCTTTTTGGTGTTTTGGGAGTGCCCTGCTATTAGAACACTGCAGCAACCCAAAACACAGATTCATCTTTTAACTTTTAATATTACTATCTTATATTCTGAGCCCCACATAATAAGGTAGACTTGTTCAATTCGTTTCATAACCAATAGGAAAGAAATTATAGCGGATATAACAAATGAATTTGACATGATTCAGTAATTTGTTTAAGTTCTAATAAAATAAAAGGTCAGCTCAAAGTAAATCTTACAGTCCAATCAGCTGATTAATTTTGTGCTGTAGGTAGGATTACTGGCAAAGTGCATTCCTGAGAACTGAGTGAGAAGGGTGTTGTATTGTATTTGAGCAGAGAAGAAGAGATATTGCCATTCTGTGTGTTAATAGATTCAATAAACAAATGACTTTCCAAACTACCAATCATTATCACGAATATATATATACATACATAAATATCGAATTTCAACTAATACAAAAGAAATAATAGCGGATATAATGAATGAATTCGACATGATTCGAGATTCAGTATAACGAATATCGACACTCTACAGAAATAACAAATTATCCAAAAACAAATTAACATAACATAACGAATATAACAGAACTGAATTATGTATTTTACGAATGACAACGAACCAAAACTTAACAAAATTTTCCGTTGTGCACAAGTCTACAATAAAGGGAATTTATCAAAACTCAATCAGCCAGAATCCATTTCAGATGTGCATGTCAACCAATCCGCTTCTATCTTTGATTTTCAAAGCTTAAAGTGGTTCTTATGTCAAAAGGTTTTTCACCTTAACACATTAATGCATTCTATGCATTAGGGTAAATAACCTTCCAGTAGCTGCCCCCATTCTTCCCAAATACTTACCTGAGTCCTGTACAGATCCAGCGCTGTTCCCATCTGCAGATCTTCTCTCACCTCTCTCACAGGCTTGGCCGAGAACAGTGGGAGCCATTAGCTCCCGCTGCTTTCAGTCAAATCCAGTGAAGAGGGAGCAGGGGGAGGGTTCAACCCGCGCTGTGTGTGTCTTAAAACCCACACAGCCCAGCTAAAGAGTGACTTCCTATGGGGGCACATGGAGAGGAGGTGTAACAGGAAGCATTGTCAGGGTACCCCAGAAGAGGAGGTAAGGAGCTGCTTTGTGAAGTATCCTTGCACAAAGCAGGTGAGTAAAACATATTTTTTATGTAAATGAAAAAAAACTTTGCCCTTACAATTGTTTTAACAAGCTGGTGATAGATGCTGATTGCCATACACAGTTGCTCCAGACTCTGTCTGCTTTAGTATTGTAAACAAATTTTTCCCAAAGTGTTTTATCCCACATAAAAAATAAAAAAAAATGTTTCAAAACTTTAAATTCACTTTCTAAATTCATATAACATTTGCTACAGATTTTGAGTAGATGAATCTGAAGCAGAACAGAAACTTGTCTCTTTAAGTTTATAACACTAGGATATACTGTATGTTTGTACTATGCAGGTAAGAGAATTGATTTACATAATAGCCTGACAGGTACAGTAAGTCAGCAGTAATATAATTGACAGCCATCCCTGCATACAGTATTTTATTAAACTGTCATTTTCTGTTTGTCAGCAAACATAATCTGAATTTCATTAACATTGACCTTGGACCACTGAATGCTGGCAGAAGACACTATCTCCTCACAGTCCATCCATATCAATGGGCTTATAACTTAATGCTAGTTGTACTGTGTGTTATGTTAGCTAGTGATGCAACAATTCCAACCACTGCTAGCTATTATTATGTAATTTTGATGAATATTTATTCCAATACCATAAAAAATACATTTTTAAGAATGAGTCATATATGAAACTTTCAAGGATTTGTACATTGCTTTTTCAGTTACATTGCAAGTATATTTTCTCTCATGTGAGCATAATTTACAAAAGCTACTTAAAATAAGGAAGTAAACTGAGCATATTTTGTCCAGGCAGTACCTACATTGCCTTTAGTCAATCTCAACCACAGTTCATTTTTTTTTCAAAGGTGATGAGAGATATAAAAATTATAATATGGTTTTGTCAGTTATGACGAAACTAGTAGGGTGAAGTCTATGCTAATTCTCACCACGCTAGTTCCTATGTGATCTGCAGACCGTTTTTTACCTTGGAAACTTTTTTATACTTGTCTGTTTGGACTTATGCTACCTCAATAAACCATGACGGTTTTATGCTATGTTGGTGTTCTTCTTCTGCTTTCTTTTACCGTACTTGGGAGCGAGAAACTGAGAGAGCAGCCACCTGTGTTGATACTTCCATCATCCTGTTTATATCCAAAGGATGGATCGTATGTATTACACTCATCCGCGCTTTACTAGCCTCCTATAATGTGGAGCCTAGTCATCTGGAGTGAGAAACTGAGAGAGCAGCCACCTTTGTTGATACTTCCATCATTCTGTTTATATCCGAAGGATGGATCGTATGTTTTACTCTCATCCACGCTTTACTAGTTACATAGTTACATAGTAGGTTAGGTTGAAAAAAGACACAAGTCCATCAAGTCCAACCTATGTGTGTGATTATATGTCAGTATTACTAGGCTCCTATAACGTGGGGTCTAGTCATCTGGTAAGGGCACAGCCTTTCTTTTTTCACGGTGAAAGGTGCACTTTTGGTGGTTACTTTTGGTGTTCAATCGTTTATCACGAATATTTAAGAACTTTATTTATGTTGGATTTCCTCATGGATTTGAACATTAATATTTTAGATGTTCTCATGGACTTATCACTGTTTATTTAATAAGCATTTTGGTTTTATCACTTGCAATTTTAGAGCTGCAATTTTGGGTTATATTATTATTCTGCTGAATTCTCTGAAAATCCAATGATGAGAAGCGCCATTACTGGTTCACACAAAGGTGAAGAATGGATTATGTACTTGGGCTTTATTTTCCGACCAGTGGGGTTGATTTACTAAAACTGGAGAATGCAAAATCTGGTGCAGCTGTTCATGGTAGCCAATCAGGTTCTAATTGCAGCTTGTTCAATTAAGCTTTGACAAAAAAAAGTTTAGCAAATCAACCCCAGTGTGTTTTGCCTTCAAAAGCGGTGATAACCAAATAACCATTGGGCAAATGCAAGTGTTTTTTGCAAACATAATGTAAAGACCTTCATCTACTAGACCCACTAAAGAGCATAGGGGTTGCTTTTAATCTGACATCATCTGCCATTAAAAAATGTTAGGCGATGGTTTATTAAAATTTTAGAATATGACAGCTTCCCACACAGTACTATATCCCTGACCCCGTTCGTCTATCTGCCGGGAGATTCCCTGGCCAAAAGCTAGATGAAAGCCAGCAGGACTGGGTTACGGGTTATGTCATTACCCAAATATGGTAATGCGCATATTTGGGAAATGACTTATAAATGGGTGGGTGGAACCTGATGGGAGCCTGTGGGTGGAGCCTTATGGGAAATCGAGAAACTAGTTCCCCATTAGATCCACCAGTTGACTGACAGCGTACATCAGTGTGTGTATTTGAAAGCCACTATTGGACAGAAAAGCGGGCATGGATCTGCCTACTGTCATGCACTGTCAAGCAAAAGCTAGGCAGACTTAATGAGTAACTAGTCTCTCAGCCCCCTCACTACAAAACCCCTTGGCCATGCACCTGCCAGTGTGATAGGTGCAGTGGCTGGGGAGACAGGGAGGGAATGAAAGAGTCCGGTATGGTCACTCCAACCTCAGTGCCTGGCATTGACAGAGTCATGTACCTGTCTGTTATAGATACGTGAACACCTATAATTTTGGTGAGGAGGTTGATGCAATTCTAAAGGATGTCTACAAGGGTGTCGTGTGTATTAAACTAATAATCACAACCTTATGAATATGTATTCTGTAAACCTGTGCACAGAGTGAAAGCTGCCATTGCTGACTTTTCTTAAATGGTACAAGCACCAGGACTGCCATCCTTATTGAGTTTCAGTACTTAGTAAGTCACCGTCAATCGTATAGGGAGGACGCTATGATTTTTTTTTTTCATTCTCTGTACGATGCGCTACAGCAAAAGTGACATTTACAAAGAAAAAAATATATACAGTTTGAACCCCCAGCAAATTAAACTTCTTTTAAAAAAAAAAGTGTTTATTTACTATAACCATCACATGTTTTTTGTCTTGTTACTGTGGCCTGTATACTCTCGGTATGGGCATCCTACTCATAACTCTTTTTTTTATGTGCCTTTTTTTTGTACTTGTGCTGTTCACATCTAACCCCCGGTTCACACAATCACATTGCATGTGATTCACATAGGAATTGCACCGCATTCCTGTGCAAATCAAATGCAATTCTGTGCGGTGAGATTTCCGCCCATCACTTTGTATTGCTCAAATCGCGCCGCATCTGCATCGAAAAGGTGCAGGCACCATTTTTTTGCCGCACTGGAATCAGATTGTATGAGTATTCATACCCCTGCAATCCGACTCAGGCAAATGCACTGTATTCACATTGAATCATAAAAACAAAACAAAAAAAATAGAAGAGAGAACCCTGCAAAAGTCTCCTAAAATACACAGCCAACCCTTGGAGGGGTCTTTTTCTAAACAAAAAAGCTCACAATGAAATGTAATTTGCCAGAGATTTTAAACCCTTTTTTCTTTGTAAGTGTCAGTGCTGCTACATCACAAAAATGTGCCCCTTCAAATGCAGGATTAAGCATGGTATTTAACCCCTTCCCGCCGACCGAATGCACATATGCATACTCGGCTTTCCGGGGTTATACCGGGATGATGCCCGCAGCTGCAGGCATCATCCCGGTACCGTTGTTTTCAGCGGGCGATCGGCTACCCGAGTATAACAACCGATGCGGCTAAAAGCCGCTCGGCTGTTATACCGGAGGAGCGGGAGGGGACATCCCCCCCCTCCCGCCGCCTTCCGCCGCTGTTACCGGGCCTCCCGTGCGATCGGGAGGCCCGGTGTCCGTTCGGCTGCCTTCGGCGGCTGGGGGCGGGCTGGAACGAAGCTGCGAGCGGCTTCATTCCAGCCTTCTTGTTGTAAATGCGGAAGCGACGTCATGACGTCACTTCCCGTTTACTCGGCTGCCAATGGCGCCGAATTTAAAAAAGTACACAGTATTCAGAATCACCGTTTTCAGCGATCTGAATACTTTGAAGTGTAAAGGAGGGATGGGGGGTCTTTTAGACCCCCCATCCCTCCATAAAGAGTACCTGTCACCACATATTACTGTCACAAGGGATGTTTACATTGCTTGTGACAGCAATAAAAGTAAAAAAAAAAAAAAAAAAAAAATTTTAAACACAATTTATAAAGTACAAAAATAAATAAATTAAATAAAAAAAAAAAAAAAAATTTTAAAGTGCCCCTGTCCCCGCGAGCTCGCGCAGCGAAGAAAACGCATATGGAAGTCGCGCCCGCATATGTAAACAGTGTTCAAACCACACATGTGAGGTATCGCCGCGATCATCAGAGCGAGAGCAATAATTCTAGCCCTAGACCTCCTCTGTAGCTCAAACCTGGTAACCGTAAAAAATTTTTAAATCGTCGCCTATGGAAATTCAAAGGTACCATAGTTCGTCGCCATTCCAAGAGTGCGTGCAATTATAAAGGGTGACATGTTTGGTATCTATTTACTTGGCGTAACATCATCTTTCACATTATACAAAAAAATTGGGGTAACTTTACTGTTTGGATTTTTTAAAATTCATGAAAGTGTCACTTTTCCAAAAATTTGCGTTTAAAACACCGCTGCACAAATACCGTGTGATAAAAAATATTGCAACAATCGCCATTTTATTCTCTAGATTCTCTGCTAAAAAAATATATATAATGTTTGGGGGTTCTAAGTCATTTTCTAGCAAAAAATACGGATTTTAACTTGTAAACACCACATTTCAAAAATAGGCTTAGTCATGAAAGGAATTTGGCATTTTTTCCTTTAAGCATTTAAAAAAAATCACTGCTCCTGGCTGAAGGAATTTATTACACATTTTTTCTTCATTGGTACATGTTCCCCATGGCTATCAACTTGTCCCCCCACGCCAAGGTCCTAGGTGTAATCCTGGACTCCGAACTAACCTTTCGGCCCCACATCCTATCACTCTCCAAAATTTGCCGCCTCAACCTCCACAACATCTCCAAGATACGCCCCTTCCTAACCAATGTCACCACAAAGCTTCTAATCCACTCCCTGGTCATCTCTCGACTTGACTACTGCAACTCCCTCCTCATTGGCTTACCTCTAAAGGAACATTACATAGTCTTATAAAATACAATTTATTACAAACATATTACAAGAAAAAAACATTTACAAAATAAACGCAAGAAAATATGAGCTCTCATTGATATAACCACACAGTGTATGTAAAACTGCTAAATCAGGGAGGTCGACGTTTCGCTTTATGCTTCCTCAGGACCTTCATTCCTTGACTGTAAGCAGAGGGATTCTGTATGGTAGACAAGGAGGGAAACATAATGTTTCGGCAATGGATATAAAATGCAGCAAAACATTTAATAATATCGTCCCCATATATAATATGGAGAACAGTGTGATACAAGTGCCACTCACATGTCAGAGGACATGCCCTTGGAGAGCACATGGCATGTTACATGTATGAGTGTCCTCTGACATGTGAGTGGCACTTGTATCACAGTGTTCTCCATATTATATATGGGGACGATATTATTAAATATTTTGCTGCATGTTATATCCATTGCTGAAACATGATGTTTCCCTCCTTTGTCTACCATACAGAATCCCTCTACTTACACTCAAGGAATAAAGGTCCTGAGGAAGCATAAAGCGAAACATCGACCTCCCTGACCTAGCAGCAATAGGGATCTAATATGTTTTACATACACTATGTGGTTATATCAATGAGAGCTCATATTTTATTGCTTTTATTTTGTAAATGTTTTTTTCTTGTAATATGTTTGTAATAAATTGTATTTTATACGACTATGTTATGTTCCTTTTCTGGTACCGTTAAAGTCCATTAAAATGGTTCTATACTCTTAAAACAGTCTATATATGGATGTGGTACCCCCTTAGCTATTTTTTCTTTAAATATGGCTTACCTCTAAATAGGCTATCCCCACTTCAGTCCATCATGAATGCTGCTGCCAGGCTCATCCACCTTACAAACCGCTCAGCGTCTGCTATACCCCTCTGCCAATTCCTCCATTGGCTGCCACTCAACCAATGAAATAAATTCAAGATACTAACAATAACTTACAAAGCAATTCACAACCTGGCCTCCAGCTACATCACTAACCTAGTCTCAAAATACCAACCTAATCGTTCTCTTTGCTCCTCCCAAGACCTCCTGCTCTCTAACTCCCTTGTCACCTCATCCCATGCTCACCTTCAGGACTTCTCCAGAGCCTCTCCTATCCTCTGGAATGCTCTACCCCAATCTGTCCGACTTTCTCCTACTTTGTCCACTTTCAGACGATCCCTGAAAACTCATCTTTTCAGAGAAGAATATCTGGCCCCCAACTAACAACTGTACATTTATTTTCTCCATAAGCACACCCCCCGCAGTTATTACCTCTTGTATCTCTTGATCTTCCCTCTTAGAGAAAAAGAAGTTGTACCATCATCCAAAGGCTTAGAGGTAAAGAGATCAGGAGCCTGGTCCCCAACCAGGCCTCCCGAAAAAAAATAGGGCAAGTGGACTATCTCAGTATAGTACAAAGAAGGTAGATGTAGATATGTAACTACGTATAAAAAATAATACAAAAGTTTATTAATACATAATTGATAACACATAACAAAAAATCAGTTACAAATTAAAAACATTGGTAACAATCCTTGTGTATCACCAAGATAATACTCCCCAAATGGGCAAGATCACAGTGGGATAGTTGATCATGGATCATAGGGGATACTGTGCACAAGAGGCTTAGGATGGGCACTGGAAGCATGTAGCGGGGTGTTCCCTGCTGTTGGCTTCCGATACAGGTCTGTACCCAGTGTTCTATCAGGGTTATTGATGATTAGGGATGAGCCGAACACCCCCCTGTTCGGTTCGCACCAGAACATGGGAACAGGAAAAAAGTTCGTTCGAACACGCGAACACCGTTAAAGTCTATGGGACACGAACATGAATAAACAAAAGTGCTAATTTTAAAGACTAATATGCAAGTTATTGTCATAAAAAGTGTTTGAGGACCTGGGTCCTGCCCCAGGGGACATGGATCAATGCAAAAAAAAGTTTTAAAAACGGCCGTTTTTTCAGGAGCAGTGATTTTAATAATGCTTAAAGTCAAACAATAAAAGTGTAATATCCCTTTAAATTTCGTACCTGGGGGGTGTCTATAGTATGCCTGTAAAGGGGCGCATGTTTCCTGTGTTTAGAACAGTCTGACAGCAAAATGACATTTTGAAGGAAAAAACTCATTTAAAACTACCCGCGGCTATTGCATTGCCGACAATACACATAGAAGTTCATTGATAAAAACGGCATGGGAATTGCCCAAAGGGGAACCCCGAACCAAAATTAAAAAAAAAAAATGACGTGGGAGTCCTCCTAAATTCCATACCAGGCCCTTCAGGTCTGGTGTGGATATTAAGGGGAACCCCGGCCAAAATTTAAAAAAAAAAATGACGTGGGGTTCCCCCTAAATTCCATACCAGACCCTTCAGGTCTGGTATGGATTTTAAGGGGAACCCCGCGCCAAAAAAAAAAAAAAAAAACGGCGTGGGGTCCCCCCAAAAATCCATACCAGACCCTTATCCGAGCACGCAACCTGGCAGGCCGCAGGAAAAGAGGGGGGGACGAGAGTGCGGCCCCCCCTCCCTCCTGAACCGTACCAGGCCACATGCCCTCAACATTGGGAGGGTGCTTTGGGGTAGCCCCCCAAAACACCTTGTCCCCATGTTGATGAGGACAAGGGCCTCATCCCCACAACCCTGGCCGGTGGTTGTGGGGGTCTGCGGGCGGGGGGCTTATCGGAATCTGGAAGCCCCCTTTAACAAGGTGACCCCCAGATCCCGGCCCCCCCCTGTGTGAAATGGTAAGGGGGTACATAAGTACCCCTACCATTTCACGAAAAAAGTGTCAAAAATGTTAAAAATGACAAGAGACAGTTTTTGACAATTCCTTTATTTAAATGCTTCTTCTTTCTTCTATCTTCCTTCATCTTCTGGTTCTTCTGGCTCTTCTGGTTCTTCCTCCGGCGTTCTCGTCCAGCATCTCCTTCGCGGCGTCTTCTATCTTCTTCTCCTCGGGCCGCTCCGCACCCATGGCATGGGGGGGAGGCTCCCGCTCTTCTCTTCTTCTTTTCTTCTCTTCTTCTCTTCTTCATTTTCTTCTCCGGGCCGCTCCGCAATCCATGCTGGCATGGAGGGAGGCTCCCGCTGTGTGACGGCGCTCCTCGTCTGACAGTTCTTAAATAACGGGGGGCGGGGCCACCCGGTGACCCCGCCCCACTCTGACGCACGGTGACTTGACGGGACTTCCCTGTGACGTCACGGGGAATGCCACAGGGAACTCCCGTCATGTCCCGTGTGTCAGAGGGGGGCGGGGTCACCGGGTGGCCCCGCCCCCCGTTATTTAAGAACTGTCAGACGAGGAGCGCCGTCACACAGCGGGAGCCTCCCTCCATGCCAGCATGGATTGCGGAGCGGCCCGGAGAAGAAAATGAAGAAGAGAAGAAGAGAAGAAAAGAAGAAGAGAAGAGCGGGAGCCTCCCCCCCATGCCATGGGTGCGGAGCGGCCCGAGGAGAAGAAATTAGAAGACGCCGCGGAGGAGATGCTGGACGAGAACGCCGGAGGAAGAACCAGAAGAGCCAGAAGAACCAGAAGAACCAGAAGATGAAGGAAGATAGAAGAAAGAAGAAGCATTTAAATAAAGGAATTGTCAAAAACTGTCTCTTGTCATTTTTAACATTTTTGACACTTTTTTCGTGAAATGGTAGGGGTACTTATGTACCCCCTTACCATTTCACACAGGGGGGGCCGGGATCTGGGGGTCACCTTGTTAAAGGGGGCTTCCAGATTCCGATAAGCCCCCCGCCCGCAGACCCCCACAACCACCGGCCAGGGTTGTGGGGATGAGGCCCTTGTCCTCATCAACATGAGGACAAGGTGTTTTGGGGGGCTACCCCAAAGCACCCTCCCAATGTTGAGGGCATGTGGCCTGGTACGGTTCAGGAGGGAGGGGGGGCCGCACTCTCGTCCCCCCCTCTTTTCCTGCGGCCTGCCAGGTTGCGTGCTCGGATAAGGGTCTGGTATGGATTTTTGGGGGGACCCCACGCCGTTTTTTTTTTTTTTTTGGCGCGGGGTTCCCCTTAAAATCCATACCAGACCTGAAGGGTCTGGTATGGAATTTAGGGGGAACCCCACGTCATTTGTTTTTAAATTTTGGTCGGGGTTCCCCTTAATATCCATATCAGACCTGAAGGGCCTGGTATGGAATTTAGGGTGACTCCCACGTCATTTTTTTTTTTTAATTTTGGTTCGGGGTTCCCCTTTGGGGAATTTCCATGCCGTTTTTATCAATGAACTTCTATGTGTATTGTCGGCAATGCAATAGCCGCGGGTAGTTTTAAATGAGTTTTTTCCTTCAAAATGTCATTTTGCTGTCAGGCTGTTCTAAACACAGGAAACATGCGCCCCTTTACAGGCATACTATAGACACCCCCTAGGTACGAAATTTAAAGGGATATTACACTTTTATTGATTGACTTTAAGCATTATTAAAATCACTGCTCCTGAAAAAACGGCCGTTTTTAAAACTTTTTTTTGCATTGATCCATGTCCCCTGGGGCAGGACCCAGGTCCCCAAACACTTTTTATGACAATAACTTGCATATTAGCCTTTAAAATTAGCACTTTTGATTTCTCCCATAGACTTTTAAAGGGTGTTCCGCGGCATTCGAATTTGCCGCGAACACCCCAAATTGTTCGCTGTTCGGCGAACTTGCGAACAGCCAATGTTCGAGTCGAACATGAGTTCGACTCGAACTCGAAGCTCATCCCTATTGATGATCAACAGGTCCAAAAATGGGATCTGTGTATCATCATAATTAACCGTGAAATGTAGATTCATAGAATTGACATTCAATAAACGTATAAATTCGTTTAACTGGGCTACAGAGCCAGTCCATACCACAAATAGGTCATCTATGATTCTATACCAACAGAGCACAGACTGTAAGAAGGTCATGTATTGATCATTGGAAAAGACTGTTTTTTCCAAGGCTCCGAGGAATAAATTAGCGTAGGACGGGGCACAGGACATGCCCATGGCCATGCCTTGGGCCTGTAAAAAATGTTGATCTTCAAAAATGAAGAAATTCCATGTAAGTATGAAAGATAATAATTGTAAAACAAATTCATTTAGAGGCCAGGACGTACTTTCCTGTTCCATTAGAAAAGACCTGGCCATCGACACTCCCCTCTCGTGGGGAATGCTCAAGTACAAGGAATCAACGTCAATAGCCACGAGGAGGGAGTCTTGAGGGACCTGAATCCCCACAGTGTGTCTCAGGAGGTCTGTTGTATCATGAATATAAGATGGTAAGCTCAGTACATGTGGCATCAAAAAGCTGTCTACAAATTTGCTAGAATTGTCACAAGATTCTTGTGTGTCTTTGGCAACGTGTAAAAAGTGGGGGTTCGAGGATGTTTGGAAATCAGTTGAGGGTATCCCCATCTATCAAGCCCTGCCAAAACGCCCCAGTGCACAGTTCTCTAAACTTGTTGATGAATATTACTCTCTACCCTCTTCCCATGGTACTTCATATTGTCTTTACACACTGGCATCCCTCTTGCCAGTGGGACTCCTCTTCCCGGGACCCTCAGCTTTTTTTATTTTGACACAAGGTATATACTATGTCTTTTTTCACAGATCCCCACTTTACTCACTTCATATTCACTTCCACTGTCTATGTGCCACATCCTTCCCTCTCTTCTCCCACCTTTTCCTGCCTCCCTGCTTTCCCCTGTTCCTTCCTTCCCCCTTTACCTCCTCCCCCCATCTTTTTTGCCTCTCCCTCCCCCCCTCCCCTCCACCTCCTTTTTGCTTCTCTTCTTTCTTTCTCTTTTTTTATCTTCCGTTTATCCCTTTTCTTTCCCACCACCCCACCCTTCCCCTCTCCTTTTCCCCCATCCCTCTCCCCCCCTTTTTCTTCCCCCTACCTTCTGGCTCTTCCCTTTTCTTTCCCCTCTTCCCCATCCCTGTATCCTCTCCCACTCCCCCTTTCCTATCTCTCCTTTTCTACCTCTCCCACACACCCCCCCCCTTCACCTCTTCTCTTTTCCTTCCCTATTTTGCCCAATAGCTCCCTTCACTACCCTACACACAACCTGGAATCCCATTTTCACCCTCACCTTTCACACTTTTCACATTTCAAATAACGTTTTCCCGTGTTCTCCAATCTTTCCCCTATGCATTAGTTCCAGCTCCTCATTTTCATGAATTGACCCTTCACTGTCCTTCACCCATCACACTTTCACAACCAGATCTTTCCACCTACAGTTTCTAAATTAACTCACCCTGGTCACAATTTTCACATCCCTTCGCCTGCAATCTTCTTCAGTACATAGTTTACCCATTGCATTTACCTTATTCCATCTAGTTTCCAGCTTATTGTCCTGGTAGTTCCCCCTAGTTGCCGCGGGAAACCCCCATTACTGGTGACACCTTGTGCCTACCGGGATGTGGGTAAGCAGTCTTACTTTTGCCCCTGTTCATATAAATGTATTGTTTGATTGGCATATTGTACTAAACACTGTTACCTTTTATGTTTTTGACCAATTATATTGTCATTGACCATGTGCTAATCAAATTATAGATATCCTCCTGATGAAGCGTCATTAGCCCGCAAAACTAGTTAAGATGTTATCCGTAATCAACTATCCCACTGTGATCTTCCCCGTTTGGGGAATATTATCTTGGTGATACACATGGATTGTTACCAATGCTTTTAATTTGTAACTGTAATTTGTTACTGTATGTGTTATCAATTATGTATTAATAAACTTTTGTATTATTTTTTTATATGTGGTTACATATCTACATCTACCTTCTTTGTACTGTATCGTGATAGTCCACTTGCCCTATTTAGCAAATCCAGTTGCTATTGATTTCAATGGGGTTCAGGTTTGACTTCTTTGAAGTTTGCTAAATCCTGTTTAAACCAAACCCAGGGCATGTTGGCTCATCACTAGTCATTATGCATTGTAATGTTTAGCACATACGAGTCACCTATGGGTTTAATATTATTATGGTTATTACTAGTTTTATCATTATGATTTTTTTTTTTTTTTATTTTGTAATTTGAATTGAGTTGCCTTGTGAAGTATGTTGGTATTTAAATGAATTTGGTACTCCCCTTACTGAGGGATCAGTGGTGCGGCACAGATAGTCTGACATCTGGGCTTGTATATGGAAGATATTTTGGATTGTATGAAAGGTTTGTATTATGCATGTATGTAAAGTGCTTTTGTGTTTACAATACCTTGTACTAATTAAACTTTTATTGAAGATACTATGCTGGGGCACTTTCTGTTTATTTCACACTGCATAAACAAATTACCATTGGGGGCTTTAATATTACTATACTGACAGGTTCCTTTAAGTATATTCATGCCCATTATTTCCCTATAGCATTAAAGAACACCAACAATTAACTTTTGATTGTACATGTCTTGCCAAATAGCAAGCACCACAAGGTATCTGTTACGACCTTTATTAGCCTCTCTAATGTAGTTCTGTCAAACTGCCATTCCCCTGTCCATTAAGAGTTCTTCAGTGGCCATTAAGGGCAGTCTAAATGGACAGGCTGAAGACAGAAGTGAGGAAAGCAAGGCCCGTTGAAACAAAGTAAATCAGAGAAGCACATCACTTGTTTTCCTTTGTGGAATACTATAAGTTAGACGGTCTCCTCAAAGTCTGTGAGATCTTTAAGTTGAAAATACATAATACAAATGGGGGGATTTACTAAAGCTGGGGAGTGCAAAATCTGGTGAAGCTCTGCAGAGAAACCAATCCGCTTTTAGTTTTTTTTTTTGTCAAAGCTTATTGGAACAAACTGAAGTTAGAAGCTGCACCAGATTCTGAGCGCTCCAGTTTTAGTAAATACCCCATACAGTTCACTGGGACAACGTCTGAGGTAAGGTTCCTGTTTCTTGCTGTTGCACTCTGTTCTGTTTGGTCAGCCTGTGTGCATCCTAAACTGGTAATGTCATATCTTGTCCATTGGTTGCAATTTGGCTTGGTGAATGGTCCCTGACTCCTGTCCTTTTGCAACCTTTCCTGATTTCTAGGCTTTTTATGACTATTTGTGCCACTTGTTTTACCCTTCACCTCATAACTCATAACCATATACCTGTTTAATTGCCAGCACATAAGCTGTCATCATTGCATGAAACCTGAGGACTGAAATTTAGACAGGTTTAACATTTCTTGTAGGGGGTATGCCACCCTGCCTTAAGCTGAAGTGTCTCCTTAAATTTAGTACTGTCTGGCTGTACTCAGTTAAAAGCTTAATCACCTGTCTACTGTGGCAATTTTTTTTTTGTAAATGTTAAAATTTGCATTTGTTGCCTGAAGTTGCTTAAACCCAAAATAATTATATATTTTCTGAAAGCAGAGGCCATGTGAGATAAAATGATGGCAGTTGCATCTATGTATGTTGCACGCTACTTGCGCAACTGTTCGAACACATATTTTCAGAAAAAAATACACTAAAATGATTTTTAGTGCAAATAAATACAATATAATAGCCATTTTTTGTAAAAAAAAGAAAGCTGGGGTTGTGTTGAGTGAATAGATACCAAACGTTTTAAGCCTTAAAATTGCATGCACGCATGAAAAAAAACTAAACTATGGTACCCACAATTTTCGCTAGGCAACACTTTAAAAGTGTTTAATCACTTCAATACCAGGCTGTTTCATCCCCTTCCTGCCTAGGACAATTTTCAGCTTTCGCCACTGTCACACTTTGAGTGAAAATTGTGTGGTCATGCAATACTGTACCCATATGAAATTTTTATCATTTTTTTCACACAAATAGAACTGTCCTTTGATGGTGCTTAATCACCAATGGGTTTTTTTTTTTTGCTAATTGAATGAAAAAAAAAAACGAAAATTTTGAAAAAAGGTGTTTTTCTTTGTTTCTGTTAAAGAATTTTGCAAATAAATAAGCTTT
Source organism: Aquarana catesbeiana (assembly GCF_042186555.1). NCBI lineage: Eukaryota > Metazoa > Chordata > Amphibia > Anura > Ranidae > Aquarana > Aquarana catesbeiana. The sequence goes on along the minus strand of NC_133327.1, from coordinate 286,024,119 downwards.
CTTCATAAATTTAGGCCAAACTGTTTTCTCCTACACGTGAAAATAACGCAATTCAGTGTATATTATTTAGTCTGTAGAAAAGTTATAGAGTCTACAAACTATGGTATATATATATATACGAAAATTAATCAATCCTTTTTTCACATTTTTTTTTTACATGCTGTCACCAGTGCAGTACAGCGTCATCATATAACTGGTGTGGCAATGATCAGGGACACTGACTGGTGACAGTATATAAGATAAAAATAAAAAAAAGCTAATACTTTTTTTTCAACTTTTAATGTATTTATTTATTTTCAACACACTGTGACCAGAGAAATGCAGTATTATCATAGTAACACTGTACTATTCTGAGAAAGTAATCAGGATTTTTTTTTTTACACATTATGATTGCTTATACCAGTGAATTTTACTGTTATAAGCAACCATTTTTACTGAATGAAATTGATTCATTCAATGGTTACTATTGTGGTTAGCTGTAATTGGTCACAGTTAATCACATGGTACAGATGGGCGGTGATTGATCCCATCTGTACCATGTGATCACTGTGACCAATCACACAGATCAACACAATAGTACACAATGAAAGACATGAATCAAAGCCATTCATTGTAGTGCACAATTGTCATGTGATCTACTGTGATTGGTCACAACAATCACATGATACTGGCAGCATCAGTGGACACAGCAGGTGACAGATCGTGGTTCAGCGCAGCCCATGGGGTGGGCCTGAGGCATGTTCTGCGAGGACGTCATATGACGTCCACCTGGAACGATGCTCGGCCATAATTTCACTATGGGCCTGGTGGGAACTGGTTAAAGGTTATCAGTTTAGAGTTAACTGTGATTTATGTCCCGATAGGTATTGCTCCCACTCCAAAGTTTGTGGTGTTACCTCACATGTATGGCAAAATTTATGCTTACATACACATGCACACCATATGATATGTGTTTACATTGGGGTGTTTACAGGGGTGAGCTTCAGAAATGTTTTTCTTATTTTTATTTGTTTTTTTTACAGTTTATCTTTTGATTTACGCTTTTAAAAATGTAACTTTATCACATCTATCACAATGGGGCAAACACGGCAGCTGATCAAGCACAGTTTGTGCTTGATTAGTTGCACCCTTGGCTACCCTAACCAAGGAATTACAGCTGTGAACACAGAATTGACATAATACATGTTGCTTTTAGGTTCACTAGTCGCAGAGGTGATTGCTGCAGGAGCAGCCTTGAGCTTGTATTAACTCCTTGTTTACCATGCCGTTTACAAACATACCTTAGTAGGCAAAAGATTAATTGATATAATCTGTCTTTGCTTGGCCTTACCATTTACAACCCAGCCTGGTTGTCTACCACTGCTTGCTGATGGGACTGGCCCTAGCAATAAATTGGGATGAGGCAATAGATCTGGATTACTATTTATTTCCTTTCCTGGCCAACCACTAGGAGGTTTATTGCCAGTGGAGCATGCTGAGGACAGGCTTACATAATTGTGTTGTCCTTGTGAAAAGGTCTTTCTCATCCTTCCCCGCGCTCAGGCCTTGCTGGTATGGATAAGAGCAAATCATAACAAAGTTTGCCAGGAATGGAACTACTGCTGGAGGTGTCATGGAAAGCTGTGTGGGGGACTGGTAAATTGACTGGGAATAAAACTAGAGCTAGCCACTCTTTCGCTAAGGAGGCCACTGTTTCCCACCACCAACCACACTCCAAAGACACAGTCCCGAGGCAAATGCTAGCCTACCTTACCTCTCAGAGTCCCCACTAGTCTCCAAGGGTAGGGGACCATTACAGGGGGAAAGGTAAATATTAAGAACTCTTTAGAGTTCACAGCTGACATAAAGGATCAATGTCAATCTGTGACAGTGAATTATTTTGGAATATAGCACTATCATCCAAGCTTTAATCATCATAGAGTACAAATGTCTTTTAAATCCTATACCATAATAGTTACATTATTATTACATTATTATGGATTCATATTATTAATTCTTACTGCCATCTTCTCTGGCACTTTTTTAACTCTATTACTGGTTTTGAAGCAATCTATAACTTTTTAAATTATATACAGCATTAACAAAAATGTAAAAACATTTACAACTATGGTTGCATTTACAATGGTATGCACTCTATTCAGGTGTACCTTTTAAAACCATGATAGCAATACCTTGGAAAATAGCAAAATAATCTTTTAAAATACGTTTTTATGTTCTTTACTGGCTTTGTTTGATCGCCTTTTCTGAGAAATAGCACACGCAGTAAAGGAAATAAATGCATTTACCTTTGAAGCCTTTACAATTTATAAGACCACAGTGAATCTCTGACATACCATGTATAAAAAGAATAATTTGTCTTCTACTAGCTTACATGCTCTGCATTTTTCTTTTCTGAAGAGCATGTAAACATATAAATTTATATATGTATACGGCTTTTTGTAAGATTTTTTTTATTGTACTCATAAGCAATGTGTCTGCATTTTCATTTTCCACATATAACATTTATAGATTGATGAGACTAATCAATACTCTTACTTCATTTTCAGATTTTGTTCATAATGTTAGGTGAATTTTCCAAGCAGTTGGAAATGTAAAAATGCACTATATGCATTTCATACGCTGGTGATATTGTTCTAAAGCGCTCATTTTACCATGAAACCTAGAGATATCACCTATTTTATACACCTATTTTATACTTAGTGGGACTGATTACGTAGGAAGTACATTTATCACATGTCTCAGTAAAGATCTATTAATACCAGTGTTCCAATCATGTGCTAAGAAAGCTCCTTATTTCCCACATAATGGGAAGTTTATCCGCTTGACGACCGGCTCACGCTGATATACGTCAGCAGAATGGCACTCCTGCGCAAACTGACGTACCTTTTCAGTCCACAAAAGCAGGATAGCTGGCGCGCATTCGGGAGTGTGCCCGCGCGTCCTGCAGACTCCATGTCCACCGTTGGCCCGCGATCTGGGCGTGGAGAGGCAGAATGAGGAATTTCCCTGTTCTGCCTGAATGAATGAATGACTTGTATAGCGCTGCAAATGCGAACTGAATCGCCTCAAGGCGCTTAGTGACATGACAGAGATATACTGTTCCCTGTCACCAGGAACAGTAATCTCTGTCATGTCAGTGGTAGCTCACCCCCCCTACAGATGGAACACACTGAGGGAACACACTTTACCCCTTCAGTACTGCGTAGAAAAACTGCGCTTAGGATGGGCCTATATGGTAAGAGAACAGGTTGCTGCCTCCCCTACGCAGAGCACTCACACAGGGTACTCTGCTAACCGTTCATGAATTAAAAGAAAAAATGGGTTGATTGGCGCTACCTGGAAAACCTAAATGCTAATGCATATTCAGGAAAAAACCATAAAGGTGGTTTTATATTAGTACAGTATTACACACCAATGTTCATATCATCCCAGTCAGTAGGTAAAAAGGAATACCCCGGTGACTGGTAGAAATGAGTAGGAGGGGTCCTAGGATCCCTAAACAATAAGTTATGATAGAATATTTTATTGTATATATAGAATAAAAATTGTATGGAAAAGTAGGCAGAGTGATATATAGGTAGATTATAAATTAATAAATTATACCAACCACACAAATGCAACTTGAGTGATACAATAAGGCTGGAACATAGTATATGCTACAGTAGATATGTAAAAGTGGTGTATATTAGTCCCATAGGCTTATATCTGCATCAACCGCATACATATACGTACATAAATCAAGCATGGAGTGTGATCCATATGAGTACATTACAGTTCATATAGTGAAACTTGGACCCAGCATATGCTGCAGTAATTAAATCAAAGTGGTGTACAGTAGTCCCATAAACTTATGTCTGCATCAGGTCAGGAACTCCCAGGGGTGAAGGGGGAGCACAAAAGTCACCTGGCAACATTTTAAGCACTAAAGTCACCCCTGGGAGTTCCTGACCTGATGCAGACATAAGTTTATGGGACTACTGTACACCACTTTGATTTAATTACTGCAGCATATGCTGGGTCCAAGTTTCATTATATGAACTGTAATGTACTCATATGGATCACACTCCATGCTTGATTTATGTACGTATATGGATGCGTTTGATGCAGATATAAGCCTATGGGACTAATATACACCACTTTGACATATCTACTGTAGCATATACTATGTTCCAGCCTTATTGTATCACTCAAGTTGCATTTGTGTGGTTGGTATAATTTAGAGTGTACCCAACTGGCTAATTGTTTGTTTTTGCTCTATATAGTTGTCACAGTGCATAATAACACATACAGAGTGGAACATCTCTGTCAATACACTGTACCAACTTAGGCAATCTAACTATATATCACTCTGCCTACTTTTCCATACAATTTATTCCTATATATACAATAAAATATTCTACCATAACTTATTGTTTAGGGATCCTAGGACCCCTCCTACCCATTTCTACCAGCCACCGGGGTATTCCTTTTTACCTACTGACTGGGATAATATGAACATTGGTGTGTAAAACTGTACTAATATAAAACCACCTTTATGGTTTTTTCCTGAATATGCATTAGCATTTAGGTTTTCCAGGTAGCGCCAATCAACCCATTTTTTCTTTTAATTCATGAACACTTTACCCCTTGATCGCCCCCTAGCCTTCCCTGCCAGTGACATTTATACAGTAATCAGTGGCTATTTTTAGCTCTGATCGCTCTATAAATGACAATGATCCCAAAATAGTGTCAAAAGTGTCCGATCTGTCCGCCGCAATGTCGCAGTCCCGATAAAAATCGCACATCAATTAGTGAATAAAAAATAAATAAATAATAAAAATGCCATAATCCTATCCCCTATTTTGTAGATGCTATAACTTTTGTGCAAACCAATCATTATACACTTATTGCGTTTTTTTTACCAAAAATATGTAGAAGAATACATACAAAAAGTAAAAATTGGCACTCTTTTTTTTGTTTACAGCACAAAAAATAAAAACCGCAGAGGTGATCAAATACCACCAAAAGAAAGCTCTATTTGTGGGAAAAAAAGAACATCAATTTTGTTTGGGTACAGCGTCGCATGACCACGCAATTGTCAGTTAAAGCGACACAGTACTATGTCGCAAAAAATGCTCTGGTCATTAACCACTTTAAGACTGGGCCTATTTTTCAAACTTGTTGTTTGCAAGTTAAAATCATAATATACCAAAAGTGTGAAAAATGGGAATCCTACTAATGAATTTAATGAGTTTAAAGTGGACACAAGGCTAAGGTTCACTATACATGTTGCAATCTGATTGTACAATCACCTTTAGATTTACCAAAATTGTTAATGAAAAGGCCTGCTTTACTGGATATAGTTGGTACAGAGATTGTATGGCAGGATGTTATGTGATCCTGCCAGTCCTCCTGCTTTACTACTTCAAAATTACCACATTAGGCATAAGAGTACACACATGTCAGCGTGGTCAGTTTTCTAGCTATGCTGCTGGGAGAACAGCCTGCCTGTCATCTAATGATTATGATTGTGCTGAGACACCCCGCCCTACACAGCCATTCACTGTGAAGATCAGTTTACTGCTGTTTCTCCACCCCTAACTCTTCAATCCCCTTATGCAGCTGAGAACAGGAACTATGTGATCACTTATAAAAAAAAAAAAGAAAAAAAAAGGTATTTATATAATACTGTATCAAAGAGTTGTAAGTCCAGGCCAGACCCTGTTATTCAACCACAATAGGAGAAGAGAAAGAGGTCACACATAGAGTGAAAACATTCTATTTGTTTCTTTGGAGTAGGTAGACAATCATGATCTTTGTGCTCTAGGAATCATAAGGAAGGGCAGATCCCTCATCAGTGTACTATTTTTATAAAGGTATACTGACTTTTATATATAATAATTTTTATTAAGAGAATAAGAGTATACCGTTGCATATTATTCAAAGTCATACTATAAAAAAGACCGGCGTAAGAAGAGAAAGCATGCAACCGTAAAATCACTGGATACAACTCATAATTTCAAATACAGAATGCAAAGTTTACATAAGTAACGTTGAGAAGTGAGGTAGGAGCTGAAACAAGAAATCCAATTACTCCAGGTTTTGTCAAGTTTTGTAGGACAGTCTTTGACCTCAAAGAGAAGTCTATAAACAGGCAAAACTGTGTTTACTAATCGTTTCTAGATATTAGAAGGCAGAGGTGTAATTAGAACCTTCAGGGCCCCCGGTGCAAGAAACCATGTAGGGCCCTCTGACCCCAGGCCGGGGCCCTTTCCACTGATCCCAGGGCACATCCTTACATGAGTGTGCCCCCCTTACATCAATGTGCATGTGCCCCTCTTTATATCAGTGTGCCCCCTCTTTACATCAGTGTGCCCTCCCCCTTACATCTGTGTGCCCCCTTTACATCAGTGTGCCCTTCCACTTACATCTATGTGCCACCCTTACATCAGTGTGCCCTCCCCCTTACATCTGGGTGCCCCTCTTACATCAGTGTGCCCCCCTCCTTACATCAGTGTGTCCCCCCTACATCTGTTTACCCCCTTCATTACATCTGTGTTCCCCCTTATGTCTGTGTGCCCCCTCTTTACATCTGTGTTCTCCCTCATCCTTACATTTGTGTGGCCCGTTACATCTGTGTGACCTCCCCCAGCTCAGTGTGCCCCCCTTACATCTGTTTCCCCCCTTACATCAGTGTGCCTCATTTACATCTGTTTGCCCCTCTCCTTACATCTGTGTGCCCCCTTACATCAGTGTGCCTCCCTCCTTACATCTGTTTGCCTCCCTCCTCACATCTGTGTTCCCCCTTACATCTTGTTGCCCCCCTTACATCAGTGCACCCCTTCATATCTGTTTTTGCCCCTCCTTACATCTGTGGGCCCCCAGATCAGTGTGCCCTCCCCCCTTACATCTGTTTCCCCCCCTTACATTTGTGAGCCCCACCCAGATCAGTGTGCCCCCTTGTATCTATTTCCCCCTTACATCAGTGTGCCCCCCAACATCTGTTTTCCCCCTTTACATCAGTGTGCCCCCCTTACATCTGTTTCCCTCTCATTACATCTGTGTGCCCCCTCCAGATCAGTGTGACCCCCCTTACATCTGTTTCCCCCTCTTACATCAGTGTGCCCCCTCCTTACATCAGTGTGTCCCCCTTACATCTGTTTACTCCCTCATTACATCAGTGTTCCCCCTTATGTCTGTGTGCCCCCCTCCTTACATCTGTGTTCCCCCTCCTTACATTTGTGTGCCGCCCTTACATCTGTTTGACCCCCCTTACATCTGTGTGCCCCCCTTACATCAGTGTGTCCATCTTACATCTGTTTGCCTCCCTCCTTACATCTGTGTTCCCCTTTACATCTTGTTGCCCCCTTACAGCAGTGTGCCCCCTTTACATCTGTTTTTGCCCCATCCTTACATTTGTTCCCGGCTGATCAGCGTGCCCTCCCCCTTACATCTGTTTCCCCCTCCTTACATCTGTGTGCCCCCCAGATCAGTGTGTCCCTTCCCTTACATCTGTTTTCCCCTTTACATCAGTGTGCTCCCTTACATCTGTCCTCCCTTTACACCAGTGTGCCCCCCTTACATATGTTTGCCCCCTTACATCAATGTGCCCCCCTTATATCTGTTTCCCCCTCCTTACATCTGTGTGCTCCCTCCAGATCAGTGTGATTCCCCTTACATCTGTTTCCTCCCTCCTTACATTAGTGTGCCCCTTTCTCACATCTATGTGCCACCCCCTTACATCAGTATGCCCCCCCTTACATTTGTTTGCCCCCTCCTTACATCTGTGTGCCCCCCAGATCAGTGTCCCTCCTTACATCTGTTCACCCCCCTCCTTACATCTGGTTCCCCCCAGATCAGTTTGTGGCCCACCTACCTTAAGCGGCATGGTTGTAGCATCATGGTAGCTGGGAGGTGGAGCAGGTGCGAAAAGGGATTTTCAAAGTGCTGTGCTCTCTGGGAGCTGGAGAGTGTGGCAAACAGGTGTTCCTAGCATCTTTCAGCTGAAGCTGCTCATGTCACAGTCTCACGGTCACAGTTAAAAAAATTGGCTCTGTGTAGATGCTACTGCACTGCCTAGGCATGGGCCTGGGCAGCTTTTGCGACTTCCGTGACACCTATAGTTACGCCACTGTTAGAAGGCGTACTGACTCTCATGAAAACAATGGAGGGTACCACTGAGTTTAGACACCACATGAAGAGATCAGTTATGGATGGTGGTCTTTTTGAAACCCCTCTTCAGTTATTCATACTATAGAGTAGGCAACTATATCTAAAATAAAATGATCAATAACAAACAGAAAAGTTCTGCAGAAATTGCAGCTATAATAGATAAAGCAAACCATCATTTTTTTCAAACTTAGTAGCAATAAATGTGTTCTTTTCTTTTTGATTTGCATGGTGGGGTCAATTGCTTTTTGTTGGCAGATTAGGAACTATATGCAAACATGAAATATGATATTATTATAGTAACTTTATGTCCTGCCAAGGCAATATCATTGTAGGACTTAATTAAAGGGAATGCCTAACTAAACAATAAACCAATCCAAATCATTAATATTATAACTGGCTTCTGAAATAAAAGACAAAAGTGTGGCTAGAGAAATATATGTTCTAGGCCTCGGTAACATGCTGCTAACATTCTAAGGCAGCCCATACATTATGCAATTTTCTTTCCTTTAACCACGGGCTAGGGGAAAGAAAATTACTTGGTTTCCCCATCAAAACAGTCAGTATTGATAGGGGAATCCCTTCCACAGTACTATTGTGTTCTGAGGGTGGGGAGTGCGAGGAGCCTTCCCCACTTGCAGAATACAATGGTTACTGCTGGCGGGGGCAACAACCTGATAATTGATGAATTACCTTTAGTACAACCAGCCTGCCACAATTTGGCTGGTTCAGCAGGAATTTTGATCTGTCTATGGCCTGCTTTAGACATCTAGAACCCCAAAAGGGTGGGTTGGTTTCCCATGTATATTATATTTTTCATAAAAGGTTTGCACATGCTTACATGCAGTTAGCAACAAGCTATGCAATATCAAATGTGGGTGGCTTGTTATCACATAGCTTAGAGGACATTGTCAGAAAATGTTAAAAACCTGCAGATTTTATCCCCCTTGACAGCATATATTTTAGCAGACAAAAGAGTGGAGAAATGTACAGCCCAAATAAAAAAATAGAAAGCAGATAATTACATTGTAACCAGTCTTGCTAAATTTTAAAGCCCAAATCCTAGAATCTCTAGGGGGGAGGAGAAGCAATTTTACAGATTTGATCCTTCCTCCCCTCAGCAGGTGGCACTCCTCTATGTTCGGGCAGTGGACTGTCATGACTATGGCCCCTGCATTGGCCTTGATGGCATTAAGAACTTAAAGGGTAATGCCCCATTCTTGAAAAATAAATATACCAAATTAAAAAAAATGTGCATATTGTATACAATTGCTACACTATATGCTGAAGTACAGAACGCCCCGAGATACTCCCTAAGGGTTAATCACTTCTAAGTGGATGAGGACACTGCAACTTTTCTCAACAGAACACAGAACGTGTACCAGCTGAGTAAAATGAATTATTTCCTCCCATTCAGAATTAGTATCCAAAAGGACATAGTGGAACCAACCGCTTTTTCTTCAGAGCAGAAACAGATAGGAACCTGCAACAACATTTGTTAAAATCCTTGTCATGTAATCCTTGCATTAATCACCCAGATAGGATTGTTTTTCTCAGCAAAAGTGGAGTTACTCTTTAACAACTTGTCTACCAAGTAAACATCATGGTGAACAAGTGATTAAAGCAATCTCAAAGCTCCTACTGCAGCTGTGAGCTTGATATCAGCTTTAAAGTGTTTGTAAACCTCAGCCATGAAATGTGAGCAAAGCACATATATCTGTAGTGTTTACTTATCTCTTGCCAAAGCTCTAAGTGTTGTTTCTCTCTGGTGCTTCATTCTTCTGCTATCAGCATGAGTCACTTCTGAGTTTTCCCATTAAATGAGATAAAATTTGTGTGAGGAGGGAGGGGGAGGGAGAGCTCAGCACGCAGCTTGTCTATTCACAACACAGTTCTTCTGTTGTGTGGAGGAGGTTGTGTTCCTTTCCTCCAATCAGCTCTCACACACTGTAACTGTAGCCTCTCTGCCCCCTTCTCTGTGATACTAACAGATAAAGAAGGGTTTTAAGACTTTTATGCCCTTTTGTAGGGAAAAAAGGGCTGCAGATAAACAAGTAAAACTTATGTTTTATCTCTGTGTATCATCTGAGGCTGTTTTCTTAACTGTGTATAGGTTAAGAGATGGTAAAGGGCTTTTCGATAAACGATAAACGTGACTTGGCAGTTCATTTACGAGGCTGTCATAGGGGCGCCTCCCCAGTCGGCCGTACCCAGGCTCTCCTGTTTCATCGGGGAGCCTGGGACCGCCGGAAACAGCCCTTCCTCATTCCCAGCCTGCGACTACTGACCGCGGAAATGACATGTATTACTTCACTTCTGGGGTCACAGCTTTCATTCCTTGGCTAGTGTAGCCAAGGATACAACTATTCCAGCACAATCTGTGTTGGAATAGTTGCAATAGAGAGCAGGGGAGACATTATTGTTCTAATAGACTCCCCCAATGTCTCAATAAAGAGGACCTGTCACCTGCCCATGCTATCACCATGGGGTCTAAAGAAAAAGTTAAGTAAAAAACAAAACATGTCAAAAATAAATAAAAGTCATGACATGTTTGATATCTGTTTACTCAGCTCAACCCCATCTTTTATATTTTACCCAAAAAATTGGGTATACATTGTGTTTGATTGTACTAAAATTATTTTTAGTGTATTTTTTTTCTTTCTAAAAAATATGTTTGATAAATAACTTTGCAAATATCGTGTGACATAAAAAGTTGCAAATACTATCATTGTATTCTCCAGGGTCTCTGCTTTCAGAAAATATATATGCTTTGTGGAGTTTACTGTCAGTTCTAGCAAAAAAATCATATTTTGTGAAAATGAATACATTGCTCCTGTAGACAAGTGGTTAAAAGCCTGTTCACAGTATGAGCAGTTACCTGCATTTTTTTCCCTCCTAGATAAATGAAGGTAACTGCAATTACACACAGAAAACAATCGTTTCCTGTGTGTCACGTTCACACCAGAATGTGGTGTGGGTTCTTGAGCTGTGCGATATCACATCGCACCTCTCTGCATAGCTCTGCATGTCAACTCACAGCAAGCACAGCACACCATGCTGCTGGGCAGTGACCTGAATGAACGAGTCCTGCTATTTGTGTCAATGGATGCAGCAGCAACACTCGGGACAGAGAGTCGGCATGGGTGTCCCCATGGAAAGCAGCTTTCTGTGGAGCCACCTGATTATAAGGAGGGGCCAGGAGCGCCAGCGGCGGGGCACCCCAGAAGAAGAGGATCGGGGCTGCTCTGTGCAAAACCTAATACTTATTATTACTACTATTATTACCAAATACTTATTATTATGCTTGTACACTTGTTATTATTCTTTTACACTGATTAAGATAAGGAAAAATGCTTGGTAAAGCTATAAATTTGAAATAAATCAATGTGATGTATATCGGGTTTACTAAATAAAGAATATAAATATGAACTGGTGTTATTGTCTGATTGGTTGCTATATTTTTATTACCCAGAAACTTATGAGTACTGGCAACTGTTAGCATAAACAAAGTACTGAAGAAGAAGAAAAAAAAAGATTAAATCATATTAGGTGTTATGAGGCATGCATTTGAAATTTGCTGAAGTGGAAAGAAAAAGATCATAAACAATGTATTAGGTGTTGATGAATTCAGCAAAATAAAATTATTGAAACAAAATTGCTTAGTCTTTTAAAACTCTTGTAATAAGAATAATGTAATGTTTGATGGTCCATGGGTTCCATCCCTTCATTTGTAAGTGAGTAAAGCTGCTAAAAAAAAGTTTGAACTGTCAAATTCAGCTCTAAAAAGAATTTACATATTAATGGATAGAAGAGGTAGACACTTTTCACCAAAGAAATCTAATAACATGTTATTTAGAAATGATAGTTTTTGCAAGATAAATGAAAAGGAAGTTTTACCTTCTTAAAAGGCTTGCAGATAAGAATTAGAGGTAAAAGGTTAGTCCACTCAAAGCTATTTTAGTTCTGGAGACAGGCCAGAGGATTGAATCGCCCATAATATTCACATATCTTATTGAAAGTTATTGGCAAGATCTTGGCAGCTGAGCTTCCAGTTTCATATACCCGCTGCGGGCAAATTAGGGACTAGCACTATTTGTCACACCTTCCTTACGTTTTGCATTAGACAGTAGGTATTTAGAGTATATGTGAACCCCAACAATGAAGATTTTGCATTTGATCCTTTTTGTCCAAATTGGTCCATTAAATGTACAATTGAAAACATTTTGTTTTATCTCTTTTTTAAATGAAATAACCCATTGATCCTGGCAGAAATACAGTACTGTCTAGTATTATGTGCACTCTGCAATTTTAACGCAGTGATATCAGAAAGTCTGTTAGGACTACAGAACCCCCCCCCCCCCATGTTATGGAGTAGAGGCATTGCGTTCTTTAGTACCCTTCCTGCCCTAGACAATTCTGCTCCTACAAAGATACATTACAATGAGTAAGCATTATCCGGACACAAAGTATGTTATGTCACTGGCAGGATCAAGGCAGGATCAGATGAAAATAAAGGAAAAAAAAGCCATTAAAACGAAACCTAGCTCAGCCACCACGGAGACTGGTGAAATGCAATATGTAGAAAGGGCAGAGAGAATGCTGGAAAATTGTATAGGAAGAGATCAGGATCAGTTTTTTTTTTTTTTTGCTGTCAAGGCCGAGGAGGATATATTGTATGAATATTGTTTTTTTTCTTATGTATTTATGTTTTATTTATGTTAATAGGGCATTTCTTTTATCTATTTTTTTTTTGTTGCAAAACTAATTATAACCACTTGACCTTTGGAAGATTTACCCCCCTTCATGACCAGGCCATTTCTTGCGATACGGCACTCCCTTATTTTAACTGGCAATTGCACGGTCATGCAACTCTATTCCCAAATAAAATTGATGTCATTTTTTCCACAAATAGAGCTTTCTTTTAGTGGTATATGTTCACCACTGCATTTATTTTTTTTTGTGCTATAAACAAAAAAAGACTGACAATTTAAAAAAAAAAAAACAATATGTTTTACTTTTTGCTATCAAAAATATCTAATAAAAAATTAAAAAACAAATTTCTTCATAAATTTAGGCCAATATGTATTTTGCTACATATTTTTGGTAAAAACAATCACAATAAGTGTACATTGATTGGTTTAAGCAAAAGTTATAGCGTCTATAAACTTTGGGATATATACTAGAATTTTTATTTTATTTATTTTTTTATACTAGTAATGGCAGGGATCAGCGACTTATAGCGGGATTGCGATTTTACGACCTGACATTCTAGTGACAATAATACAGTGATCAGTGCTAAAAATATGCACTGTCACTGTACTAATGACACTGGCTGGGAAGGGGTTATACAGCTAGGGCGATCAAAAGTTTACACAGGCAGAGCTACGAGCAGCGGGTGTCGGCAGACATCCATTCACCAGTACAGACCTGTCATCTGCCTGCTGAGTGGGAATCAGCGGAGAGATCCCCCGCTGTGCAAGCGGATTCCACTTCACAGAGGCGCCTGTATGAAAGGGGCCTAATAGCCTGAATTCAACTGCTCTTTGCCAATGCTACACTGATTTGTCATCTGCACTCTCTTAATTTTTGAAGTAATACACCTGCCTCTGTTCTTTTTCTCTAGTACATTTCAGTCAATTTATCCTCATTAACAATGTCCTACTGCAGGCCAGTGTTCCATTGCTGTATTATCTGCAGTATCCTAATTCTCAAAGAAAAACCTCTGTCTGTGCCCTTCTCTAGTCTCTAGGAAATGTGGGTCTAGCCATGCTATTTAACCACTTAAGTGATTTGCCCCTTAATGACCAGGCCATTGCACTGCATCGCTTTAACTGACAATTGCGCAGTCACGCAACGCTGTACCCCAATTTTTTCCCCAACAAATAGAGCTTTCTTTTGGTGGTATTTGATCACCTCTGCGGTTTTTTTTTTTTTTTGCACTATAAACAAACAAAGAGCGACAATTAAAAAAAAAAATTTTTTTTTTACTTTGTGCTATAATACATATCCAAAAAAATATATATATGTATAAAAAAAAACACATTTATTCATCAGTTTAGGCCGATATATATATTCCTCTACATATTTTTGATAAAAAAAATCGCAATAGGCGTATATTGATTGGTTTGCGCAAAAGTTATCGCGTCTACAAACTATGGGATAGATTTAGGGACTTTAATTTTTTTATTGTTTTAGCTAGTAATGGCAGCGATCTGCGATTTTTAGCGGGACTGCTACATTACAGTAGACAAATCTGATCCCAAATTACACTTTGGGGACCAGTGACATTATTACATTGATCAGTGCTATAAAAATGCACTGATCAATGTAAAAATTACACTGGCAGGGAAGGGGTTAACACTAGGGGGCGATCAAGGGGTTAAGTGTGCTCCCTGGGTGTGTTCCAACTGTAGGGGGGATGGGCTCACTGGGAAATGACAGAGATGACTGTTCTCGATCACTGGGAACAGAAGATCGCAGACATGTCCCCTGTCAGAATGGGGATCTGCTTGTTTACACTGGCAGATCCCCATTCTTCCTCTGTACTAAGCGATCGTGGGTCGCCTTGGACATCGAGTCCGCCTGACTCGCAGGCACATTCCTACAGCGTTCAGAGGGAGCGAGACAGTACAGGTATGGTGATTTGCGCAGCGCTGCCAACCTGTAGCAACCTGTATGTGAGCTGGTCAGCAAGTGGTTAAAATTGTTCCTCTGCTGGCAAATTTTGCACAGCAGTATCCTCTGTGATCTCATAGTGTAAATCTTTATGAGGGCTTGATGGAAATTGGACAGCATCAGGAAATGTATGCATCAGTGGGAAAAAAGAAAGCCTCATCTAACTATGAGGAGGTGAGCTGCCATCTAGATAAAGCAAGGCCAGTAGACGTGGTGTATCTTGCAAAAGCATTTGACACAGTTCTCTATAAACGTTTCCTGAACAAAGTTAGGTGCGTTGGCATGGACCATAGGGTGATTACATGGATTGAAAACTGGCTGCAAAGGCGAGTTCAGAGGGTGGTGATAAATGGGGAGTACTCGGAATGGTCAGGGGTGGGTAATGGGGTCCCCCAGGGTTCTGTGCTGGGACCAATTCTGTTTAATTTGTTCATAAATGACCTGGAGGATGGGGTAAACAGTTCAATCTCTGTATTTGTGGATGACACTAAGCTAAGCAGGGCAATAACTTCTCCGCAGGATGTGGAAAACCTTGCAAGAAGATCTGAACAAATTAATGGGATGGGCAACTACATGGCAAATGAGGTTCAATGTAGAAAAATGTAAAATAATGCATTTGGGTGGCAAAAATATGAATGCAATCTATACACTGGGGGGAGAACCTCTGGGGTAATCTAGGATGGAAAAGGACATGGGGGTCCTAGTAGATGATAGGCTCAGCAATGACATGCAATGCCAAGCTGCTGCTAACAAAGCAAACAGAATATTAGCATGCATTAAAAAAGGTATTAACTCCAGAGATAAAACAATAATTCTCCCACTCTACAAGACTCTGGTCCGGCCGCACCTAGAGTATGCTCTCCAGTTCTGGGCACCAGTCTTCAGGAAGGATGTAGAAAGTAGTACAAAGAAGGGCAACAAAGCTAATAAAGGGTCTGGAGGATATTAGTTATGAAGAAAGGTTGCGAGCACTGAACTTATTCTCTCTGGAGAAGAAAATTGGCTATTGAACTTCCTTTTCCTCGGCTCGTCATACGTCTTGTACGTCACTACGTTCCCACGTTCGTAAATTGTTGGCCAACATTTGTGTGACCGTGTGTATGCAGGACAAGTTTGAGCCAACATCTATGGAACAAAAATCCATGGTTTTGTTGGAAGAAAGTCCGATTGTGTGAACAGGGCATAAGAGCGGCAAGGATGTGGAATTCCCTTCCACAGGCGGTGGTTTCAGCGGGGGGCATCGATAATTTCAAAAAACTATTAGATAATCACCTGAACGACCACAACATACAGGAATATACAATGTAATACTGACATATAATCACACACATAGGTTGGACTTGATGGACTTTTTTCAACCTCACCTACTATGTAACTATGTACTGCCCAATTTCTATCTGCCAATCAAAGTGGGCCTATTACAGGCCTATTACTATTTAAGAATAGGTGCTTGTCACTGGTAAAGCTACCTGAAACTCCAAACTGATCTGAAAAAGATTGGAGTGCCAATGTATGTAAACCAAGCTAATTGTAAAAGAAAAGTCAATTTCACTTCCAAATATGCACTGCCAGTATACGCTTTTGTTGAGATTGTCTGTAAAAATCATGCAGTTCCTTTACATCTCCTACAGCTTTAGGGCATCCCCCAAACATCTTATTTAAAGGATTTGTGCATTTTCAATTTTGCCCAAGAAGCTGCATGAAAAAACCCTCTCTCTGCTATAAAGTATTTTGGCATTAACAGAAAAAAACAAAAGGTTTTTGCATTGGTCCAAGTCCCCCATGGTAGTGCCCAACTTCCCATGTCTTTTTGATAGTAGTTTCCCTTATAGTCCTAACAAATGGCCAGAATGTACAAATAGGATTTTTCCCACATACACTTCAGTGAGATACGTCTCTAAGATGGGGTTCAATTACTTTCTAAAAGATTCACAGAACCCGTGTTAAAAAAAAACTTGGGCAGCTTCATCCATCATTAATTATTATTATCAAGAAGCTGTTTCAGAGAAATGATGTGCAGCCAATACTGGAACAAGGACATATATAGACAGGAAGTGGCCCCAACAGGCTGGAGAAGAACAACAACACTGAAATGCAAAAAAAAAGGATGAATAAGGGTTAAAACATAATTATGAAAAAAATCAAAGAAGTTGTATATATAAAACACAGGATTTGAGCAAACTGGTTTAGATCAACTTTGTGGAGTTCATTTACTAAAGCTAGAGAGTGCAAAATCAGGCTCACTTCTGCATAGAAACCAATCAGCTTCCAGGTTTTGTTGCCAAAGCTTAATTGAACAAGCTGAGGTTAGAAGCTGACTGGCTACATGCACAGTTGCAATAGATTCTGAGTGCTCCAGTTTTCAGTAAATCTACCCCTAAATGGCAGAAAATAGTAGCGCATAATTTCATCTTAGAGAACAGTTGTGCCCATATACAGCCTGAGCCTAGGATCCAGAGCCCTTAACAGGCAAGAAGAAACTGATCCTATTTTAAACTTAGGTTCATGTAGAAACCACATTGTTAGTGTTTATATTAACCATTTCTCATCATTACAGATATCCTGAATCACAAAACCATTTTGATTACATTTGCTGCAAAGTTACTAGAGTTTTGCCTTAATAAATAAAAACATCAGAATTATGGCTGAATACTGTTTCCTTGCAAGTTGTGATAAGTGATTTCACAGCTGAAAGTGGTTCTAAAGGCAAAAGGTTTTTTGTTTACCCTTAGGCATTTTAAGGGAACTGTGGAGGGGGGCCAGGAGGGAACAGTACAGGGAGGCAAGTAAAGAACAGTACAGGGGGGCCAAGAGCAAACTATGTGGTACAGGGATGCCAGGAGGAAGCTGGAGGGCACAATGCTGGGATATGTAGTGGTTTACCTCATGCAGAGTAGCTCAGGGAAGCTGCTGGATCACAATTGTATCTCTCACGCTGATTCCCATCCGCACACCTCTCCCGTTCCTCCCGAGTGATGTCACACAGGAGGTGAGGGCCACCCAAGATAGGCACAGGGCAGTGATATAATTTTTCCTCTGTGCTCTGCAGCCTGTCAGATCCTTGTGGGTGTGATCTACTGTTCATCTGCTTGTGATGAGTGGCAGATCGTGGCGGGACCACTGGGGACCTCTCCACGGAACCTCGATTGAGAAACACTGCATTAAGGTAAGAAGAAAAACCTCCATTGATCTTCAATTTCATATTTATACTGTAGATCACAGTCTTCTTTCCAAAGCACCCGGGCTTTGATGGGAAATATTATATCCATACTACAAACATGCTTGGGGAAAATGTACCACAATAAAATGTGTGTTTTTACAGCGAATTGTCAAGTCTCTACAGTGGGATTATACTGCTACAGTTTGGGCTCCAGTTCCCTTATTGGCCAGCCTTGAACAGGGTTTAGCTAAAAGCTTAGCTCTAGGACTGGTACACTTCCCTTTGTAAACTGACACCCTATGATATGCTTTCTCCAATTTATAATGTAAGTGTGTTTTTTATTACCTTATTGATTATTAGAGTTTTTATCCACGTTACCCAGTGTTCTTTCTGTTTCCTATTCCTATTCTTTCCTATTGCTTAGTGTTCTGCCTTGTGCAGTACAGAACAATGAGGCAGGCTTACCAATTATTAGAGACAATTTGAGTACCAGAAAAATGATTTATGGGGAAAGAACCCATATTACCTGGGACACAGGGGTGGATTTATTAATATTGGAAAGCGCAACATCTGCTGCAGCTCTGCATAGAAACCAATCAGCTTCCTATTTTTTTTGTCAAAGCTTATTTGAACAAGCTGAAGTTAGAAGCTGATTGGCTACCATGCAAAACCATACCATACCGCACTCTCCAGTTTTAGTAAATCAACCCCACAGTGACAGAGCCAATCTGGACTGGCAGCCCAGGAAAAATGAAAGATTTTACTATGCAACAATATAACTACTAGAATGTTTCTCTTTTTCTATCTGAGTATAGAAGTACATTTAGTTTATTAATTCAACTACAAAACAACAGTAAAAAATATGTATGTAAAAATGTTCATATTGCAAAATTTTCTCTGCAGCCTTTGCCCTGCATTATCTACCAGGTGTTGTTAACATTCATTTTTTAAATCTAATTTGCAATTTATATTTCTGCCCCTTTAATAAGGATCATGTTTTCCAACTACTGTAGCTATAGATAGAGTTATCTATTAACTTTATTAAAAATGAAATTACTTTAGGATTTTTCTGCTAAAAGTGAAAAATGTTGTATCCTTTCAAAATACTTCAAAGAACACAGAATTCTTAAACAAATATTGGCAGAATAATGCTACATTGTTAGAAGTTCAAAATACATTTCCAGCATACGATTATATTTCTTTATTTAGTGTTAAAAGTTTGCTGAAATTTTACATTAGAGTAGATAATATACCATCCATTAAAATAATTACATATAGAGAGATAAAGGAGGCTTGCCAGAGCTATTACATATGTAGAAAAATATGTTTTTTTTTTATCAGATAGTGAGGAATAAAATAGAAGAGCATTCTGAACAATTTAGGTCTATTAGTATGTAGTGCCTTAATTCAAATTAAAATATAATGTACTATTGAGTGTCCTACATATTGCAACATGGTGTAATCTATACCATAGGTTTGCAGAAATCTGTACTTGGGGAACAAAATAAATAGTTGCATGGTAGATGCATTGCCTAAAAATTTTAAAATCCATCATCCTACTGTCCATGATACAGACACATCCAGATGTTTCTAATCAGGAACCAGTTGTGATATGACCTGTTTTTACTCCCCACACAAGTAGCAATGTATTTTACTGGGAAAATACAGTGTATATGGCCCAATAGGAAATATTTCTCCATGTTTTGATAAAGGCAGGAAGTACTGCTCCTGTCATGCACATCTAAGACAGAATGCACCAATAATTTTAAATTATAGAAGAGCCAGAAGAAAGAAGGAAGAAAGAAGAAAAAAAGAGTCAGACTGAAGTAAAAAGAGACACTCACCACTGAAACCCAGAAAAGTTATCTAGGCATCGGTAGACAAATGCATGTATTGAGCCCAAGGATTCCAGGTCTTTCCAAACTGTTTAACAGTATCCTTCAAGATGCTAGCAGTATTTTCATGGATCACATTTTCTTCTTCACCTGTGCAAGGGACGCCTAGGGTTGTTTCCAGACCCTAGCTATAGTAATTTTTACACATAATAGCATAAAAAATTAAAAGCAAACAATTTAGGAATTTTGTCAAATAGTACATAAAGTAGGGCAACTTGAGGCAAAGATACCATTTAAAAAAACCTCAAATTCAAGGGCATTCCCACTAAACATGATACATGGACCCCAGGATGTTACAACCTCAGATACACAATGGAGTAGAAGAAAGGTACATTTTAGTAAGACATGTCGGAACAAAATACCATCTGGTAAGTATTTTTACATCTACAGCCTCTACCAAAGCAATAATCAATATTCCTGTAAATGATCTTAGAGAGTAATTATGGCGCAAGTCATGGTCCCATTCATTGTAGAGACCTTTATCCCAGTCAGTCATAAAAGAGAATTTTATTGGGGTACCTAGTGTAGAAATCTATTTTAATTTGCATTAAGTTTGAACCCTTGTAGAATAAACAAGCATATTTCTATAGAGGATCAATATGAGTATAACAGAAGTCTGTGCTGTTTAACTTTTCTCTATCATCCTGCAATCACATTCAAACTTCTAAAATAGGGTTGAATCTGATTGGTGGCTGTGAAATACTGCATAGTAGTGACATTATTAAAATTGGCTTTTTGAATATGAGAGGAAGCAAGGAGTTTGCATTTGGTGTTCAAACATCATAAACAAACAGGTTCCAAAATTGCCAGATTACAGACAAAAAGTTGTGGGGGAAACTGGCGCAATTTCTGAATGAAGAACGTAAGTGTTCAGTAAGTGGCTGTCCTCTCTATATGCATGGAAGGTTTTATTTTCCAACACAGTACACACCTTCTGCCCTCCTCTTGTGTGCTTCTGGATGGAGAACTCATTTACACCAGCAGGTGCATGTGCATGCTGGTGATTTGTTGCTAAAACGCATTGCAGTGGTTGCTCTTTTCTTTTTGTGTAACTTAAAATTTTATTTTACATAGACCCCTTTCACACTGAGGCAGTTTTCAGGAATAGTGGCAGTTTCTAGAAATAGCACCTGTAAAGCGCCTGAAAACTGCCTAACATTCATTACAACGGGTGCTTTCACACCCAGACAGTGTGCTTGTGGGACGTTCGGAAAAGTCCTGCAAGCAGCATCTTTTGGACGGTTTGGGAGCGGTGTATACAGCGCTTCTAAAACGCCACTGCCCATTGCAATGAATGGGCGGCGTTTCCGAAGCGACTGAAAAGAGCTTCAGAAGCACAGCAACGTGGGAGTTTTTAACCCTTTTTTGGGGTTAAAAGTGCCCTGCTAGCAGCTAAAAAGAGATGCAAAAGCGCTGCTTAAACAGCAGTAAAGCACCACTAAAACAAATGTCGCATTACTGCTAATGGCCGGTGCTTTCAGTGTGAAAGCAGCCTTAACTCTCTATTTAACTTTATTTGCGGTAATGCTTTGCAATGTGTTATAGTGTGTCAGTATGCACTTTATTTTACACATTGAAAATATGTTAGCTCTGCTACCGAACAAAAAAAAACACAAAATGTTTAGCAAGAAATGTCAGCTCTGCTGCCAAAGCAACCACTGAGATTCTGACTACTACAACTGTCCACCTGTACCTGTGTTAGTAAAAAATAAAATCTGTTTACTGGAGAAAAACAATTCCTTGTATTTTTTCCTTTTATCATATTAACACAGCAATTAACAATTAACCCCCTGCACACTATCACTTAAATATACTTTACTTTAATTCTGCATTAAAATATAGATGCTTAGTTCTTGAGAGATTCTATATAAAACATATATTAAAACAGAACTTTATTGCTTGCAATGTGGCCTCTTACCATATTGTGTGAGAATGCACAGCATTTTTTGCATATTTTGGCACAATAACCTCTAGAGTGACCTATTTCAACGATGCAAAAAACCTGGATTCCCCTTATCGCTTCTCCATGGCATTAGACATCTTTTGCTGGTCTCCTTTAAGGCTCAAGAATGTTCTGGTGCAATTGTACTCTCTCATTATTATTTTTTTTCTATTAAAGAATACCTATATTTTTTAAATAACTTTGATCCTGAATATTCACTGTTGTCTTCCCCTTGAAAACTACTGATTTTAGATCAGCAGGCAACCTCTCTCAAGAGCTTCCTATGGTGCATCATTGGGCTCTTCCATCTTTCAGTGAAACTCTGGGCCACATCATTCTGGGCAATCACTACCCTATCTTTATAGGCAGTAATGGAAAACCAACTTTTTATAGCCTTGCAAAAAATTATATAAAAGAGTTCATGGCAAAAAATCTGTACATGTGCAGTACCATGTAATACACTGGTTCATTGGAGGATGGAATAGACACCCAATCTAGTAGCCTTTGGAAGTGGCTGTGCCCTGATCTGAGTTCTGGCATGAGTGATGTAGATTGCCACCTTCACTGGAGAAAGTAAAGGTGTCAGTCAGAATTAAAGTCTTTATAAACATAATTATACTTTTTTGTATTTACATTTGGAGGTCTTGATGACCACTACTTTTGGAGTTTTATCCAGGTCAGCTATGATAATGCCTTCAACATTCTTCTAACACTTTTATGAGCATTTACAATCAGTAATAGTGTTCTATTTATAAAAACAATTTCAGACATTAGTTGCATGTATTTATATGCAGATAAATATAATATTGCAGTAGTTGTTTGCAAAGTAAATTTAATTTACTTTTTAGAATTAAATAGACACATTTTGATATGCTTCCTTCAAACTTCTAAGCCTAATTGTTATCTTTTCAATTGGAATTGTGTTATTAAATAATTATCAAATAATTGGTTCATTATTTAGTAACGGCAACTGGATACAAACAATCACAAGCTTCTTTTTGTATTTTACCACAATGTGTCGAAAGTATGTATAGAAGACTACAGGAAGAAGACTACAGGAAAAAGGATTGCAGGCAAAGTGTTGTGCTCCCTTGATTTAGATTGTGCTACAAATTTGATGTAGATCACTGCAATAAAACAATAAAGGAATTTGGATCTCCATGAGGTGAACTTCAGGACATCTGTTATTAAAAAGCATCATGTTTTACTCAGTGAGCCTTAGCTTTTTCAAGAGCGTCAAGCTGGCACTTGCTATACGTTTCAGAACTTCACTGTTGTTTGCACTGAGTTATTAAATACAGACTTTAGTGTAGAACTACCAATGTATTTTGTCGTTTGAAGAAAAACTTTAGCTAAAGTATGAAGAAAAAAGTAATAGCAGTTCTCGGCATGTCATTTAGCTGTCAGTATTTTGCCAAAACAGCATTCTGTGAGAAAAACATTGAATTACTCTGAGAAAATGAATTTCCCACTGAGCTCTCTGCAGTAGATATTTGGAAGTCTTTTGTCTTTGTTTAGTAGACAGCTACCTCCAGACTGGATTCAGATTAATACAGTTTCTCTTAAATATAAAATGTTTAGATGACATCTGATATGTGCTTCATGATGCTAAACATATAATTTATGATAAATGGGATCTGCTATAGATAACAAGGAACAATTTTGTCCTGAAAAAGAATAAGGTTTATAATCAGTTTGCAAACTTTGTGGATCAAACTTCATGACATTCCCCACACCTTGTGCAGCAAACATGGTTATTATCATATATGGTACATTTGAAATTTGAACAGAACAGTTATATGTAGAGTAGTTTTTTGTCACACATATGTATTCTTCATACATTGAGCAATTTTACAGCACAAATTACATGGGTCAACATAGAGATGTGTTGACAGCAAATTTCACTATTTACAGTATATATACAGTGTGTATATATATATATATATATATATATATATATATATATATATATATATATATATATTCATGTTGATGGATGGATGGTACTGTGTCTGCTGTAATTTATGCCAACACAAAAAGTGCTAGATTCCACAGAATTTAGACATAAGGAAAATGCAAGATGACAGGAGGTCATGTTGACACCATTCAGTTTTAACCCCTCTGCTCCCCAAATAAAATTCTGCCTACTGCCCTAGTGCCTTTTCTGGCCTGCACTTTCATAGATCAAGAACCTTTCAGCACCTGAGCATACCAGCACTAATTAAGTTTAGTTAGCAGGGCAACAATCTGTGGGTAGAATACATTCCTTGGATCAGTTTGAGTTTTCAAGCTGTGTTTTAATATTCAATTAATGTCCTCAAAAGCAGAAACTTTACTGTCTTAAACACATACTTTATATGTACAAATACTTTTTCATACAAGTATATGTAAACCCAAATTTTTTTTTAAATATGTTTAGTTTATTTTATTTAGTTGAGAGTTTCACCAAAACAGGAAAAAGCAGTAACTAGTCACAATAATATACTATAAAATTCCAGATAGTGTACAAAAGAATGAGCACAGGGCAACTGATCAAGTTGTATAAGTCATACACAATGCAAAGACTTACGATACATTAGAAAGCAGCTGTAAATATTGACCTATGTTGTTCAGTTAAACCACTCTTTGTTTAGCATTAATTAGCCAGGGAAAACCTCATAAACACAGAATGGGGGCTGGGGTCCAGGGATACAGGAAAGGAGGTGCGGGGGGGGGGGGGGATGGAGGTCTCCAACCTGAGGAAACATAGCAAACCACAAGCCTTTATGAAGGGGGAAATTTGACCCCTAATTACAATTGTTTTTAATTGGATAAGCATTTACATTATTCCAAATAATCCCATTTCTTAGTTTGATCCACAGATTTATCTCTGAAGGCCGAAGTAAATTCCATAATTCTATATCATTCACCATGGCAAACCCTTGTTGAAGTGTTGGAGTGGCAGATTGTTTCCAGGTAGCCAAAAATGTTTTTATTAGTTTTAAATAGAACCCTTTGCCAAGTTTTATTACTGTCTGTGTATCTGCTAAAGATATTCACCCTAACTATTGGTCCTGGTGACCATTGTCTCTGGTACAGAAAGTGAAAATCCTATGGGGAAATGAGTTTATGAGTTGTCACAGGAACAGGAGGTAAGGGGAAATATTCCGCTGGTGGGGCCTGTTGTAAATAACAATTGTCCAAGAGGGAGTGTTCACTTGTCTAAGATATATCTTTTCTACCTTCCTGATTTGTCTCTGGGAGAGGAAGTGAAGTAAAGATGGGATAATGACAGCAAAAAAATAAAGTCTTGTCCATTCCCTACTATCAAAAACTAAAAGTGTTCTAGCTTTAGCCATAGTTAACTTCAACCAAAATATGTTTGATCTATGTTTTCTTTGTGTAAAGCATTTTACAAATTCTGTTCTCTTAATGTGGCAGCAGCATGCCAACCCAATGTGTTCTATAACAATGCAGCAACTGCATTAGTGGTTTAACAATAGTCATAGCCCATATACAAAGTGATCTCATTAGGGGTCTGTGGAGGTGGTTTAAGCATAGAAAATGTTTTGTGCATGTGAAGATAGCACACATCCAGTACTGTACAATTAGGATTGCAGAAGAAGAGTGGTTGGATATTGGATGCATAGGAAGAAACTTCAGAATCATTGTCAAAGATCGACTTTGTAGACTGTGCAGTAAAGATAACAATATGAACTCACACAGTACATGTTGCTCTCAGAACTTCTGGGCCATCCCAGCCAGCCAGCCAGCCCTGAATTTAATGCAGATGTCGGGGGCACATTTTTTTTCCCCGTACAGCCCCAATGATATCGGTGACCATTAAAAAAACAACTATGAACAAGAAACCTAATGACTTAGTACACCTAGAGGTAGCAACACAAATTAGAACAGCCAATATTCTGGAATTCTAAGACTGGTAGAACTAAGATTACACACATAACACTACACACTATTGCACTGTAGAATTGTAGTTTTCTTTAGCAAAACGCATTGCAACTCAAAGCAAGGAGCACTGGGGTAGCACAGGAAATCCAATGGATCTATACAACATTAATATTATTCATTAGTTTCTTAAATACTAATAGGTTTGCAGAGAATCCTGCATGCTCAAGGTTTGTGGACCCAGGTAAATAATGCAGGAATTCTCCATAGTAACCGTAATGCACTACCTGGTCTTGACCTTTTGGCTAAGCCAGTTTCGTCAATTTATAAATAAAGCTGTTGCCTAAAAAACAGAAAAAAACTAGCCCCTGTTTTAATGTTTTTAGGAGGCCCAGGTGATGTCAACATACCTCACTGATTCCTTATGGGATAGCTGGACACTCAAAATCCGCTGAGAGTGCATTTTAGTCCATTGCAAGGGCGTATTTTTAGGAAATTTGGACTGCCCATCTATCCTAGGAGGCAGCGATGAGGCACAGTGGTGTCACCTGCACCTCCCAAAAGTTTGTGTGGAGGTAAGTATTTGTTTTTTTTTTTTTTTAGCATCAGCTTTATTTTTAAATTACCTTTGCAGATGACTTGGCTAGGGGTGGTGGGTTTCAATAGAGGGGACCTTCTATTAAAATGTGATGTGATTGCATAATACAGTATCACTGATGGGGTCCTTGAAAATCATACTGTTCAATAACACCACATACAGCTTAAAGGCATCTCCCAAGCATTTCATTTAAAAGATTGGGGGTTTCCATGACACCTTCAAAGTTGCATTAAAATTACTTTTTTTTGCTTTGTTAAATGTCTCTGAGGGCAGTGCTCAGTTCCCTATCCCCATTCGTTACAATAGCTTGCCTATTACCCTTCAAAACGGTCAGATTTTATATATTAATGTTATACCCCCCTCCCACCTAGACTTTGATTGGTTCACTGCTAAGTTCAGGTTTCCAGATTCCAAGCAGAATTTCACGACCCTCCCACTCCCATGAACCAAACTTGGGGACATACACTCATCCCTAACACTCAGATGTAGCATGGTTTAGTCAGCATCTTTAAAGTGGCACGGTGCCACTGTCCAGTCTGTACCTGTAAAAGACCCTCTTGATCAAATAGCTGTTGATTCTTTTCACACACCCAAAGAAATTATTTTCCAGTTAGGAATAGTAGCACAACTATTGATTGCATGTAGCACAACTTTCTTACAGTTCCACAGTAATTCTAGGGAAAAACCTAACCTACACTCCTTCACTGGCCAAGTGCTAAGGGCATGTCATATTAAAAATTCCATTTAAAAGACCCCCCCCCCATTTTTTTCTAGGTAGATGGTGGTTTTACTCTACAGCCAGGCTCCTTATTTGTTGGGTATATCTCCATGTAAGATTTTTTTGTGTCTGACGATGGAATTCCTTTAAAACAGAAATATGCATTAAAGACTCTGTCTTTAAAATGAGGCAGTGTTTAAATTGAAAACACAATTAAAATATTCACCAGAAAAAATAGGGTTAAAGATGTTAAGCAATTTTCCTTTGTAACTCTAAAACCAATGGTGGAATTAGTTTGGAATTTAAATTAAATTATAAAGAAATATTTGAAGGCTGACACACTGGCACCTGTCCATGCTACTTTTTCCTGACTCAGCAAGGCCATTTAGTGACCTATAAATTACTTTACACACCTTTTCTGGTGAATGACTGCTATTTTGTATGATTAATCTGAAGCGTAAAACTTTAAGAATGTATAAACTATAAAACATTTTGAGCACTGAGGTTGTATATTGTGGAAAAAGTCCACAATGTATCCTACTGATTAGATCTTTAGCTATAGCAAGGATGGTGAAAAAAGACTTAAAAATAAGATATTGTTTATAAAATGAATAGTGCATATTAAGCACATATTAGGATTCTACACAGAACAGTCTTGATTTGTTAAAAAAATTACCCACTTCAATTAGCTATTAGCTATTTATCTATTTTGGACCAGAGCAATTTTTATATTTTAGTGTGTGCCTATTGATTTAGCTATAACTTTGTCATTACTGAGGATGATCTTTGAGGTTTGCCACTACTTATATTTTGAGAGGAATCCTGCATGTTTGCGGTGCGCCAATGTGGGAAACTAATGCAGAAATTTGTCAGACCGATTTCTTTATGACCATAATGTACTACCTGGGCTTTGAACTTAAATCAGCTGGTTTGGAAGGACCAATAAGGGGCCCTTGGATATGCCAGCCCCCTCGCTATAAAATGGTGAGTTCACAGCAGCCATATAAATAATGTGCTTTAACTCTCATAGCAAAAGCACAGGAAGTGCTGCTGATAAAAAGCATAGGTAGAGATTAGTGTAAGGTTTGGAGGCACTGGCATGTATGTTAAAGTAGATGTAAACCCTTACTAAATGTCCTGTAGATAGCAAAATGCTGGGTATCTTGAAGAATTTAGGGGTGGGTACATTTATTTTTTTACTTATTTTAACTTTTGTTACATTTTAATGTGGCTATTGTCCTGTAGCCCCTTTACAGCCTGTCCCTGTTCACATGCAGGGCACATTTCTTAATTGTTGATGGTTTCAGCTTTTTTCACAGGACTATTTTTAAAGCTAACTTCTATAAAAATAGAAGGTTTGCTCTATTGAGAGTTCCCCACCCTACGGGTCAAATTGCCTTAAAAGGCAATTTAAAATTAAAGCTATAATTAAAAAAATATATATTTACCTCAGCCTGGCTTACTGCCACCTGGAATAGTAGGGCGCTCACAATCCCATGAGAATACACTTTAGCCCTCTGCTGGGGAATATTTTCAGGGGATTTTGAGCACCCAGCTATCCCAAGAGGCAGCAGTGAGGCATAGTGACATCACCCACACAAAGTATAAAGATGGGGTTGAGGTTTTTTTTTTTTTTTTTTTAGCAGAAGCTTTATTTTTAAATTTTCAGGGGATTTGACTCTGGTAAGTGGGTGGCTTTCAGTAGAGAGGACCTTCTTTTTTCAAGGAAGGGATGCGTTTAAAATTGACAGCAGTATGTGCAGGTCACATTCGCAAATGTCTATTTCCCCAATGTGAATCACCCTCAGTTTCTACGCAGGCTACTCTCTGAGCTCTTGGAATTCTCAGAGGGGATGCTGATCTTTGGCGGAGACCTTAATTTTGCCA
The DNA here is from genome assembly GCF_042186555.1 of Aquarana catesbeiana. Classification (NCBI taxonomy): domain Eukaryota; kingdom Metazoa; phylum Chordata; class Amphibia; order Anura; family Ranidae; genus Aquarana; species Aquarana catesbeiana. The sequence continues at coordinate 285,995,211 of NC_133327.1, read as the reverse complement.
TGGACCCGACATTAGACGTCTCACGAGGAGCCTCTCACATGTCTTATTCTCGTTTGAGACGCCTCAAGACGGACCTTCACACCTTGCACCTAGTCGACCCGTGGAGGTTGCTTCACAACCAAGACAGAGATTATACATTCTTTTCCCAGATGCACCACACCTACTCACGGTTAAACTATTTGTTGCTGTCACATAAGGATCTTGACAAGGTGGTCTCAACGTCCATAGATGTCATATCCTTCTCTGACCATGCACCGGTCCATCTGACTCTTCAATTGGGATCAATGAATAGATCTCCCCCATCCTGGCGACTGAATGAAGCACTGCTTCAATCAGAGGAAACCCGCGCGGAGATACTGAACGCTCTACGGGAATACTTCACGGTCAATGAGGGGTCAGTCCCCAACCCCCTTGTGGTCTGGGAAGCTCACAAGACGGTTGTGAGAGGTGTACTGATCAAAATAGGAACCCGCCTCAAGCGAGATAGACTGAAACGCACAGAGGAACTCCTAACATCAATTCGCAAACTAGAGAGAATACATAAAGCTAGTCTTGCCCGCGCAACCCTCCGGGACTTACAGAAGGCCCGTGAGGAACTCTGCACTCTGTTATTCCATAAGACCAAACAAAAACTGGCGTGGGCGCGACGTACCATGTTTGAGTCCTCGAACAAACCTGGATCGCTCCTGGCCAGAGCCCTGCAGGGCCCTCGCACAAAAACATATATCCCACACATTCAGTCATCCTCGGGGCGGAAGCTAAATACCTCCTCAGATATAGCAGAGGAGTTCTGCTCCTTCTATACAGGCCTCTATAACTTAGAAAGAACGGAACCTAGGGACTCCCCTTTGGAGGGCAGACAGTCCCCCCAAACATATGTAGCTGCCTCAGGCATGCCATCACTACCAGATGAGGTGAGGAAGGAACTGGAGGAACCCCTGACGGTTGAAGAACTGGGCGTGGCCCTGGCCTCCTCGAAACCGAAAAAGGCCCCTGGCCCTGACGGCTTAACCCCGGTATATTACAAAACTTTCTTTGATATACTGTCGAAACCCTCGGTTTCTGCCCTTAACGCCCTCACGGAAGGGAATGCCTTCCCAATAGACACTCTTAGGGCATATATTTCTCTCATCCCGAAAGAGGGTAAAGACCCATCACTCTGTGGGAGTTATCGCCCAATCGCACTTCTTAATTCGGACCTTAAACTTTTTGCCAAGATTCTAGCCAATAGGCTGCTTCCCCACATACCAAATTTGATTCACAGAGACCAGGCAGGCTTTGTGCCACTACGTGAACCTAGAGACAACACGATTCGAGTCATTAATCTGATACATGCGGCAAAGACCACCAAAAAGGCCCTTCTCCTGCTGTCAACCGACGCGGAGAAGGCCTTCGACCGCGTTAACTGGTCCTTTATCCGGGCAACCCTAGAGCACATAGGTCTTTGCTCATCCATGTTACAATGGATACTCTCCTTGTATACCCACCCCACTGCGTCGGTTAGGGTCAACGAGACAAGATCGAACTTCTTTGATATCCGCAATGGTACCCGACAGGGCTGCCCCCTCTCCCCTCTGATCTTCATCCTGTCCCTGGAACCCCTACTGTGCACAATAAGGGCGAACTCGGACATTAAAGGCTACCCGAAACCCTCAGGTTCCCATAAGGTGGCCGCCTTTGCGGACGACCTTATTTTCTTTCTAACGGAACCACTTTCCTCTCTCCCCAACCTGCTACAATCCCTCCAAGAATACGGTACCCTCTCCTCGTTTCAGATCAATTTAACCAAATCTTCCATCCTCAACATAACGGTAGACACAGGAACTACTCAACGTATACGCTCGACTTTTCAACTAAAATGGGCAACCAAGCTTATACGTTACTTGGGAGTTGACATTACGTCCGACCCAGCGGAATTATACTCGGCCAATTTTGACCCATTACTGATACACCTTAAAACTGACCTACTACACTGGCATTCCCTTACGCTGACGTGGTTCGGCAGATGTAGTGCCCTGAAGATGACTCTGTTGCCAAGGGTGTTATACCTGCTTCAGGCACTCCCCATCCGACTGCCTCCAGCGTTCTTCAAACGAATTGACTCCATGTTCCGGGCGTTTGTCTGGTCCCACCGCAAACCACGAATACGACTCCAACTTCTCCATTTGCCGAAAAGCAGGGGTGGGGTGGGCTTGCCGGACATTAAGGCCTATTACAGAGCAGTCCATCTAACTAGGTTAGTGGACTGGCACTGCCATGCGGAGGCGAAACACTGGGTTGCAATGGAGGAGGAGGACTCCGGGGGTTTGGCCAGGAGCTGGCCCTGGATTACAACATCACTACCCAAAGATATCATTGAATACCCCACTCTTGGCAGTACTTTAACGGTGACCAGAGACACATTTCGGCGCTCATCTGTATCCCCACAGCCATCCCCCATGGTGCCGATTCTGGGTAATCCGGAGTTCCTACCTGGTTTGCAGAGCCCGCAATTTAAGCGACTCGCAATGAGCACCAGGCTATGCTTACATGATTTCATGGAACCCAATGGCCAACTTTCCCTAAATGCCGGGACGGTAGTAACAGACCCCCCCCTAGACTTCTGGAGCAGCTTACAGCTGCGGAATTTTCTACGCAGTTGTCTGCGGAAACCAGGCATTACCCGCAAACTAACTGAACTTGAGCTCATTTGCCATCGGGGGGAACCGATACGACATTGCCTTTCACTGATATACTCGTCCCTAACGCAACCAGAGGAAGGATACGTACCCCCGTTTCTCACTAAATGGGAGGAGGAACTGGGAATCCAATTTACCGAGGTACAGAGACAAAAAATTCTCTATTTTGCCCAGAAATCCTCCATTGCGACTAGGGTGCAAGAAATTTGTTACAAAATTACGACACACTGGTACAGGGTCCCTACCATTCTACATTGCTACTTCCCTCAGGTGCCTAGCCTCTGCTGGCGCTGTGGTGCTGAGGAGGGGACGATGTTGCACATCTTTGGTCATGTTCCAAAGTTGCTCCTTTCTGGATAGAGGTGGCCCGCACAATCGGACACCTCACAGGTGTCTCCCTGGAGGGGAACCCGGCAGCCTGTCTGCTCCATCTGTCAGAACGACCCATCAAAAAATATAAGACCTCTCTCACTATCCAACTCCTGAATGCCGCAAAGGCATGCATTCCCCTGTGCTGGAAATCGGAGAGACCACCGGCGAAATCCCTGTGGTTTACGAAAGTAAATGAATTAAGGGACATGGAAGACCTTACGGCTACCCTACACAATGGGGAGGAGATCTTCAGGGAAACCTGGAGACCCTGGCAACACTTTATATACACGGAAACATATCTTCAGGAAATGGCGCAATCCAATTAACTGAATGAACCGGTGATACACCTCAGGCAGGGGTCAATACACCTCATATCTCATATTTCATATTCTCTTACTTTCTGCACTCTTTCTCTCTGATATCTTAACCTCTCGTTTCCAATCCCCTTCCTTTTCCCTCTCCCCTCCTTGCCCCCCCCCCCCCATTATCCCGTTCTACTTCTTAATTTCCCCCGGGGGTATTAGTCTCTTTATAACGCATTCTCATACATGGGTTTCCTTATGGCCAGATACAAAGAAAATCCTGAAGCCATCTACCTTCTCATGTGGTCCCATGTCTGGGCTTCTTAGCCATTCAGCTCCCTACCCTGTTATTTCTATTATTTTTTATGAGAAAACATTATCTATCACTGAGTGATGCAATCTAACACTTAAGGGAGTCAGTACCGAATCAAGCAACGAAGATGATAGAGCACCTCCCAGGTCCCATACTTTGGCAGAAGTGTTTGGCAGGGGTATAATCCCCACGAATTCTGACGGAGGTGCAAATATCAGTTATCATATACCTTGACCCTATTGTTTCTGTTATCTTTGACTACAAACTCACTCTTGTATTTTGTATGCCTGGTTCTGACACTGTTATATAAATTAATATGTAACTGGTTGTACCTGCTCAGTGTGAAAATAAAAGAATTTAAAAAAAATAAAATAAAATTGACAGCAGTAGAATATGCCTGGGAAATGTACATCAGCATAAAAGCTTATAGTTTCATTCAGGAGAGCATTTGACAGGGTGATTTACATGCATGATATGCAGGATATCACGGGAGGTGGGAACAGAACTTCATCGCTTGTGAGGCTTCCCTGCGAGGGTAGAGCTTACAATCTACTCCACAACCTGAGGGTTCAGGGCTTTTCTACCCACTTTTATTCAACAAATGTTCTCTATCTGAGAAGGGGGTTCTACGGAATTGCCCAGCTTGGGATGTATGGGCTCCCTGCCTATAAGGGCACTGTCTTTCACTGTGTTGGCACAGCTTCCCAAACAGCATTTAAATGAGAACTCTGCAGTACACACCAGAAGTATATTCTACACTTGCCTGGTACCACTCTTGCAAGTCCCCAAGGGACTTCTTAAACACTTCTTATAAGGGTGATGTTTAACTATTTTAATCTGGATCACACAGCTATAATACACTCAGGGCATTTATAAGCTTTAGTAGCTTATGAGGTATAAGGGAAACTCTTAAGATGCAATGTTGTCTTGTAAGCACCTCCAGCTATCCAGACATTTTGGAGTCTTGCAGCAGCATCAGGGACCATATTTTCAAACACTTTATCATTACGTACGTATGGGCTCTTCAATTTGGGTATCCGTTGCCACTAGAAATACAGACAGCAGAGGATACTCCACACTTTTTGCCACTTCATTGATCACATTTTAAAGGGCCCACTGCTCCCAGACCTCCCCTTTAGCTCCACTTCACAAACTCTGCTAATTTCCTAAACTTTTAAACTATAACACTCACTCTGACTCTCCCAGGGCTTCCAAAATTGTGGAACATTCTCTGCTTGTGTAGGTCCTGCAGCCTCTATACTGGACCACATGGAATTTCTATCTCCCTCTTCTGGGGCACAAGGAGCCATTTCACTGCAATTGTCAGCTCTTTTTGTCATTTCAAACTGATATTTAGGGTCATAGACACTTTTGTATTCTCTCATGGTAACTGGATTATCTGTGGTCAGCAAAGCATTTCTGTTTCCACCATTAACAGCAAAGGCAACTGTTTTTTCTGACTCTTTTTCTGTGAGGGCAGTGACTGCAAAGGAAATAGACACAGACAGGTGGTTATTGCAAACAGCAACCTCATGATAACAACTCACCAGGTGCCTGACACTCTGCAGTAATTTAACACATGCAAATTCTCTTCAGCTTTTAAGGGAAACACTCTTGCACACAGGATGGCAATCTAGTTGTCCTATGAAACCTCTAACTCCATAACTCCTGACACTGTTGCTAGGGGAAACTGCACTTTTACCCCTACCACATTAAGATCAGCACTTTGCTTAACTGATTCAGGTATAGAAACAGAGGCGTTGACATCATTAAACATGACAAATTCAGATTCACATCTAACTAACATAACCTGGCAGACTGTGTCATGGACAGTTTCTAAACTGACTGTTTTAACTCTTTAAAGAAACTGATACCAATCACAGGTGTAGGTGTCACTATTTGAGAGACTGTGACTGCGACACCCAACATGTGTTGGCTCTTCCTTTCCTTTTCAGCCTGAGGCCACAGGGCAGAACAGCAGGAGGTGCAATATGTGCCTTGCCACCTACTGTAGGCTTGACTTGGACTCTTCCTGGTTGCTAGTGGTAGCTGCAGGCACAAATATGGTGGGTAACTGTAGACTTCTGCCTGGCCAGGTCACCTTGTACTGTTCCAGGGATGGGGGCACTTGGTGACAGCAAAGTTGCTTCTACCCTGGCCCATCACTCAATAGGCTGCCTGATACTTTACTACCAGAAGTGGAAATAACAATTCTGACCAGTGTTCTTTGGGCCATGCTTCTTGCAATCTTCTCAAAATTATGATCAGTAGGCAACATCTTTTGCAAAAAAATTAGCTGGAATAATTGTTCTAGGGTTGCCACAGCCCTCCTTTCCTGCTTCTGGACAACTATTGGATCTTTCACAACACTAAGAACTTGCTTGGCTCTCACTGTAGCTGCCAGTCTATGGCAGATTCCCTAACTGGTTAATTCTTTTTAGACTGTTTAGACGTGTGTGATACTTGCCCAGGTGGTGAAATCCTCTCCAGCCACATAATTCCCTCTCTCATTTTAGTAATGAACCCCTTTTCCAGCAAAATAGAGAACTGTCACTTTAAGGGCTACTCTCACATTACCCCTTGCAGGTATAAAACACCTTCCACAATGATGTGCTATGTCAATGACTCCTTAGCATAGAGCATTAACTCTACTATGCTGCTCTGAGCATAAATTGTGAGGTTTAGCTCCACGGGTAGGTCCACTCATCGACTTGGAGGTTAAAGGGTTTTCTGCACACTTAGCAAAAAAGTTCTTTACACTGGTTTTCCCAAGCAGAGGTTCTCAGCATCAAACAGCAGGAAAATATGCAGCCCCCTGACTATGGAATAGTCCAGCCTGGGCTGTACAGGCTCCCTTTGGAATTCCCCAGCATGGGCTGTACAGGCTTCCTGTCTGTTAAGTGCTGTTTCTTAAGCTGGCCATGCAAAGATCGAGATGCGTACGGTTCAGCAGGAATTGGCAGAATTTAGATCAGTGTGTTGCTATCCCATGTCGAAAGAAGTCGATTTTTTGATCGATTTCAGTCAAAGGGACATGCTGCAAAACTTTTGTCAATCATCAGCTGCAGCTGCAGTGGGTCCCACTGTCACAATACAATGTCCCCAAAAGGAGATGAATGAAGGAATCTGCTATTTTTAAAAAAAAAAAAACAAAAAGAAGAAAGCTAACTATCTCTGGCCAGCTTTAATGTACACAACAGTGAGCCACACCCTTACCATCAGACATCATTCTGAGTGGCACCTGTCTGTACGTTCCGACAGGCCTGGACATGCAAATCATGTGTGTCCTCATAGGCTGCTGCTGCTCCTGCAGCTGTTTGTCTACCAGACAGGTTGTTTTCAGTTATTTACCATGAATTATTCAAGGGCAAATAGAAGGTGGAAGAGGAGGTGGTAAAGGAGGAAGCAGAAAAAAAATAGATTAAGGGGAGGAAGAGGTAAAGAAGTAAGTGGAGGTGGATTAGATGAATAAAGAGGTGAAGGGGAGGAGCAACTTCTGCAGCATGGGTAACTTGAGTTACAGCTGTGGGGTTGTCACCGATGAGGAGGTTGGCAATTATATGATGTGGGTGCTGCATTTCTGCCAGACAAACACTAGCCATGTATGAGCCCTAAGGTGGCCATAAACCCCTTTGACCTGACTAAGGAATTCTTGGAAGCCAGTTATCATGCCTTGATGCACCACAAGGTTGAGGACATGTGGCAGGCAAGGGTGAGATTTTTTCCCAGGTCAAGGGTCGTCTTCAGGTTAGTGCCATTGTTACACATGACCATACCTGAGTGATCAGCCACTTCTTGGCCTAGCTCTGGCCAAGTGGGGCTCCTGCCCCCCAGGCATATGTGCTGCAACAAAGCATGGCAGCATTTATCCTGGGATGTTGCAAATGCTCTGAGTGCTTGTGGGGGAGGGGGTGAGTTCTGGTTCCAAGAAGTCAGAGAATGATGCCTATGAGAAGAAGTGGGTACAGATGACTGCGCTGTCACTATTGGACAATACATTTGATGGTACCACAAGCTCCAACAGTGTGTCCCTGCTTTCTTCCCAGCAACAAGAAGATTGGTCCAGTATGTCATTGTTACACATGACCATACCTGAGTGATCAGCCACTTCTTGGCCTGGACTTGCAGATCTGCCAGCAGCTCTGGTCAAGTGGGGCTCCTGTCCCCCAGGCATATGTGCTGCAACAAAGCATGGCAGCATTTATCCTGGGATGTTGCAAATGCTCTGAGTGCTTGTGGGGAGGGGGCGAGTTCTGGTTCCAAGAAGTCAGAGAACGATGCCTATGAGAAGAAGTGGGTACAGATGGCTGCACTGTCACTATTGGACAATACATTTGATGGTACCACAAGCTCCAACAGTGTGTCCCTGCTTTCTTCCCAGCAACAAGAAGATTGGTCCAGTATGTCATGCAGTATATGTAGAATCCATGCCCATGTGTACTGTTACAGAAATTGCAGAATCCCTGCCAGGTGCTCCAGGAATCCTTGCAGGATCCCTGCTTGAATTGTCATAATATCTATGACTTCCATTATATCTAGAACTTCCAATGTTCCCAGTAACAACACTTGGTGTTTCCTCTGACCAGAAGGGTGCTTAAGCTCAAGCTTTGAAGTGGCTGGTGCTTTGTCTTATTGCCAGCTACCTGAGCGATAAAGAACTATAATACTTAATTACCAGTTAAGTGTTTGTTGCCAACCTGGATTGACCTGGGTACTCTTTTGCATGCTGTCTACCTCAACGCTGCCTGGACCTGACTATGCTCTTTTGTGCTGTCTGCAATGACCTCTGTCTGAACTCAAATACTCTGTTGTCTACCACATTGTGAAAGGTCTCCAGACCATAGTTTTTTGTCCCATTAATCCCTTGGTGGGGTGATCCAGAAGGCCACAACATGGTGACAGTTTGTGGAAAAGAAAACCAGGAACCAGCCCATGTCCAATTTCAGGAACTCTGGTGAATATCAGTTAGTACTAAGACTCCTTTGGTGCCTTGGGTGAACCTGCCAATGGGCTTTCTAATGCTTACTGCACCATGTGTTCATGCTCATGTGTAACCTGGCACTCACAGCGTGTTTCAGCAACACAGACATGTTAGATTCCACATGCTGTAGAGATGACTTTCTGATCAAAATGCAGACTAGGTACCTGCCCCTGTGATGTAGTACAAACAATAAACTCATGGAAAGAGGTTGATTCCATGGTCTGGAATTGGAGTAGCTACAAAGCCAGCAGTTTTGCCAAGCTGCCATTAAGATCCCGGACATTGGGGTGATTTGGAGACATTTTTTCTTCCACTACAACAACAGATAAGTTAAAATAGCCTCACACAGCAGAGCTCTATATGCCAGCCCTGAGTATTGTAGTGGCCTGTACCTAAAATATGCAGATACAGACTTTGGTGCACACTACCTTACCGCACAAGTATACGGTTACGTGCTATAAACTAATGTAACTTTACCTTTTATAAAAAAATATACCTGCTCTACAGAGTTCAATCCAAAAAAGTAAATAAATACAATCTTAAAAAAGGTGGTAGCTGCTGTCTGAACGTAATGAATTACCTTGAAAACTATTAACATATACTGTATAGTGATCTTTTCTAGGGGTGACAGTGCTGCCTATATACAAACAATATTATACACACCAAAATTAAACAATAACAATAACTATCAAATAATAGTACGCCATTCTTTAACATTCCACACTTGTGTAGCTGCTCATGTTCACAACAATCCACATTCACTGTATGCATTTAGAAAAAGGGCTCCAAGGGACCATTCCAAATAGAAGAGGACCATCTTGGAGCACTGTATTGCCAGCACTTTCTAAATGTACACAGTGAATGTGGATTGTTGTGAACACTGAGCATCTATACAAGTGTGCAATGTTAAAGAATTGTGGACTATTATTTTGCTGATTATTGTTAATGTTTAATTTTGGTGTGCTTATTATTATTTATATATAATCAGTGCTGTCATCCATAAAAATGATCAGTGGGTATATATGTTACAGCATTGCCTTTGTCAGCAGTTCAGTAACAAGCGTATGCTGCAGCCCTAAATGAGAAAAAAAAAGGCCCTAGAAAATGTTAAAAACCTGATTTGGGGAAAGACAGGCAGCCTATGGCTGTAGACGTCTACACTTAATTTTGTACTGCTGCCTGCCCCTTTTCCAGGCAGTAAACGGAAAACATCCATTCAACTGATATGCCTGTGACAAAAAAATGTGCAGTAGGGAATCTGATTCCCTGGGGAAAACTAGGCCAGGATATTTCACTAGAATATATAGGGAATATATATGTGTTTCAGTGCAAAGAGGTTGGACAAAGTAGGGCTCAGACCACAGGACTTGGGGGTAGCCATGGTGTAGTTTATTTTCTGCTTCAGATGGCAGCTGCCATCTGGAACTGCACTGTCCAGACACTGCAACATATTTTTGGGTATTGTCTCTCAAAAAGACACTTTATTTCTATTTCAAGATAAACCCTGCTTAATCTGTCCCACTTATATTTGGGTCTAACCAAGCTGCGTATACACTTTACAGCCACTGTACAATGTTTGTTCCTATTGTCTCTCAAGTAATACCATCTAAATGCATTTCAAGAACCTGCCTTGTCTCTCCTGACAGGTGCCAATTTCCACCAGCCACATACCTGATATCTATATTTTTAATATTTTGGGAATAATAGAGGATAAAGAGATGAGACTTGGTCCATAAAAGTGTTTTTTTAAGTGTTTTGTTCACTCTGTTTTGACATTTTATTAAAACACAAAGAAGTTTGGTACTGCAAATACAGGAGATCACAAACTATACTATTTAAGTGTTTTGCCACTGGTGAATTTGTAAGAAGTTAAGGGCTTTAGCCTTTTTTTGTTATGGGTAAACTTTCCTATAGCTTTTATATTTGTTGTGGCTGCTGCTTTCTCGCTTCAAATCAAGCATTTTGCCACTTAGTAAAAAAAGGTGTCACAGCAAAACAATATTTAAAAAAAAACTTTGTCAAGTTAAAATAAATAATATGGGGGGGGGGGGGGGGGGTTGTTGCTGTATTTAAGCCGAGCTAATGTAAAAGTTTAAAATCTGATTACACATCCAAAAAATGTGATTCCAGAATACGGTGTTGCTAAAGTGGGATTTCGTACTGTCCGGTGACATCACAGGACATCACAGGCATCTCCCAAAAGCATGTGCTTTTAATTGGTATTTTTTTCTATATCACCCTCAAAATGAAATACCCTCCCCTGGCTGTATGGTATTTAAAAAATAAGTTCAGGTTTCACAGGTTTCAAGTAAGATTTGACAAACCCTCTGCAAATCAAATATGGGCAGATTTGTCTATCCCTAATACACAGATGTAGCACGGTTTTGTCGTTATCCTCAAAGTAGGAATATGTGATTGGTTAGACTCCAGATGTAAAAAGCCCTCTTGATCAGGTTGCTGTTGGTTCGTTCCTCCCGCCCAGAGTATTTTCTGAATAGAAAAAGTTGCACAACTGCTGACTGCATGCAGCGCACATACTTTCTTACAGTCAAACAGATATTCCTAGGGAATGACTGTCTTTGCTTTACCTACCCCTACATCCCTCCGTGGAATAAAAATTCAGGTTAAAAGGCCCCTCTGTCCTCTTTTGGGTAGATGATGGTTTTGCTCTACAGCCTGGCTCTTTACATGTTGTGTGTGGTTCCACACTTCATGTACAACATATATTGGCTTGTTTCGTTAACAGAAAAAGCAAACAGCAGATAGCTTCTCTGTGTCACACACCAATACTGATTCCCACACTGACATTCTGATTGTTTACCATTGGCAAGAACTTAAATTTTGTGCTAATTTTCTATTCTTCAGTTTTGATATTTCAGACCCATAAATGAAGATTCATATCATTGTTCATTGTGTAAGATTGGAGGTGGTTTTCATTCAGTCTCTATTGTACATGTTTTCTATTTTTCAAGTATATGAGGATGGGAGCCCTTTAAAATAAAAATGGTAATTAAAAACTTTGTGTTTAAAGCATGTTTAACTTGCCAGCATATAGAAAATATTCCCCAGAAAAGTAGGGTTAATATGTTAAGAAATTATCTTTTATAACTCTAAAATCAATGGTTGAATTAGTTTGGAATTTAAATGAAATTATAAAGAAAGATCCAAGGGCCGAAACAGTGGCACTTGTCCATTCAACTTTTTCCTGACTCAGCAAGGCTATACACACCTTTTCTAGTGAATGACTGCTGTTTTGGATGATTAATCTGAGTAATAAAACTTTAAATATGTATAAACTGTAAAACATTTTGAGCACTGAGGTTGTATATTGTGGAAACATTTCATAATGTAACTTACTAATAAATCTTTAGCCATAGCAGAAACATAGAACAAAGGACTTCTTAAAAATAAGATATTGTTTATAAAATAAATAGTGCATGATAAGCATATATTAGGTACCTACACAGAACTTATTAATTGGCACTTCTTTATCTAATTGGGACCTTTATTGATTTGGAAATAATATATATATATATATATATATATATATATATATATATATATATATATATATATATATGTATATATATATATATATATATATATATATATATATATATATATATATATATATATATATACAGTGGGGCAAAAAAGTATTTAGTCAGCCACCAATTGTGCAAGTTCTCCCACTTAAAAAGATGAGAGAGGCCTGTAATTGTCATCATAGGTATACCTCAACTATGAGAGACAAAATGTGGAAACGAATCCAGACAATCACATTGTCTGATTTTTGAAAGAATTTATTTGCAAATTATGGTGGAAAATAAGTATTTGGTCACCTACAAATAAGCAAGATTTCTGGCTCTCACAGACCTGTATCTTCTTCTTTAAGAGGCTCCTCTGTCCTCCACTCATTACCTGTATTAATGGCACCTGTTTGAACTTGTTATCAGTATAAAAGACATCTGTCCACAACCTCAAACAGTCACACTCCAAACTCCACTATGGTGAAGAGTTGTCGAAAGCCACCAGAAACAAAATTGTAGACCTGCACCAGGCTGGGAAGACTGAATCTGCAATAGGCAAGCAGCTTGATGTGAAGAAATCAACTGTGGGAGCAATAATTAGAAAATGGAAGACATACAAGACCACTGATAATCTCCCTCGATCTGGGGCTCCATGCAAGATCTCACCCCGTGGGGTCAAAATGTTCACAAGAACGGTGAGCAAAAATCCCAGAACCACACGGGGGGACCTAGTGAATGACCTACAGAGAGCTGGGACCAACGTAACAAAGGCTACAATCAGTAACACACTACGCCGTCAGGGACTCAGATCCTGCAGTGCCAGACATGTCCCCCTGCTTAAGCCAGTACATGTCCGGGCCCATCTGAGGTTTGCTAGAGTGCATTTGGATGATCCAGAAGAGGATTGGGAGAATGTCATATGGTCAGATGAAACCAAAGTAGAGCTGTTTGGTAGAAACACAACTCGTTGTGTTTGGAGGAGAGAGAATGCTGAGTTGCAACCAAAGAAAATCATACCTACTGTGAAACATGGGGGTGGAAACATCATGCTTTGGGGTCATTTCTCTGCAAAGGGAACAGGACGACTGATTCATGTACATGAAAGAATGAATGGGGCCATGTATCGTGAGATTTTGAGTGCAAACCTCCTCCCATCAGGAAGGGCATTGAAGATGAAACATGGCTGCGTCTTTCAGCATGGCAATGATCTCAAACACACCGCCCGGGCAACAAAGGAGTGGCTTCGTAAGAAGCATTTCAAGGTCCTGGAGTGGCCTAGCCAGTCTCCAGATCTCAACCCCATAGAAAACCTTTGGAGGGAGTTGAAAGTCCGTGTTGCCCAGCGAAAGCCCCAAAACATCACTGCTCTAGAGAAGATCTGCATGGAAGAATGGGCCAACATACCAGCAACAGTGTGTGACAACCTTGTGAAGACTTACGGAAAACGTTTGACCTCTGTCATTGCCAACAAAGGATATATAACAAAGTATTGAGATGAACTTTTGCTATTGACCAAATACTTATTTTCCACCATAATTTGCAAATAAATTCTTTCAAAAATCAGACAATGTGATTGTCTGGATTTGTTTCCACATTTTGTCTCTCACAGTTGAGATATACCTATGATGACAATTACAGGCCTCTCTCATCTTTTTAAGTGGGAGAACTTGCACAATTGGTGGCTGACTAAATACTTTTTTGCCCCACTGTATATATATATATATATATATATATATATATATATATATATTTAAAAAGAAAGAAAAAAAAAAGAATATATATATATATATATATATATACATTATATACATTCTTTCTTTTTTTTCTTTCTTTTTTTGGGAGGTGGATAATAAAAGAACAAAAAAGGGTACAAAAAAGTTCACCTTTTTTTCTTGGTTTTGACTCGTGATAAATTCTCATATATTTAAAAATTCACACTGAAAGACAAGTAAATAATAGCAGCTGTATTTATATCACCATGTTACATTTTAAAATCTAAAAAATACAGTGCTTAAACCAAAAGACAGTCAATTAAATATTCGTAAATACAAATAAATCTGTGCAAAGTGCAAAAATGTGCAAGTCCTATAAAATAGTAAAAAATAGCCAATATATTTGCTGACCAGCAATGAATTGTAAGTGCACTGCAAAAGGGCATGGGATAGCACAAAGTAGCCATAAAATCATACACATAAACGTCTGACAATAAGTTTAAATGGTCATAACTGGCCACGGTGTTTATTTAAGGGTAACCCAGGTTTAATAATTACAATAACCAAATTTAAATTTCTGCATATTTAATTTTTATATGCCTCAAATTAGCAAATACATTAAAACAAATACTGCTGTCCATTCAGACTAGACTGGATGACAACCCCACCAGCTTAGGCCAGGTGTGAAGTGACTGGTTGAGGCCCCACAACAAACACTGTGGCTTGCTCAACCATGCTCTGTAAACCAATGTTCCCTCCAACTCAAAATGGCGATGTGAAAAACCATTAGACTGGATCAAAAAATTGTGAATTGTTTGATTCAAACGTCTACACATCTTGTCTAAATAGAACAATTTTCCGAATAGAGACCAAAGTAATCTAGATACCATTTCAGAAAAAGCAAAATTGGTATGTAGAAACAGGACTTTAAAGGAGTATAAATCCTGTTTAACTTCGCAAAGAAGGTCCCAGGTTTTAACCTTGACCAGGTCATTTGCCCCAGCATGTATTATGATCAAATCTGGATTGGCCATATACTAGATAAATTAATTAGAACATCCTTTACATTTCCCCATCCCAATCCTCTGATACCTTGCCCAAAAATTTGGAATACACTTTCATTTAAACCAAGAGTCTCAGTATAAGTCCTGGATGCTGCCCTCTTTTGGGCCCAATATATGAAAGAGTGGCCAACAATCCAGACTGTAATTTTTGGAGGACCTGAAAAATAAAATTGATTGTTAAATTGATAATTAAATCTGGATTTAATGTAAATCTTATATTTGTTACTATCCCATCGACCCAGTCTTTTGTTCATCAGGAAAAAAACCCAGAAAGCTAGCTAACGTGGTAGCCCCTATTCCAAATGAGTGGGAGGAGAAGTGAAAACCTGAAAGGCCAAGATGCTTAAGGCAAGCAGAGAGGACAAAAGAAAATTGGTATCTGGTAAAGGGGGAAAGATCCAAATGAATAAAAAGATAGCCGCTAAAGGAAGGTCTGAATGCAAGAAAATTCTAAATATTAGCGACTGGGCAAATGTCAATATTAGAAGATCTGTATAAGGTGATAAAATGACCTTTACCAGCTTGATCAGATTTTGACCTTCTAAAAAAAAGCTTTACTGCATCAACAAAAATTAACACATCGCTATGCAGTAAAAAGGAACTTGAAGATTTATTGGGAGCTGAAAATTCTCCAACTCTTAAGGCTCCAAAAAATGCAATAGAGAAAGCTGCTCTAAACAAAACTACTTCAAAAGGGGAGAAACAGATGACTTCCAAAGCCGACATTAATTTACTTAGCAAGTTAATAGAAATGGGTCTCCTACCATCTCTAACTGGGTTGGAACACCTAAAACCCTTAAGCACCTGAAAGAAGGACAGTGGAGGGAGATCAAAAAATCTAAGAAAAAAACGAGACTCCAGCTGGTATTTTGTTAATGGAAGATGCACTAAGACCAGATTTTAATAAGAAAGAAACAAATGACAAGGCTGTATATGAATTGATAACAGTATCCTTCAGGTTATACATAGAGCAAAACATACACCACTTTGACCAAGCTTGGAGATATTCTTCCCACGTTTTGGATGCAACAGAATTCTTCCAATTGGCAGTAACTAGTCCCAAATCAAGCCCTAGAGGTAAGCTGGGCATTGGGATCTAATCAGGTCTGCTTCTGGTGCCAGCTCCCGGAATCTGGAAAACGGCAAACAAGACAATGAGTCTGCAATGCTATTAGTCACACTGGGTATATGTTTTGCTTTCAATCATATATTGAACCTCATGCAATGTAAAACTAAGAAGCAATTTAACAACAAACTCTGATTTTGAAGATAAACAATTTATGGTGAACAATATGCCTTTATTGTCAGTATGGATAATTACTCTGCGATTAAAAAAAAATCTTACTCCAGACCACAATTGATACCACCGCTGGGAATAATTCCAAAAGAACCAAGTTGATGTCAATAGTTTTCCAAGATGGATGCCATTCAAATGCACACCAATGGCCAGCTAAATATGTGCCAAAACCTATTGCGCCAGAGGCATCTGTGAATAGCCCAAGATCGTAATCTTTAACCTCCCTGGCGGTATGATTATTTTGGATTTTAGGTGCTGAAAGCGGTATCATTATTTTGCATGGAAATTTGGCGTTTTATATTGTAGGTCTGTAAATCTTAACAATAACACACTTAAATCTGTCCAAACCAGAGTCTAGTATGATAAAGTTTGAAACACAAAAACATAAATTATAATATAATAAATAAAAATAAATAATTAAATAATAAAAAAAAAATAGTAATAAAATAAATTTCCCCATGATTCACTATCGCTCAATTCTGCAAGTGTTCTAATTTACTATCGCTGTTTTCTAGCTGGTCTAAAGCCACTTTTGACGTAAAGGGACACTTTTTAGTTGCTATGGACAATCTCCAGTTTCCAGGCAGAAAGAACAGTGTATATCATGTAAAACTGCATGCAGGGCATGGGCCAAAGCACTGGGGACAAAAGGGATGTGAAATCATTTCATACAGTACTGTAATCTGTAAGATTACAGTACTGTATGTGTTATGATTTTTACTTTCTTTTTAATTTGCCGCCAGGCTCCACCCCGTGCGTCGCGACGGTCGCAGGGAACGGAGCCTGGCACGGAGAGGCTTCGGAGGAGGACGGAGCCCTCGGACACTGCGGGTGACATCGCAGGATCCCGGGGACAAGGTAAGTAAAGCCGCCCCAGGATCCTGCAATGCGATCCCGAGTGTGGCTCGGGGTTACCGCTAATGGTACTGAATTTTAACCCCGAGCCACACTCGGGAAAACCGCCAGGGAGGTTAACAAAGTCTTTTCGCCACATCGTGGAACCATTGAATCCTATTAAAAATTCATCCCTCACTTTCAGGTCTTCCTTGATGGCATTAAAGATAGTGATATGAGCATAAGGGTTTTTTAAACCCTTCGTAGCCATAGCAAGTCTACTGGAAAAAACCTAGCGATAGGAATGATCCTAGCCGCAAAGGCAAAGAGCCCTAGTGATGACTGGACATCTTTAAGAAGGACTTTGCGTTTTTTTACAAAAACATGGCAATCAATGACCTGATCCTAACTAGCATAGACAGTGGAAGACGAAATTCCATGGCAGTGGAATCAATGATGATGCCCAGGAACTCGATGTTAGTGGCAGGAAAAATTGTTTTTTCCTGAGCTAAAGGAATGCCGAATGATTTACAGATATCAAAGAAACAGGATAGTGTTTCTAAACAAATAGATGAATTAGCTGGACCCACAAATAAAAAATCATCCAAATAATGAATAGTACCATCATAAGGATATGATACAGATAAAACCCGTTTAAGAAAAGAAGGCTTCAAAGTAAAAGCAAGATAAAGTAAAACCCATCAGCATACACATATCGTAATAACACTGATTATTGAAATGAAAACCCAAAGAACTAAAACCTTGAGGATGAACTGGTAGTAGGTGAAAAGCTGATTTGACATCTGCTTTAGCTAGTAATGAATATTGACCATATTGTCTGAGTAGAAGTAGTGCCTCATCAAAAGAGGCTTAGGAAACTGAAGCTTCAAAATCAGAGACCTCATCATTCAGAGATTTGCCTGTGGGTTCGAAAGGTGATGAATTAGTCGAAAAGAGCCAGGCTCTTTCTTAGGGACTACACCCAAAGGTGAGACTCTAAAATTAGTAAAGGGGGAGATGAAAATGGACCTGCAATTCTGCCTTCCTTCCTTTCCTCGGCTTTGTTATCTAATTTTGAAAGAAATTCTTTAGATGAAGACAACAATGATAATATGTCAACGTAGTCACCTTTCCAAATTTTCTCCTTAACTGAAGAAGATAGGTGAAAACCTAATGGAGACATTTCACAAGGAAACGCTTCCTTCATACAGGATTCAGCTATAACTGACTTAGGCTGGACTATTGGAAGATTCATAGAACTAGGTTGTAGTGGAACAACAAATTCCCTGTAAATTGGAGCGGTCTGACTGTTAACCAGGTGTAAAAATTTAGTATTATCCAAAATAGCACCAGCCCATTTAGAAAAATTAGAGCTATGCTGGGTACGTGCATTGTCCCATACTGAACCAATATTCTGAGAATTATGAGAAACATTAGCCATGGGAACAGTATTAATACTACTTCTAATAGGTAACGCATTTCTAAACATAATATTTGACTGTGCATCCTGCAATGTGCCAAAAGGCAAAACATTTTGCAACGCTCCAATAGTTTGTGCACCCTGCAATGCACCAGATGACTGTGCACCTTGTATAGCACCAAGAGGCTGTGCACCTTGCAGAGCACCAATAGGCTGTGCGCTTAGAAATGCACCAATATGTTGTACACCTTGTGGTATACAAACAATTTGTTGCTAAAGTGGGATATCGTACTGTCCTGTAACATCACAGGACATCACAGGCATCTCCCAAAAGCATGTATTTTTAATTGGTATTTAATGCACCAATATGCTGAACACCCTGAGGTGTACCAATAGCTTGTGCTCTTTGTAATGCACCAATAAGCCGTGCACCTTGTAAAGCACCTAAAGACTATGCACCTTGTAAAGCACCAACAGAATGTGCGCCTTGAAAAGCACCAAGAGGCTGTGCACCTTGTAGGGCACCCAAAGATTGTGTGCCTAGTAGTGCACCAAGAAGTTGTGCATTCTGTATTGTATCCAAGTAGGGTAAATCCTGTGCTATGCCAGTAGGCTGAATTAAATCAGAAAGGTGAGGAAAGTACCCAGACCCAGCAGATTGCGATGTATTAGAAAAGCACTGGTTCTCTTCTTGTACATTTGGCAATGAAAAAGTTAAAGGATTGCAAACCATGTTAGGCTCTTTAACAGAAGATAAGGTAATCTCACCAGACATGTGGGCTGTGTCAGCAGAGGTGCCTGGCTACTGAGTATTCTCTGAAGAGGCAGAGACTGAAGGCTCCTGCTATCATTCCTGCTGTACAGGGAGGCAGGGGGATCCTTCTTCCATCTTTTACCTCTCCTGACAGGGGGGCGAGAGCTGCCTGGTGTAGCGGCACAGGCTCCTTGTACCTCAGGAATAGGCTGAGCTTGTACAAAGATGGGAGGTGAAGAAACTGCAGATGGGTTTTCTCCTAAACACTGCCTGAGCCATTTCTCACTCCCAGAGTTCTCAGCCTTCTCCATTAGCCGGCGAAGTAAGAATTCCATGTTGTCCATCAAGGGCACAGGAAGCGCGGTCCATTTCTCTTCAGGTGGCTGGAGCGTAAGGGGAGAATCCGGCTTATAGACTCTCCAGAACGGCGCAAATACAGACCCGCCAAAAAGCACCAATTAGCTGCTTGTTGCTGTGGGAGAAACTGCAGGAGAAACCAATAGCAACCTGAAATGGAAAAGGAAAGGAGAGCAAGGCAAAACTGCCCTTTGTACTCTCCCATGAGGGTCCCTGCTTATTGCAAGGGACCCGAACAATCTGTGCAGTTCATGTACTGTATAGCCCCAATAAGAAAAAAAACTCCTTAAATTAGTGCATCTTTGTAAGTGTGACCTTTTTTAGAATACCATATACTATATGATGCCAGTTAAACCAAACCTACAAACAAACAGGTGCAAAAAAAAAAAAAAAAGCCTTTTTTTATTTGTAAATAACTTTGCAAAGCTTTATACCAGAAACACAGTTTTGGTGTCATTCTAAATAGGACTATATTTATAGAATAAAATGTATATGTAAAGATAGAAGCATGTTTGTTTACAAAAACATTTACTTTAATCACAGGTAACCATATTGTTTTCATGTATTTTGAACATTATTACATTTTAGATGTTTGGAATTGTGGATTAAAGTAACCAAAAAAATTTATATCTGCGCTCAGTGTAAAAATTAGTGAATAGGACAATGTATACAGACAGCTGCACTCATAATATTGTACACATCAATATCTACTATATAAACAAAAAGAAATGTTGCGCTGTCATTAAACGTGCTAATATAATCATAACGTTATTAAAGTGCATATAGTGCTAAAAAAAAAAAAAAGCATCCAATACACATAATAAATACATCCACCCATTCAAATTAAAGTGAAATTTATAACATCTATGCCTTCATGCAAGGAAAGAGTTAATAAGGTGCAAAGTCCAAACCTAAAAAGTATGAGTCCCAATCTGTAATTCAAAAAAGTGTTGTTCAACACATGCACCTTCTATTCCATAGTGCTGCATGTGATCACCAGCTAGTGCTCCACTCCACAGTGAGTATAATAAGCTTCTTCCAGGCGACCCACAGGCAATATGACATGTAAACGTTTCTTTAGATCTCTCCACCATAAATTACTCATAAAGGGTAGTATGGAGCTAAATGGTATGAAAGAGAAGAGACTCTCATTGCGCAATGTCCTCCAGTAAAAACTATTTATTTAAAAGGTATGCATTTACAAATCCAGTAAAGATAACAAGTATTCGTCCAAGGCCCGGCTGGCATGCTGATGTCACCGCTATTTCCTCCACCCGACGCACATTTCTTCGTAATAGACATCTTCAACAGGGCAATGTTAGAGCTGGTTCTGATAATTGGTGGTCTGGTGACTGCTGAGGTAATGATCTAAATGCAGCAGGGGAGGTTTATAAAGCATAAATCCAGAGAACGACAGAGGCAAAAGCAGTGAGATGCTATCACTGTAGAGCTTCCTCTCCAGCACTGACAGCAAAGACCTCACCCCATCTCACTCCAATTGTCATGAGACTAGAAATCAGAACAGTGCCTTAGATAATCTCATGCTATACAGTAAATATACAGATATGAGGCTTAAGGCACACGAGTGCCCTGTCCAGGGAGTTCACTGCTTTTTTTTTCCAAGGAGGAATTCAATCCAGATGGTACATATTTAGGGCATTGCATAGGCACAGTTAAGATTTCTAGCTGTTCTGAATAAGATGCAAATCACACTTTTTAAGTTCAGGACTAGTTTAAATCACATTTTTATATAGTATATTGCACATTTTGACTTTACTTTATCACAGAAGAAGACTGGAAATCACAAAGAGCATTGCTTACAATGATTTACAAATTGTTACTTTATCTCAAAGAAACTTAGTTAATGTAATTTACTCCATGCTTTCATTTTCTGAAAATATTATGTAGCTACATTCTTTATCATAAGTTCTCCAATATTCTAAAAATATTCTATTCAGATATCCCATGTTCTTCCTACCTCAGCAGCATCTGTTCCATTCTAGTCTGCAGGGGTGACAGCTGTTTCATAAGAATCCAGTTTCCATACAAACCTTTCTTTAACCTTCTTGCTTATGGGCTGGCCTAAAGTGCACGGAACCCTCTCAAACACAGATGGTGTTAGAACTGGGATCATTCTCTGCAATTTATCAGGACTTTTTCTGTTTTCTAACACTATTTATTGTCAGACCCCTCAGGTGATTTCACATGCTTTCCTTGGCTATGAATAGGCTATATATTGCAAGTAAATGGGATTCACATTATTCATTCACATACTTTTTCACCAGCACTCTGTCAGGTCAGTTAAAAATGATGTTGCTTAAGAACTGCCTATAGCATTACCACTCTATTCTGTCTGCCTGTATTCCCATTAGCGTTCTGTTCAGTGCACATTTTACCTTTATCACCCATACACAGAGAGGGGCCCTGTAGGTTATTCTTTTTTTTATTAGTTCATTTATATTCAACCGATATCTTAAATTCCTCACAAACAGCGCTAATATTTTTTCCCATAGTACTAAACCAAAATGTATTGAAATACGTTTTGTGATTTCACTTGTACACCTCCTGTTTCTAAGTATAAACATATATGTTTGGAACAGCTTGAATTATATTTTCTAAAGATACTTTATTACTTTATAGCTGGGAAAGAACATACTATAAAGCACAGCACTCGATAAAACAATATGTAGGCGGTTGGAATTTATTGTTTATTTGTGTCTGCCTTTTGTTTTCAGATTCATCCTGGGATAGAACTGTATTTATTTGTTTATTTGGTTTTATTAATCCCAAAAAAGTAGAAATAACATTATCTTGATATGGAAATTGTAAATACAACTAGCCAGTGCAAACAAGCAAATCAGATTTGACAGCAGACACAAATATTCAAAAAGCCTCAAAGAGTATGTTCTTTTTACCAGGTATGAGAAAAACTATCATTAGGTTGGTTTAAATTTATTTAAAGGGATACTGTAATGTTTTTTTGGCCAAACTTGTTTTATGATCAGTGCAATGTAATATATATACAGTGCCTTGCAAAAGTATTCACCCCCGTTGGCTTTTTACCTATTTTGCTACATTACAGCCTTTAGTTCAATGTTTTATTAATCTGAATTATATGTGATGGATCACAACACAATAGTCTAAGTTGGTGATGTAAAATTAGAAAAATATATACATAAAACTATTTTTCAGAAATAAAAAACTGATAATTTGCATGTGCGTATGTATTTACCCCCTTTGTTATAAAGCCCATAATTGCTGTTCACAAGCGCAAACCATCCAACTTGAAGGAGCTGGAGCAGTTTTGCCAGGAGGAATGGGCAAAAATCCCAGTGGTAAGATGTGGCAAGCTCATAGAGACTTATCCAAAGCAACTTGGAGCTGTAATAGCAGCAAAAGGTGGCTCTACAAAGTATTAACTTTAGGGGGGTGAATAGTTATGCACATTGACTTTTTTTGTTATTTTGTCCTATTTGTTGTTTGCTTCACAATAAAAAAAGAAACATCTTCAAAGTTGTGGGCTTGTTCTGTAAATTAAATGATGCAAATCCTCAAACAATCTATGTTAATTCCAGGGGGGTGAATGCTTTTGCAAGGCACTATATATATATATATATATATATATATATATATATATATATATATATATATATACACATAGTATCTCACAAAATTGAGTACACCCCTCACATTTTTGTAAATATTTTATTATATCTTTTCATGAGGAAATTACACTTTGCTACAAGTAGTGAGTGTACAGCTTGTATAACAGTGTAAATTTTCTGCTGTCCCCTCAAAATAACTCAACACACAGCTATTAATGTCTAAACCACTGGCAACAAAAGTGAGTACACCCCTAAGGCTATGTTTCCACTATTGCGTCCCCAAAGTCGCGCGATTTTGCCGCAATTTTTTACCGCGATTTTACCGCGACTTTTTACCGCGATTTGAAGCAATGCCTGTATCTATGGACCTCAAGTCGCATCAAAGTGGGACCAAAGTAGTGCAGGGACTACTTTGAAGTCGCTGCGACTTGAAGTCGCACAGATATGAACGGTACTCATTGGAAATCATGGGAAACAATTTGTCATGCGACTTTTCAGTCCCAAGTCGCATAAAAAGTCGCACTAGTGGAAACAGAGCCTAAGTGAAAATGTCCAAATTGGGCCCAATTAGCCATTTTCCTTCCCCGGTATCACGTGTCTTGTTAGTGTTACAAGGTTTCAGGTGTGAATGGGGAGAAAGTGTGTTAAATTTGGTGTTATCGCTCTCACTCTCTCATACTGGTCACTGGAAGTTCAACATGGCACCTCATGGCAAAGAACTCTCTGAGGATCTGAAAAAAAAGAATTGTTGCTCTACATAAAGATGTCCTAGGTCAGGGATATGCAATTTGTGGACCTCCAGCTGTTGCAGAACTACAAGTCTCATGAGGAATAGCAAGACTGACAGCCACAAGCATGACACCCATAGGCAGGGGCATGATGGGACTTGCAATAGCTGGAGGTCTGCTAATTGCATATGCTTGTTCTAGGCTATAAGAAGATTGCCAAGACCCTGAAGCTGAGCTGCAGCATTGTGGCCAAGACCATACAGCGGTTTAACAGGACAGGTTCCACTCAGAACAGGCCTCGCCATGGTCGACCAAAGAAGTTGAGTGCATGTGCTCAGCGTCATATCCAGAGCTTGTCTTTGGGAAATAAACATATGGGTGCTGCCAGCATTGCTGCAGAGGTTGAAGGGGTGGGGGGTCAACCTGTCAGTCCTCAGACCATGGCCGCACACTGTATCAAATTGGTCTGCATGGCTGTCGTCCCAGAAGGAAGCCTCTTCTAAAGATGATGCACAAGAAAGCCTGCAAACAGTTTGCTGAAGAAAAGTAGACTAAGGACATGGATTACTGGAACCATGTCCTGTGGTCTGATGAGATCAAGATAAACTTATTTGGTTCATATGGTGTCAAGCGTGTGTGGTGGCAACCAGGTGAGGCATACAAAGACAGGTGTGTCTTGCCTAAAGTCAAGCATGGTGGTGGGAGTATCATGTCCTGGGGCTGCATGTGTGCTGCCAGTGCCGGGGGCCTACAGTTCATTGAGGGAACCATGAATGCCAACATGTACTGTGACATACTGAAGCAGAACATGATCTCCTCCCTTCAGAGACTGGGCCACAGAGCAGTATTCCAACATGATAACGGCCCCAAACATACCTCCAAGATGACCACTACTTTGCTAAAGAAGCTGAGGGTAAAGGTGATGGACTGGCCAAGCATGTCTCCAGACCTAAACCCTATTGAGCATCTGTGGGGCATCCTCAAATGGAAGGTGGAGGAGCACAAGCTCTCTAACATTCACCAGCTCTGTGATGTCATCATGGAGGAGTGGTAGAGGACTCCAGTGACGACCTCTGAAGCTCTGGTGAACTCCATGCCCAAGAGGGTTAAGGCAGTGCTGGAAAATAATGGTGGCCACACAAAATATTGACACTTTGGGCTCAATTTGGACATTTTCACTTAGGGGTGTACTCACTTTTGTTGCCAGCAGTTTAGACATTAATGGCTGTGTGTTGAGTTATTTTGAGGGGACAGCAAATCTACACTGTTATACAAGCTGTACGCTCACTACTTTACATTGTAGCAAAGTGTCATTTCTTCAGTGTTGTCACATGAAAAGATAAAATATATACAAAAATGTGAGGGGTGTACTCACTTTTGTGAGATACTGTGTATATATATATATATATATATATATATATATATATATATATATCGGAATCAGGTGTGGTGAACAGCACCTTGGCAATCTCGCTGTGCATAGCAATCAGAAAAAGTTCAAGTAGGATTGCTGCACATAAAATTTATTGGATACAAAAATACCAAAAATTATATAATGTATATAATTTTTGTATCCAATAATTTTTATGTGCAGCCATCCTACTTGGGCT
Organism: Aquarana catesbeiana; assembly: GCF_042186555.1. Taxonomy (NCBI): domain Eukaryota; kingdom Metazoa; phylum Chordata; class Amphibia; order Anura; family Ranidae; genus Aquarana; species Aquarana catesbeiana. The sequence continues at coordinate 285,969,654 of NC_133327.1, read as the reverse complement.
TTCTCTCTCTCTCTCTCTCTCTCTCCCTCTCTCTGTATATATATATTTATATAATATATAATCATTCTTTCACAAATTAACATTTAATGCATGGCAAAGGATTCCCATAGCACCATGGGTTAGCAAAAGAGACCGCACATTATAAGTACTGTGCTTTCAGGCACATTGCTAAAACCTCAGACAAATGTTTAAGGGATGACTAACTACTCTTACCCATACATGTGTGTTAACTTCATCTTTAGCTATTGATTTCTGTACAGGATTTTTACAGGTGGTAATCTAATTATGTTAATATACTGAAAATTGCAGTACCCAAAAAGTTTATAACATAGTTGAAAATGAATTCCATACAATGCTAAAATAAAAGAATCTCTGATTGTAAAATCAATTTAAAATAATAGCCTACTCCACCCAAAACTGATAGTAATTTAAAAATATTACTAACAGTATTCAGTGTTAGGCCTCATGCACACTTTGCAATGCAATAATGTTATAAAAATGGAAGCAGCTTTGCAGTGAGTTTTTCAATGTTTTTCAGCATTTTTGCAATAGCGTTTTTTAGCGTTTTTCAGCATTTTTTAGCGTTAGCGATTTTAAGCATTTTGTTTTTTAAATCAATAGGATCAACAATGTTAAAAACGCCAGTGAGCCACGTTTTTGAGCTTTTATAGGTGTTTAGCTGCGTTTTTTGCCTTTTAGAGCGTTTTTACAGCTGAGAAACGCACCTGCCATAAACTGTTGATAACAGCCTATGTGTGCATGGACACATAAGATAACATGATGGGGAGTTTATTGATTGTAAAAAAAAAGCGTCTGACGCCAAAAACAGCAGCTGTAAAAACGTCCAGTGTGTATGAGGCCTTAAAATAAAAAAATAAATATTGTAACTGTTAATTGGATTCAGCTGTCTGTTTACAAAATTAGCAACAAATTAGATAGTCCACCTAAAGCTAATAACCATGGCGCTACCTGCCTGGAGTTTGTATGTTCTCCCTGCGCCTGCGTGGGTTTCCTCTGGATATTCTGGTTTCCTCCCACACTCCAAAGACATGTTGGTAGGCTAATTGGATCCTGTCTAAATTGGCCCCAGTATGTGCATGTATGAGTGTTAGGGACCTTAGATTGTAAGCTCCTTGAGGGTAGGGACTGATGTGCATGTACAATATATATGTAAAGCGCTGCATGAATTGACGGCGCTATATAAGTACCTGTAATAATAATAATATACATTTTTGTAAATACTTATGAACATATTTAAATTATTATTATTATCATACAGGATTTTTATAGCGCCAACAGTTTACGCAGCGCTTTACAATATAAAAGGGAGACAATACAGTTATAATACAATAAAAATACAAGAGGATTAAGAGGGCCCTGCTCAGAAGAGCTTACAATCTAATAGGGTGGGGCAGGTGGTACAAAAGGTTGTAACTGTGGGGAATGAGCTGGTGGAAGTGGTAGGAGATTAGTTGGAGACATGATAGGCTTTCCTGAAGAGATGAGTTTTCAGGGATCCCCTGAAGGCAGCAAGAGTAGGGAATAAGCGGATAGATGGAGGTAGCGAGTTCCAGAGGATGGGAGAGGCTCTGGAGAAATCCTGGAGACGAGCATGGGAGGAGGAAATGAGAGAGCTTGAAAGCAGGAGGTCTTGAGAAGAGCGGAGAGGTCGATTTGGGTGATATTTGGAGACAAGATTAGTGATGTAGCTCGGGGCAGAGTTGTGAATGGCTTTGTATGTTGTGGTTAGTATTTTGAATTTAATTCGCTGGGTGATTGGGAGCCAGTGTAGGGATTGGAGGAGAGGCTTGGCAGACACTGAGCGGTTGGTAAGGTGGATAAGTCTGGCAGCAGCATTCATGATAGACTGAAGAGGGGATAGCCTATGGAGAGGTAGGCCAATGAGAAGGGAGTTGCAATAGTCAAGGCGAGAGATAACAAGGGAGTGAATGAGGAGCTTGGTGGTTTCATTTGTTAAAAAGGGTATATATATATACTGTATATACAATATATTATATGGTATAAAGTATGGTATCATGTATCATATAAGGTGATCTCTTTGATTTGCATCAATCAATAAAGAGTAAATATTATGTTACATTATAGTTCCCCTTACAAGCATAGGGTTCCCATTCAGGCACTGTTCGGAAGCTTCACTTCACACAGGAACTGCAGGAACAAGTCCTAAATGTCATTTTGAAAGCTGAGATTTGCTGACCATAGTTGCCAGAGGCGAGGCAACAGGGAAAGTTTACGATGTACACGCCCTAAATGCAGGGCTGGCCTGGGACTAAATTTTGGCCCTGGACTTCATCCAGATCGGCCCACTTTATTTTTGCAAACACGCACAAAAATAATATCCTGTGCACTTGCGCAAGAGTGACGTCATCACGGCCCGACTATCCACACAGCAGAAGCATGCAAACCCAGAAGGAAGACCGGGTGAAGGGGGAAGCCCCCGGCACCAGTGAGCGCACGCTGCTGAAGGGCTTCGCTTCTCTGAGTAGTGTGATCCCAATTCCTTCCACCTTTCACAAGTGGGATCCCATTACCCAGAGTTTTTTCTTGCACTGGGACACTTTACTCTTACTGCTTTGATTGCATATTTTGCACAGTTTTTTTTTTCTCTGCACATTCGAAGAGACTAATTTGCACATTTTTTTGCACTCTTTTTGCATTTTAATACCATGGACATAGTTTGGCTATAATGGTTTTAATTATAATCATGTTTATATATTAATTTTTTGCTGAAAATATTTTTATGCACTTATTTTTTGCACATTTCAATATTAATTGACACTTTTGATGAACTTTTAGCTACGTTGGATTTTGCATGTTGTTTGAATCATTATTTGCACCAAATGGATTTTTGATGTTATTTTGATGTTATTTTAGTTAGCGCAACATCCTTTGCTATATATTCAATGGCTCTGCATTATGCGGCTGTGCTGGGCCGGTCCTGAACTACTAGCCAGGCCTCAAGGGTTACTCGCCACCAGTTGCCCCACCTAACCCCTACCCTGCCCCGCCCCTAAACACGCCCTCATAAATTATCTCATGAAATGACACTTAAATATTTTATGCAGAATTAAAATAGAAAAATAAATATTAACAACAACTTTATTAGTGCCCCTCAGCACAGCCTCACCAGTGCCCATCAAAGCAGGCTCACCTGTGCCTATCAGTGCAGCCTCGTCAGTGTGCATCAATGCAGCGTGACCTGTGCCCACCGATGTAGCCTCACCTGTGCCCACCATTGCAGCCTCACCTGTGCCCACCATTGCAACCTCACCTGTTCCCACCATTGCAGTCTCACTGTGCCCACCATTCCAGCCTCACTGTGCCCACCATTGCAGACTCACTGTGTCCACCATTGCAGCCTCCCTGAGCCCACCATTGCAGCCTCACTATGACCACCATTGCAGCCTCATTGTGTCCCCCATTGCAGTCTCACTGTGCCCACCATTCCAGCCTCACTGTGCCCACCATTGCAGACTTACTGTGTCCACCATTGCAGCCTCCCTGAGCCTACCATTGCAGCCTCACTATGACCACCATTGCAGCCTCATTGTGTCCCCCATTGCAGCCTCACTGTGCCCACCATTGCAGCCTCACTGTGTCCACCATTGCAGCCTCACTGTGCTCACCATTGCAGCCTCACTGTGCTCACCATTGCAGCCTCACTGTGCTCACCATTGCAGCCTCACTGTGTCCACCATTGCTGCCTCACTGTGCCTCACTGTGTCCACCATAGCATCCTCACTGTGCCCATCATTGCAGCCTCACTGTGTCCAGTACAGCATCCTCACTGTGCCCATCATTGCAGCCTCACTGTGTCCACCATTGCTGCCTCACTGTGCCCGCAATTGCAGCCTCACTGTGCCCCCCATTGCAGCCTCACTGTGTCCACCATTGCAGCCTCACCTGGGCAGAAGAAGAAGAGAGGGTGGCCAGATCATGACTGGGGGAAGAGGAGAGCCTTGGGATCACAGAGCAGGATAGCACGCTGAAACAGATTACATTACAATTGCCTCCGCTCCACTCTCTGTCACACACAGCCCTGCCTCCTCCTGACCCCGCACCTGTGATAAACAGAATGCATCCCAGCATTGGACCCATGTTCTGTCTATCACAGGTGCAGGGCCAGGAAGAGGCGGGGCTGTGTGTGACGGTGAGCGTAGGCAATAGTAATGTAAGCTGTAACAGTGGGCTATCCTGCTCTGTCATCCCGCGGCTCTCCTCTTCCTCCATGCTTTCGTCCCCCGAGGCAATCGCTGGGGGAACATACAGCAATCAGTGTAGCGCTGGACATAAGAGTGTAACTGGTGATTAGAAATTGGTGCACAATCTCTGATAATGCTAGGGTGTAATGCCGAATAAACAATGTAAATACACCAAAAATAATCATCTAAAGCTTATATCTATACAATACATAGTGATATTCCTTTTAAATATGGGACCATGCCAGAAATAGGTATGTGTGAAAAGAATAATAAAAGTGAAAAATAAAATAAAAAGTTCAAAAAAGTGTCCCAAATAACAATGTGTAAAATCCAAAAGAGATCCGGAGGAAGATATATTGCAGGATTCGGGAATATTCGATCCACCTCCCGTGCAGCCCACCACCAAATGGTAAAGATGAAGGCTTACCAGAAAGCCTGCGACCGCCCTTACTCAGGGGGGTCAGAACAAGCTTAGTTGTGGAAATGTCCAGGGATGATGGAGCCTCCGAGTCCTCTCTCACTACATCGGGCAGGCAGCCCACAGCAACGGGAACCCCGAAGAAGAAGTTCACAAGAATTCCCTCAATGTTTCTTCTCGGAAAAGGTCAGATATAAATGAGCCATAATGCAGAATCAGTGGGAGTCCCGAGTGTGTCACTAGCCACGTCGCCTACAACCAGATGCCATCAGGCGTCCCCAGCAGTCCGTCCTTACATCAGGTGCCCCCAGCAGAGTCCCTCCTTACATGCAGCCTGTGTCACATCAAATGCAGCCTAAAGATATGAACATGACTGGATGTCCAGACCGACAGGTAATGGCTCAGTAGTGCAAACCACATGGGTCTCAGCCCAACCCAGAATCCAGAAGAAGATCAATGAATCCAGCATGGGTTGACTGCATGGACTCCATGCAGTCAACCCATGCTGGATTCATTGATCTTCTTCTGGATTCTGGGTTGGGCTGAGACCCATGTGGTTTGCACTACTGAGCCATTACCTGTCGGTCTGGAGATCCAGTCATGTTCATATCTTTAGGCTGCATTTGATGTGACACAGGCTGCATGTAAGGAGGGACTCTGCTGGGGGCACCTGATGTAAGGACGGACTGCTGGGGACGCCTGATGGCATCTGGTTGTAGGCGACGTGGCTAGTGACACACTCGGGACTCCCACTGATTCTGCATTATGGCTCATTTATATCTGACCTTTTCCGAGAAGAAACATTGAGGGAATTCTTGTGAACTTCTTCTTCGGGGTTCCCGTTGCTGTGGGCTGCCTGCCCGATGTAGTGAGAGAGAGGACTCGGAGGCTCCATCATCCCTGGACATTTCCACAACTAAGCTTGTTCTGACCCCCCTGAGTAAGGGCGGTCGCAGGCTTTCTGGTAAGCCTTCATCTTTACCATTTGGTGGTGGGCTGCACGGGAGGTGGATCGAATATTCCCGAATCCTGCAATATATCTTCCTCCGGATCTCTTTTGGATTTTACACATTGTTATTTGGGACACTTTTTTGAACTTTTTATTTTATTTTTCACTTTTATTATTCTTTTCACACATACCTATTTCTGGCATGGTCCCATATTTAAAAGGAATATCACTATGTATTGTATAGATATAAGCTTTAGATGATTATTTTTGGTGTATTTACATTGTTTATTCGGCATTACACCCTAGCATTATCAGAGATTGTGCACCAATTTCTAATCACCAGTTACACTCTTATGTCCAGCGCTACACTGATTGCTGTATATTTGATCTTTGCCTTATATCGAGGTTATAGTGTTTAGCAGCAGGATTTTACTCAATCTTTGTCACTTACGATTCATTTATTTTTCACATCTTCACATTTATGCACGTAGCGCGGTTCCTTATTTATTTATAATCGCTGGGGGAACGGCTCCCGATCAACCCCGCCCGCCGGCGGTGCTCACTTCCAGGCAGGGCTTACTATAGGGCTTACTATAATTTCTATGCACTACCGTACGTGACTGTTATGATATGAAGTAGTACACAGAAATGTCCTATTCTGGATTACTTAATGTCCTATTCTGAATTAGTACTCTGAAGTTAATTATTGTATCCATATTAGTTTATTATAACTCGTTTATATTCTAATAAATTATTTATATATATTTGCGATAAGATGTGCTGAACATCAGTCTCCGTCCTGATTAAATATTGTTTCTGGATGTTTTTATTATTATTCTAGTATTTTTGCTATTTTAGTAATCATGTTCAAACTACCTCTTCGGTGGATGAAAAGCCATCTCCTATTAGTTCTCCAAAAGGCTGCTGTTTCAAGCAGCGTTGTTTAGTATACGGAGTCTATTTAAGTGGCAGAGCGCCCGTCCAATCATATCCCCCTGATGAAGACACGTGACTCTGTGTTAAACACGCGTAGGGGAGGGGCCAGGACGCAGCACGGAGCTTTCTCTCTTGTTGTGATGTGATGCACACTTTACCTCGCTTGACACTCGATATTTGGAGGCTATTGTTAGGTTGGTGCACTGATGCACCCTGAACTTGTGAGTACCCCATTGTGGGGACTGTTTTTACTTTAATAAACTTTTAAAAACGCTATTACACCATCCAGTCTTTTCTTCTCATTCTCCTATACTGTGGAACTACTACCTATGCTGTGCACCTGGATACCATTACTGAGCCGTGGGATGGCTCCAAAGTGTGTTTAGACTTAGTGTCACAGCTGAGTCACACACTCTGAGGTGAGCGGCTTTCCCTGGGTGGTCACTGGATGTACACTGGAGCATGGTTTTTAAGCACAAATTACATGGAGCATGTTGGATTTTTATGGACATTTTCATACACCCATATTATTGAACACGGATCACTCAGCATAATTTTTTGAAATTGTTATATTTCACTATTGTGTGGCACTTGGCACTTCTTTTGAATATTGCACATATTATATCTACTGCTGTAGATTCACTGCACATGGCACGTTGTGTCTATTGATTAAGTTATATATTCATATTGATATTTGTTGATTTATATATTTTGCATTGATGTTACAGTGGTATTTGTTGATTTATATGCATATTTTGCACTGATTTAATAATACAACCTTAGAGTACTTTTACCATACCACGTTATTAGTATTAGTAGGTAGTGATAATACTATGTCACACTACGATATTATTTTCAGCTTATTTTATCCTGTCTGGATTTATATTTTTGCACACTATTGACATTATTATATTTGCACCTTTAGCGCAGCATATTTTATTTTTCCACTATTACTTTGCCAGGGAGAAATGTCAAAGTAAAGAAAAAAAAATACTTGAAGGCTAAGTTCACCTTTGTTAATTTTTTTTTTCTAAATTCCAGCCCAGTATGTACCAATATAGCATTCATGTATTTTTTTTTCAAAAATATCAAAGCTTTCCATAAAATTTACAGACATGTACCTTACTGTCCTCCATCCATGTTTCCAGACGTATCCAATTGTTATGTCTTTCTTCCTGATCAGACTTTAGGTCATGACACAGGAAGGAGTTGACCAGCTGACATCATTAGCACACACCCTGCATCATCCAGCCACCCATTCCGAGCTTCACTTTTTTTAAATGAAATGCAATCAATCAGTGATCACCCTTCTCACTAAATACACAATATACAAACAGATTGCATAGTGTATGGCCATCTTTTATACAAGTACATAGAAGGGAGTGGACAGAAACACTCAGCTGTCAAGTCCCGTTCACATCTCTGCATAGCGGTAACTCACATTCCCACATGCGTCTTTTTTTTTTTTTTTAGCGGGGGGGAGGTGTTTTGGAGAATTTTCACTCATCACACATAGGGCAGCCCATCCACCCGAATGGGCTGCCCTACACACAGCAATCGTCCCAAAGAAGCATCAGAACTTTTTTTTAGAGTGGAGCTTGGTGCGTTTTTTACTGCGATTTTTGTTGCAGCGCATTTCTGAAATGCAAGGAAATGCACAGATGTGAATGGAGCCTCATTGTTCTTGTGTTATTGCACCAATTTCACTTTCAAGCCCCATTCACATCTAGCATAGTGGAAGCGAAAATTTTGTGACTTGTTTTTCCTGTGACAATCAGCTTGTTGATTTGAATGGGCTGTGCTATATGTGGCTTATGGGACATTTTGGCATTTTGTGGGTTGTGTGTTTTTTACTGTGCGTTTTGCAGCATTTGCCACTCGTCTGTTCACATGGCAAAATATGTGTTTGCTTCTGTGTTTGGTGTGCCGTTAACAATCTCGAAACACCCAATACGAGGACAATATGCGACCGGTCTAAACTATGTGGCATGTTCACCAATGCCAGGAGCATGGCGGACAAGATGGGTGAACTAGAGATACTGTTGTACGAGGAGGATTTGGATTTTGTGGGAATTTCAGAGACCTGGTTCAACAGCTCTCATGATTGGCTGGCAAACATTCAAGGGTATACCCTATACCGCAAGGATAGAGAGGGTAAAAAAGGGGGAGGGGTATGCCTATATATCAAGAATAATGTACAAGTGAATGTGAGAGATGACATCACTGAGGGAGCTAGAGAGGAGGTGGAATCCTTATGGGTAGAGCTCCAAAGGGATAAAGCTAAGGGGAAAATAATACTGGGAGTATGCTATAGGCCCCCAAACCTGAGGGAGGAAGTGGAGACGGATCTCCTATCACAAATTGGATTAGCAGCAAGAATGGGAAGTGTTATCATAATGGGGGATTTTAATTATCCAGACATAGACTGGGCGGAGGGAACCGCACATTCATTTAAGGCTCGCCAGTTCCTTAATGTCTTGCAGGACAATTTTATGGGTCAGATGGTAGACGCACCAACTAGAAATAAAACATTACTGGATCTACTGATTACCAACAATACAGACCTGATCACGGATGTGGAAATGCGGGGCAATTTAGGTAACAGTGATCACAGGTCAATTAGTTTCAGTATAAATCACACAAATAGGAAACATAAAGGGAATACAAAGACACTGAATTTCAAAAGAGCCAACTTCCCTAAACTACAAACCTTGCTAAAAGGCATAAACTGGGATAAAATATTAGAAACAAAGAATACGGAGGAGAGATGGGTTTGCTTTAAGAGCATATTAAATAAGGGCATTAGCCAATGTATCCCATTGGGTAATAAATTTAAAAGAGCGAACAAAAGTCCTGGATGGCTTAACTCCAATGTAAAAATGCATATAAAAGCAAAGGAGAAGGCCTTCAAAAAATACAAGGTTGAGGGATCATCCTCAGCATTCAGACTTTATAAAGAATGCAATAAGAAATGTAAGCGTGCAATTAGGACAGCTAAGATAGAACATGAAAGACACATAGCGGAGGAGAGCAAAAAAAATCCCAAGAAATTCTTTAAGTATGTAAACAGTAAAAAAGGGAGGACAGACCATATTGGCCCCATAAAGAATGAGGAAGGACATCTGGTTACAAAGGATGGGGAGATGGCGAAGGTATTGAATTTATTCTTCTCCTCAGTCTTCACGAGTGAATCGGGGGGCTTCAGTAACCAAAACTGCAGTGTTTATCCTCATGACACAACACAGGAAGCACCTACATGGTTAACAGAGGACGGAATTAAAATTAGACTTGAGAAACTTAACATTAATAAATCACCGGGACCAGATGGCTTGCATCCGAGGGTACTTAGGGAACTCAGTCAAGTGATTGCCAGACCGTTGTTCCTAATTTTTACAGATAGTCTACTGACTGGAATGGTACCAGCTGATTGGAGAAAAGCCAATGTAGCACCTATATTTAAAAAGGGCCCAAAATACATCCCTGGGAATTACAGACCAGTTAGCCTAACATCGATAGTATGTAAACTCTTGGAGGGGATGATAAGGGACTATATACAGGATTTTAGTAATACGTACGATATCATTAGCAGTAATCAGCATGGATTCATGAAGAATCGTTCTTGCCAAACCAATCTATTAACCTTCTATGAGGAGGTGAGTTGCCATCTAGATAAAGGAAGGCCTGTAGACGTGGTGTATCTGGATTTTGCAAAAGCATTTGACACAGTTCCCCATAAACGTTTACTGTACAAAATAAGGTCTGTTGGCATGGACCATAGGGTGAGTACATGGATTGAAAACTGGCTACAAGGGCGAGTTCAGAGGGTGGTGATAAATGGGGAGTACTCAGAATGGTCAGGGGTGGGTAGTGGGGTGCCCCAGGGTTCTGTGCTGGGACCAATCCTATTTAATTTGTTCATAAACGATCTGGAGGATGGGATAAACAGTTCAATCTCTGTATTTGCAGACAATACTAAGCTAAGCAGGGCAATAACTTCTCCGCAGGACGTGGAAACCTTGCAAAAAGACCTGAACAAATTAATGGGGTGGGCGACTACATGGCAAATGAGGTTCAATGTAGAAAAATGTAAAATAATGCATTTGGGTGGCAAAAATATGAATGCATTCTATACGCTGGGGGGAGAACCTCTGGGGGAATCTAGGATGGAAAAGGACCTGGGGGTCCTAGTGGATGATAGGCTCAGCAATGGCAGGCAATGCCAAGCTGCTGCTAACAAAGCAAACAGAATATTGGCATGCATTAAAAGGGGGATCAACTCCAGAGATAAAACGATAATTCTCCCGCTCTACAAGACTCTGGTCCGGCCGCACCTAGAGTATGCGGTCCAGTTCTGGGCACCAGTCCTCAGGAAGGATGTACTGGAAATGGAGCGAGTTCAAAGAAGGGCAACAAAGCTAATAAAGGGTCTGGAGGATCTTAGTTATGAGGAAAGGTTGCGAGCACTGAACTTATTCTCTCTGGAGAGGAGACGCTTGAGAGGGGATATGATTTCAATTTACAAATACCGGACTGGTGACCCCTCAATAGGGATAAAACTTTTTCGCAGAAGAGAGTTTACCAAGACTCGTGGCCACTCATTAAAATTAGAAGAAAAGAGGTTTAATCTTAAACTACGTAGAGGGTTCTTTACTGTAAGAGCGGCAAGGATGTGGAATTCCCTTCCACAGGCGGTGGTCTTAGCGGGGAGCATTGATAGCTTCAAGAAACTATTAGATAAGCACCTGAATGACCACAACATACAGGGATATACAATGCAATACTGACACATAATCACACACATAGGTTGGACTTGATGGACTTGTGTCTTTTTTCAACCTCACCTACTATGTAACTATGTAACTATGTAACAATTAATGGCTCCAAAAGCGCAACTAGCAATTTTAGATATATAAAGGTATACAATCTAAATTGTACAATCTCCTTTAGATTTACCAAATGTATATAATAGGAGGAAACACCTATCTAGCCAATCACGCTACATCCAATCAGACAGGCCCTTGAACTACATAATTGATGGCAGATCTAAAGGAGATTGTACAATCAGATATGTATAGGGTGTGGAGACCTTTATAAACCTAAAACTACTAGTTGCGCTTTCAGTGCCATTAATTGTTAATGGCACAACAAACACAGAAGCAAACACACATTTTGCCATGTGAAAAAATGAGTGGCAAATGCTGCAAAACACACATTAAAAAACATGCAACCCACAAAACGCCAAAATGTCAAATTGACCACATGTAATGCAGCCAATTGAAATCAGCAGGCTGCCCTATGCATGTCACAGGAAAAACGAGCCACAAAATGTGCGCTCCCACTATGCTAGATGTGAATGGGGCCTGAAAGTGAAATTGGTGCGCTAACACAAGAACAATGAGGCTCCATTCACATTTGTGCGTTTCCTTGCATTTAAGAAATGCGCAGCACCAAAAATCGCAGTAAAAAATGCACCAAGCTCCACCCTAAAAAAACTTCTGGAGCTTCTTTGGGGAGATTGCTGTGTGTAGGGCAGCCCATTCAGGTAGATGGGCTGCCCTATGTGTGATAAGTGAAAATGCTCCAAAATGCCTCCCCCCTCGCAAAAAAACAAACAAAACGCATGTGGGAATGCAAGCTCCCACTATGCAAAGTTGTGAACTGGGCTTGACAGCTGAGTGAGTCTGTCCACTCCCTCCTATGTACTTGTATAAAGACTGATTAATTGCATTTCATTTAAAAAAACGTGCAGCTGGGAATGGGAGGGTCGATGATACAGGGTGTGTGCTAATGAAGTCAGCTGGTCAACTCCTTCCTGTCTTATGACCTCTAGTCTGTAAGAAGGTAAGACAGAAGCAATAGATACGTTTGGATACATGGATGGGGGACAGTAAGGTAAGTGTTTGTAGATTTTCTGGAAAGCTTTGATATTTTTGCAAAAAAAGTACAAACATTGGTACATAGGGGGGCTGGGATTTAGAAAAAAAAAGTGAACAAAAGTGAACTTAGCCTTTAAGTATAATTTTTAATTCAATAAATTGTAGAGACCCTGCTACAGGCAGTGTGTGATTTTTTTAGTATATTTGTGCTTATTAGAAGTGTTTGGGCTGCAGCCAGCCTAAACTCCCCCTTTACTTCTGAGTGTGCTGAAGCTCAGATTACAATTGCTTCTGCCAGCTACTGTTGAGCATGTGTCAGAAGGGTGAATACAATGAGTTATAAGTTTATTTAGCTGGACTCTGTGGAATTTGCCCCAGTGGTGTGACCTGGGGAGATGGTTGAGGTCGACCTACCTTTCTTTGCCAGAGAGGTTCTATGTGAAAGGGTCGCATTTTTGGAAAGTTGTACTAAGGTGCTGAAGAATTTAATTATCTGCGAGTCCGAACATGAAGCTTCCAAATATGCTGCTCTAAGAAAGTGCTACAAAGACTAGAACCTTGGTCCCTAGGGAGCTGCATTCCAAAAAAAGGACCAGCCCGAAGGTGAAGTGCCTAGGAACTTTCAGTTAATTAAGTGTCCTCGGACCCTTTAATGTGTTGGATCATGCACTCTTAGATTTTTTTTCCATCTGGTTCCTTTGATTTTTTTTAACTGAAGGATATTGGGAGGAAGGGTGGTGACAGGGCCACTCACAGAGCGAATGTTGGCCCGAATTTGCATAGTATATGACCAGATTAAATGTGGCCCAATATGACATCTAAAGATAATTTCCTATGACCTCAGAGTAAATTAATGTCCTGGTACATGAGAATGTCTTTATTCTGGATTCACAGTCACCCGTAGTCGAAGGAAACACAACTGCATAATCTATGGCTTGCCTAACTAGGGAAAACACATGGAGAGTCAGGAGGCACACATTTAGAAACAAATTATGACACCAGATAAGATAAAACGTAGGGCCAACCACAAAATGGACCTTTGATCTTCTATGTAGCAGCCAAACTCAAAATGGGTCTTTGACCTTCTACTTTTCCAGAAAAATAGCAGCCGTACAACATATTAAAATTTACTAAACTGTGTTTTAATTTTTATGGGTGCCAGGGGAAAATAGAGGGCACCTCCCTTGGCATATACAGTATGAGAAAGATTCCACATGGACTGATACATGGATATAAAATGGGAAACATCCTGTAGTAATTTATTGTGGTAGATATCTTATCTGGTGTCATAATTTGTTTCTAAACGTGTGCCTCCTGACTCTCCATGTGTTTTCCCTAATTATGCAAGCCATAGATTATGCAGTTTTGTTTGCTTCAACCAGGGGCGACACTCAATTTACTATGAAAAGAAAATGATTAGACTAACGCTGGCCATACATGATTAATTTCATTCAGTAATAACCCCACAGGCTGGTTGTACACAAGACCATCAATGGATCAACTTTATGAACAACTGGCCTGCTCATACATGGACAAAAATTCAGCTGTTTCTTGCTGGACTTTCCAAAGTTTGTTTCATGTATGGCAGGCTTAAGATTATGGCTGAAAACAATAGATCTGAACCATTGACCGTGCTGGAAATGTGATACCATGAGTGTAATGGTAATGGGTTGGTTTTCTCAGTCACCAGAGCAGTAAATTACAATATCAATTAGATGTTCTTGTATGTTAATTGTTTGAAATACTGCATGGTCTAGGTAAAGAGAATGATATTAGTACTTATTTATTTTCTTTTTGTAAGTTTGCTTTGTTTGATGTAAACAAAAGCAAAGCTACGGCTAGAATTGTGTTATAGGTTTTGGATTATCAGAACTTAATACAGCCTTTGAAGTGTTTTTTGTGAAGTAGTAATATGCTTTAATCATACAGTAGAAAAGGGTTTGGGAACAAAGCATACACACTTACACACACAGAAGCCTGGCCATCATTCCACACTACAGTAGTTAGAGGAATCATTCCTTTTCTGTGCTCGCTATTGAAGATAAAATGGGGCTCTAATGCTTGGAATCAGGGCTGAGGGCAGATCAATAGCCCTGTTATGTTTAGGCTGTATAGATTTGAAGAGGATTTCTGAACACAACAGTGCTTTGATCCAAAGCTTCAGTGCATAAATACTTCATATGTACATTAGTTACTAAAAGGCCTTTGGGACATTAAAAATCATTTTATGCATACATTTTTTTCTATTTCTCTGTTACCTTGTTACATTAACGTACTGTAGGTAGAAGGAAATGAGTCGGGAGTATTTTTTTATATGTTCACTATAATACATGAGCCGAGTAAATCCTGGCCATGATCGTGTTGAATGAAAGTTTAACTGCGAACGCTATCAAACAGATACACACTATTGAAATATACAGTACTGTGCAAAAGTTTGAGACAGGTGTGAAGAAATGCTGTAAAGTAAGAATGCTTTCAAAAATATGTTTTAATTGAAAAGGTGTATGCACAAGAAAGGAAGTTACTGCACACACATTATGGGCGCATGGATGTTCCTTGATGGTTTGATGAAATTATAGTTTTTAATATTTTGTAATTACAATAAAATTTGATATTTTTATAAAAATGTTGTGTTGTCAAATAGGGCACATTAAAGATGCTGTTTCTTGTAAATATTTTTTTTAACTGGTGGGATGTGGTGCCTTGATCCTTGGACACCTAGCTAATTAACATATTCCTTCTATATATTTTAATTGTTTATTTTTATCAATTTACAAAGTGCAAAGTGGGTGAACAGAAGAAAAATCTAAATCAAATCAATATTTGGTGTGACTACCTTTGGCTTCAAATCAGCATCAACTTTGCACTTGCACACTTTGCACACTTTGGACACTGTCACAAAGGCAGAAATTTGACTCTAGTCAAGCATATGACTAATTAATTATACCAAGCAGGTGCTAATGATCATTCATTTAAAAATGTAGGTTGAAATACAGTACATACATTAACAGAAATAGCTGTGTAGGAGTCTTAAATCTGGATGAGTAACAGCAAAACTCTGCTACTAAGATGAGGTTATGGAAGACAGTTTCATGTCACATGATAAGACTGAGCACAGCAACAAGACATAAGGATAATTATACTGCATCAGCAAGTTCTCTCTGAGGCAAATATTTCAAAGCAGACTGGGGTTTCAAGATGTGCTGTTTAAGCTCTTTTGAAGAAGCACAAAAAATAGACAATGTTGAGGACCGTAGACATAGTGGTCGCCCAGGAAAGCAGATGAAAGACACATCATGCTTGCTTCCCCTCAACATCAGAAGATGTCCAGCAGTGCCATCAGCACAAAACTTGAGGAAACCAGTGGGGCCCAGGCTCACCTACATCTACTGTCTGAAGAAGTCTGGCCAGAAGTTGAAAGAATTGTGGTCAAAAAGTCATACTTCTGACATACCTCCTAAATAAGGCTAAGCAACTCAACTATGCACAAAAAACATAGGAACTGGGATGCAGAAAAATGGCAGCAGGTGCTCTGGACTAATGAGTCAAAATTGGAAAGATTTGACTGTGGCAGGAGGCAGTTTGTTTGTCAAAGGCCTGGATGGCAGTACAATAATGAGTGTCTACAGGCAACAGTGAAGCATGGTGGAGGTTCCTTGCAAGTTTGGGGCTACATTTCTACAAATGGAGTCGGAGATTTGGTCAGGGTCAATAAAGTCCTCAATGGTGAGAAATACAGGTAGGTGCTTATCCATCATGCCATACCATCAGGGAGGCAAATTTAGTCTGCGGCAGGACAACAATCCCAAACATACAGCCAATGTCATTAAGAACTGTCTTCAGCATAAAGAAGAACAATGAGTTCTGGAATTGATGGGTTGGTCCCCACAGGCTCTAATCTGAACATCATTGAGTCTGCCTGGGATTACACAAAGAGACAGAAGGATATGAGGCAGCCTACATCCACAGAAGATCTGTGGTTAGTTCTCCAAGATGTTCCTTCAAAAACTGTGTGAAAGTTTACCTAGAAGAACTGATGCTATTTTGAAGGCTTGGTCACACCAAATATTTATTTGATCTGGATTCTTATTCACTTATTTGTCATTTTAATAATTGATAAAAATTAACTAATAACACAGATATTTCTGAAAGCATTCTTAATTTACAGCATTTTTTCACACTTGCCTAAAACTTCCACACAGTAGTGTACTTAAAGTATATGAACTGTCTTGCCTGCCCAAAGATGTGTACTTCTGTCTAGCCACTTTTGTGATTCATTCATCACTGCCAGACAGCATAGCTAGAAGGGTGATGCGGCGTACACACGAGCAGACTTTTCCACTGGACTGGTCTGGTGGACCGAATCCGGCGGACAATCCGACTGTGTGTGGGCTTCATCGGACTTCGACGGACCTTTTCGGTCGAAAATCCGCTGGACTTTAGATTTGAAACATGCTTCAAATCTTTCTGCCGGAAATCCGCCGGACCTAGTTCCTATCAGGAAGCCCGTTTGTCTGTATGCTGGTCCGACGGACCAAATACAACGCAAGGGCAGCTACAGCCCCTGCCCGCGAGAATGTTTCCAGTGCAATCCCATTGCGCTGGTTTTCAGCGACAGGGTATAATCTCGCGCTCGCTGCAATAGGAAAAAGACATTTTCCTATTGCAGCGAGCGCGAGAAATAGGCCACAATGTCATCTGGTGTGGATTTTAAGGGGAACCCCCTACACCGAAAAAACGGCATGGGGTCCCCCCAAAATGCATACCAGACCCTTATCCGAGCACGCAGCCCGACCTGTCAGGAAAGGGGGTGGGGACGAGCAAGCGCCCCCCCTCCTGAACTGTACCAGGCCACATGCCCTCAACATGGGGGGAAGGGGTGCTTTGGGGAAGGGGGGCGCCCTGCGGCCCCCCCACCCCAAAGCACCTTGTCTCCATGTTGATGAGGACAAGGGCCTCTTCCCGACAACCCTGGTCATTGGTTGTCGGGGTCCGCAGGCGGGGGGGCTTATCGGAATCCAGGAGCCCCCTTTAATAAGGGGGCCCCCAGATCCCGGCCCCCCGCCCTATGTGAATGAGTATGGGGTACATCGTACCCGTACCCATTCGCCTGGGGAAAAAGTGTCAATAAAAAATACACTACACAAGTTTTTAAAGTAGTTTATTAGGCAGACTATAAAACAATATTAGTGCAGCGCAAATAATAATAATAAGAAAAGTCCTTGTTAATACACAAATAATCAATTCCTCTTGGCAAAGGGAGGCTGATCCATTTCCATAAGGCACCAATATTCGCTAATTCAATCAAAAGAATGCGCTTACTGGAAAAGGTGGACCTCTTAATTACAGGAGGTCATGCGGGCCTAGATTCCATACGGACTGGATAAATGCTGTACAGTTTTTCTGGATCTCGTCTGTGATCACCAACAGTCAGCTTTCCCGGGTAGAAGCACATAAACCTTCAGTACAGTGTAACATGTAGCAGTCCCAAAAATAAAAGAAAGGTTCTAAGTGTATTCCGTATGAAAAGATTTATTCAGTAAAAATAGTGTCGAGGAACTGCTGTTTACCAAGTGCTAAACAGCGCAGCACAAGAGATAAAAATTTGCAAGCTAAAACAGTCTGTTCGCGTCCGAACAGCTGTGAGATGGCAGCGGGTGACATCAGAAGCAAGGCTCTGTTACATCCACACGGACTTCGTCAGCGAGGGTGGAGCTTCCTTGTCACCCTAGAAGCTAATATACACGCCGACTGTCAGCAAGGTGTGTCTAGTTACCGGAACCGGAAACCGCACTAAGAATCAATAGGATTCTGAATGGAGACACCAACCAGGGACAAGGCTATTAGTTACACATGAGATAATTAATAGTACATATGTA
Organism: Aquarana catesbeiana; assembly: GCF_042186555.1. Taxonomy (NCBI): domain Eukaryota; kingdom Metazoa; phylum Chordata; class Amphibia; order Anura; family Ranidae; genus Aquarana; species Aquarana catesbeiana. The sequence continues at coordinate 285,951,373 of NC_133327.1, read as the reverse complement.
AAAACTCTGTAGAGAGACGGCATAGTTTAACAGTGATCTAATAAAGCCACCATGATCAAATGTGTAACTGCCCTACTTTTTTGAACATATGCATACGATAAAGAGGTGTAAATGCGTATATATATATATATATATATATATATATATATATATATATATATATAAATATATATACCGTATTTATCGGCATATAACACGCACAGGCGTATAACACGCACATTCATTTTAAGAGAGAAGTTTCAGGAAAAAAACTTAAATTTTAAATAAGGAACTTTGAAGCAAAATAAGGGTCAGTGCCCATCTGCAGCCTCACCATTGGCATCAGTGCAGCCTGATCAATATCCATCTGCAGCCTCATCAGTCCACATCAATGCAGCAGCCTCACCATTGCCATCAATGCAGCCTGATCGATGCCCATCTGCAGCCTAGAGGGGACAGGGAGGGGGGTGGGACGAGTGTCGACAGATTACATACAGTGAGAATCTCCTATGATAGACAGTGGTCCAATGGCAGCCCAGGAGACGGGACTTCCTATTACAGAGGCCGCCAAGTAAACAGGAGATTCTCACTGTATGTAATCTGATGGCGCTCGTCCTGCTCCCCTCCCTGTCACCTTCGAGGCAGCTAAAATTGAAGTATTGGCGTATAACACGCATACACTATTTGCACCCGATTTTCATGGTGAAAAAGTGAGTGTTATACGCCAATAAATACAGTAAATATATATATATATATATATATATATATATATAAATACATACAAATACACACAAATTAACCAATTTACACCCGCCATCTCTTACATCAAGTAAAATATGATAAACATAAATATGTAGCAAAATATATAAACAATACGTAAAAAAAAATACATAAAAAAATACATGAAAAAATCAGGAATGGCATATGAACACCGAAACACCACTACTAATAACCCGAGTACAGTCTTTATTTGTCAGAGATAAAACAATTGAGATCAAACTCAACGTTTAACCCTCTGGGGACTGCCACTCGGGTTTCATGGATCCATAGGGACTCTCTACGGCTAAGTTGCCTAATAAAGTTGCCCCCCCTCCAGTGTTTTGTAACTTTTTCTATGCCCCAAAATCTCAATTGTTTTATCTCTGACAAATAAAGACTGTACCCGGGTTATTAGTAGTGGTGTTTTGGTGTTCATATGCCGTTCCTGATTTTTTCATGTATTTTTTATGTATATTTTTTATGTATTGTTTATATATTTTGCTACATATTTTTGTTTATCATATTTTACTTGATGTAAGAGATGGCCGCGGGTGTAAATTGGTTAATTTGTGTGTATTTGTATGTATTTATATATATACGCATTTACACCTCTTTATCGTATGCATATGTTCAAAAAAATAGGGCAGTTACAAATTTGATCATGGTGGCTTTATTAGATCACTGTTAAACTATGCCGTCTCTCTACAGAGTTTTTACATATGTACTATTAATTATCTCATGTGTGACTAATAGCCATGTCCCTGGTTGGTGTCTCCATTCAGAATCCTATTGATTCTTAGTGCGGTTTCCGGTTCCGTTAACTAGACACACCTTGCTGACAGTCGGCGTGTATATTAGCTTCTAGGGTGACAAGGAAGCTCCATCCTCTCTCTGACAAAGTCCGTGTGGATGTAACGCCACATACGGGGGCGGAGCCTTGCTTCTGACGTCACCCGCTGCCATCTCACAGCTGTTCGGACGCGAACAGACTGTTTTAGCTTGCAAATGTTTATCTCTTGGTACACAGCAGTTCCTCTACACTATTTTTACTGAATAAATCTTTTCATACGGAATACACTTAGAACCTTTCTTTTATTTTTGGGACTGCTACATGTTACACTGTACTGAAGGTTTATGTGCTTCTACCCGGGAAAGCTGACCGTTGGTGATCACAGACGAGATCCAGAAAAACTGTACAGCATTTATCCAGTCCGTATGGAATCTAGGCTCGCATGACCTCCTGTAATTAAGAGGTCCACCTTTTCCGGTAAGAGCATTCTTATGATTGAATTGGCGAATATTGGTGCCTTATGGAAATGGATCAGCCTCCCTTTGCCAAGAGGAATTGATTATTTGTGTGTTCACAAGGACTTTTCTTATTATTATTATTTGCGCTGCACTAGTATTGTTTTATAGTTTGTTATCTAGGTTGGTGAATCCTTATAGTGTTCAGCTTGTATTTCTTTTCATATTATAGTTTGCGCTGATTGTCTCTAGTTTATTATTATAGTTTATTAGGCAGCTCCGGGGATCTTCTTCCGACTTTGGGGGGTCTCTTCCAACTTCTCCGCTCTCTCCGGCCTCTTCTCCCGGTGTCCGGTTCTTCTCCCGCTCTCTGGCCTCTTCTTCCGGTGTCCGGTTCTTCTCCCGCTCTCCGGCCTCTTCTTCCAGTGTCCGCTTCTTCTCCCACTCTCTGGTTCTCCTGCCGGGCTCCTCCGCTATCTTCTGCTCTTTTGCCACTCTTTTGCTAGCGGTGGCCCGGTCTTCTCCATCATCTTGTTCCCACTTCTCTTCTTGCGATGTTGACACGACGCTCTCTCCCGCTGCAATGCTGTGTGCGAGGTGTGCAATGACTTATATAGGCATGGGGTGTGGTCACCAGGTGGTGACCCCGCCCCTTATGATGGTACAGTCCTACCATGCCCCGGGACTGTGACGTCATAAGGGGCAGGGTCACCGGGTGACATCACCCGGTGACCACGCCCTATGCCTATATAAGTCGTTGCGCACCGCTCACACAGCATTACAGCAGGACAGAGCGTCGTGTCAACATCGGAAGAGAAGAGGGAACAAGACGACGGAGAAGACCGGGCTACCGCTAGCAAAAGAGCAGCAAAAGAGCAGAAGATTGTAGAGGAGCCTGACAGAAGAACCGGAGAGCGGGAGAAGAACTGGACACCGGAAGAAGAGGCCGGAGAGCGGGAGAAGAACCGGACAACGGGAGAAGAGGCCGGAGAGAGTGGAGAAGTCAGAAGAGACCCCCTGAAGTCAGAAGAAGACCCCTGGAGCTGCCTAATAAACTACTTTAAAAACCTGTGTAGTGTTTTTTATTGACACTTTTTTCCCCAGGTGAATAGGTAGGGTACGATGTACCCCATACTCATTCACATAGGGTGGGGGGCCGGGATCTGGGGGTCCCCTTATTAAAGGGGACTCCCGGATTCCGATAAGCCCTCCCCCCGCAGACCCAGACAACACTGGCAGGGTTGTTGGAAAGAGGCCCTTGTCCTCATCCACATGGGGACAGGGTGCTTTGGGGTTTTGGCCCTGCGGCCCCCCTTCTCCAAAGCTCCCACCCCCCCATGTTGAGGGAATGCAGCCTGGTATGGTTCCGGAGGGGGGGTGCTCGCTCATCCCCACCCCCTTTCCTGACCGGCCAGGCTGCGTGCTTGGATAAGGGTCTGGTATGGATTTTGGGGGACCCCACGCCATTTTTTTCAGCGTATGGGGGGTTCCCCTTAAAATCCATACCAGACCTGAGGGCCTGGTATGCTCTGCGACCGGGCTCGCAAGGTGTCAATCTCGCCGATAAAAGCGGCGAGATTGACTTCCTTTTCTAGTCCCGTCGTACCTCATCACGTTCAAAATGAACAGACTTTAGTCCGTGTGTAGGCAAGTCCGTTCATTCGGAAGTCTGCCGTAAGTCCGCCGGAAGTCCGTCGGGAAGACCGTCGGACCTAGTCTGCCAGAAAGTCCGGTCGTGTGTATGCGGCATAAAACTACTTTCTCTGTCAGGGATTAGGAGCAGAGTGGTGTCTCCTCTCCACCTACAGCCTGCTAATTGGACAATGAAGGAAGAGCAAAGCTATGAACTGCTCTCTACACCTGTGTGTATGTTGCCTGTAAATGTAGAGGAGCATTGTTGGCTCCTAAAGCTCCCTCTTCCAGTCCAAATACCCTTGTGCATGGGATGATAGGAAGTTGATGTTCATATCAAGTCAATATTTAATTCATCAGATCGCAGAACAGATGAGCTATTACAGTACGTATAAAGAAATGGTTAAAGAAAACTGTGTGTGTGTGTGTATAAAAAGGAGATAAAGTGAGCGTTTGAGTGCTAGAAAATGAAATGTTTATGCATTAATATACAGTATATTAACTGATAAATGCTGAGTGATTTCTGTGAGAAACAGATGAAATATAGCTCAAAGCAACAGGTTTGCTTTAAAGGATAATTTCACCTTTCAAGAAAAAATAATAAATGCACATATTTTTGCAGAAAATAAATGTGCATTTATTACTTTTTTCTGCAGGAGCCTGGAAAGCATTGCACCCGTTATTAGTGGATCAGGGGTGCAATGGTCAGGCTTTCTGCCAATGGCCTGTGAATGAACTACGGGAGTGCTTGTCAGCATCCTCACAGTTCATTCAGAACTACAAGCTGTCTTACGCATTGGATGATGGTAGTTGTAGTTCATTCATTCACAGGAAACTGAATGAATGATGCAGCCACATGGATGGAGCCCCACATGGCCGTGCTGTTTTTAAATTGAGACAGCGAGTGTAGGGAAAAGATGCCTTCCTGCTGTCACATCGACGGGGGGGAGGGGGTGTGTTGATTGGGGAGCTGGCAGCAGGAGCTGGAACATGTTACATGTTCCACCCTAAATGCAGGTGGCACATGTAAGATTTTCCAAAATGTGAACTTAGCCTTTAATGCTCCCCTCCCCAGAGCACATATTCTTCTTTCATTTGCTTTTGCCCTGCTTTATTCAGCTGCTACATCCAGTTTTGGAGGGGCTTGGACTTTTTTCCTATCATGTGACAGTGCTGGTGTAGCACCCTCCTAGATAGGTGCTAGAATTACGTAAATGTAGTTTTGGCCTACTGTATCCAATGAAGATGCTGTTTTGTTGTTAGGTAAATTTAGTGATGCTCATTGTAATCAGTGTAGCTGTGTTGATTATTGATTATTCTGGCCTGTTCAGTGTTTCACCTACAGCAGATTTGATTGCACTCTCTGCTTACTAGAGAACTGTGGATCTCTCTGGAACATCGGTGTGGAGCAAGGCAAATGATCAGCATGGAAATTTATACAGTCCTGACCAATCCCTAAGAAGGTGGCCCACCCCTGGACTGCTTATTGAGCTGAAGAGTGATTGTGACTATGTGCCTGGCTGTGGGGAAATTATTGGGAAAAAGAACCTAGGGAAAATTCTAGTGGCTCCTACGGGGTTTTTTTGGATATATATGTGTCAAGGTTTTGCATAGGCTCATTATGTATGCTTTTGACCATCTAGGACTAGACGGAGTGGCCGATCTTCTATGGCTGGTTCCTCTTTATGCCTACCCGCAGCTTGAGATGATCTGACCTTTGCTCTCCACATGTGTTGTTTGTTTTTGTATGTAGTTGTTTGCTGTTTTAATAAAAAAAAAATTACAGTTACATATCTTTACATGTGAATCTTTATTTGAAGAAGTGGTGTTCAAGCGCAAAACGCGTTATTTGAGCAGTACACTTGACATTAATCTTTTTATACAAGATGATTTTGTCTGTGTAGTTAAATATTTTTTAAGTTTTTAATGTTATACAAACGTTATGCAATAATATATGATATTTTTATGTTGTTTGGTATGTTCTCAAAATTATATGTAGATAATGGCAGGCCACCGTTTATAGCCCTATAAAAACAACCCCCCTTTTCTCCTACAGGGAGTAGAACTACACTGCTATCTTTTGTTTAGTGCTGTCACATTGGTGTGCAGAGAGTCAGTCCTCAGCCTTGTGCACAGCGAGATCATCCACAAGGCAACCTAGATAGAAGACTAGGGCATGTTGAATATTCAATAAAATTCATGCTTCTTCAGTAAGCCATCGGGTAGAGAAACTGGTCAAAGCTATGCACCTGTCTGTTAAATCACGAAGAAGTATGCATTTGTAGGCAGTTGGTATCTGTTGGATCATAACCATACCAGTACAGTCAGTGTAGATAGAATGGCTTCTCTATACCTATATATTATCCTTATTAATGTCAATCAAAGGGATGGGGGCTAGAGGGACAAAGCTGCTATTTTGCCTAGGACCCTATTCTACCTTAACTAGTTGAGGACACTGGGCATGCTACAAACATCCCAAAAACAACTTCATCAGGCTGTGTGCATCCAGTCCTTCTGCCCCGTTGCTTTCCCGCCTCCCTCTTTCCAGCAATTCTTGGCTCTTAACACAAAAGCTGGTGATTTTTGTGTAAATATAGCAGCTCTAGCAGTTGCTGCTGCCGAAAAAAAAAATGCTATAACACAGTGTTTATCTACACCAGGGGTAGGCAACCCCCACCACTGGTGCTGCAATCGGCACACAAAGCCTCTTTTGCCAGCAGAGCCTCTTTTGCCATCAGCAGAGCAGCGCAGGGAAGTGTCAATGAGACACTAATGCATTCCAATTTCAGAGTTCCCCATGCCACACCTGCACTGAGGGGGGGCGGGGGCACTGTGCCCCCACACATTGTAAAATATGGGAAACATTGTTTGGTTCTCTAACTTTGCTGTAGCTGCGATTGTCAGCTCTTGTGATGGAAAAGAGATTGGGTGCAGTTCTGCTAGCGGGGGGTCCCAGTTTCCAAGAAGAGGAGGACTGTCATTGGCCACTGCTAAAGCCAATCACAGTCCTGCAAGCCCTGCCCACCATCTGGAGGAAGATGACTTGAATGGTTGCCACTACCAATCTCAGAAAGAAGGGATTTCACCGTGATTGAGAAAACCACAATCAGGTGACAGTTTGTGGAATTACTGTTAAACTTCTGGGAACTTTGTTGAAATTATTCCTGAACCTTTGCGTCACTTACTACTGAATCCCTGCACTCTGTGTCCCCTTAGGCCAGAGCCAGTATTCAGTGCAATGCAAATCACACCCAACTTTTCCTGTGGCGCAGAGCGCCACACTTTTCCTCAGCTGTGGGGGCCTAAATTATGATCCTGCACACAGGCCCACTGCTTTCAGAAAATGCCTCTGACCTGAGATCATAATTGCGCATCCATTCCATATGCTTGTATGTTACATCATGTGGGCTGGATGTGAGAGGTGGATCAGCAGGATAAGGGTGCCTGGACAGGTAGATGTGTCTCATCTCTGCTTCCTTTAACCACTCTGAATATCACGCATATCATTGGTGAGAAGAGGGTACAGCGGTGGGGAAAATGAGCAGGAGGGGTTCAGAGGTGGGACAGGTGAGCAGGAGGGTACAGCGGTGGGGCAGATGTGCAGGGAGGTACAGTGGTAGAAGAGGTGAGAAGGGAGTTCAGCAGTAGGACAGAAGAGATTTGGGGTACAGTGTTGGGCCAGATGAGCAGGGGGGTTCAGTGTTGGGCCAGATGAGCAGGGGGGTTCAGTGGAGGGACAGAAAAGCAGGGGGTAGAGCAGTGGGGCAGATGTGAAAGGAGGTGTATTGGTGGGACAGATGAGCAGGGGTTACAGTGGTGGGGCAGGAGAGCAGGGGGAACAGAGGTGGGGCAGAAGAGCAGGGGGGAAGAGAGGTGAGACAGATGTGCAGGAGGTACATTGGTGGGGCAGATGAGAAAGCGGGTTACAATGGTGGGGCAGATGAGTTCAGTGTTAGGACAGGTGAGAAGGTGATTCAGTAGTGAGACAGAAGAGCATGGGGATACGGCAGTGGAGCAGATGTGCAGGGAGGTACAGTGGTGAGGTAGATGAGAAAAGAGGGTACATTGATGGGGCAGATGGTGGGACAGAAGAGCAAGGGGGTACAGTGGTGGGGCACATGTGCACGAGGTACAGTGGTGGAAGGGATGAGAAGGGGATCAGCGGTGGGACAGAAAAGCAGGGAGGTACAGTGATGGGGCAGATGAGCAGGGGGTTACAGTGGTGGGGACAGATGAGCGGAGGGGTTTCAGTGTTGGGCCAGATGAGAAGGGGGTTACAGTGGTGGGGAAGATGAGCAGGGGGGGTTCAGTGTTGGGGCAGAGGCGAAAGGAGGTACATTGTTGGGGCAGATGAGCAGGGGGTTACAGCGGTGGGACAGAGGAGCAGGGGGGTACAGAGGTGGGGCAGATGTGCAGAGGGGTGCAAAGGAGAAAGGAGGTGCATCGGTGGAACACATGAGTAGAGGGTTACAGTGGTGGGGCAGAAGAGCAGGGGGTACAGTGTTGGGACAGATGTGCAGGAGGTACAGTGGTGGGGCAGATGAGAAAGGGGGGTTACAGTGGTGGGGCAGATGAGCAGATAAGTTCAGTGTTAGGACAGATGAGAAGATGGTTCAGTGGTGAGACAGAAGAGCATGGGGGTGGAGCAGATGTGCAGGGAGGTACAGTGGTGGGGCACATGAGAAAGGGGGAACATTGGTGGGGTAGATGAGCAGGGGGTTACAGTGGTGGGACAGAGAAGCAGAGTGGTACAGTGGTGGGACAGAAGAGCAGGGGGGTACAGAGGTGGGACAGAAGAGCAGGGGGGTACAGAGGTGGGGCAGATGTGCAGGGGGTTACAGTGGTGGGGCAGATGTGCAGGGGGTTACAGTGTTGGGGCAAATGAGAAAGGGGGTACATTGGTGGGGCAGATGAGAAAGGGGGCACATTGGTGGGGCAGATGAGCAGGGTGGTACAGTGGTGGGGCAGATGTACAGGGGGGTTATAGTGGTGGGGCAGATGAGCAGGGGGTTACAGTGGTGGGGCAGATGAGCAGGGGGATACAGTGATGGGGCAGATGAGCAGGGGGTTACAGTGATGGGGCAGATGAGCAGGGGGTTACCATGGTGGGGAAGATGAGCAGGGGGGCACAGTGGTGGGACAGATTAGCAGAGGGGTACAGTGGTGAAACAGATTTGCAGGGGGGACAGTGATCTGAGGTGTGAAGGTGCATGAATTGGGGCTGATCTGAGGTGTGGAGTTGCAGGAATTGGGGCTGATCTGAGGTGTGAGAGTGCAGCATGTTAATTTCTCACTACTAAAGTAGTTTACAGCATTTACTTTCTTTTCTTTTCGTGATTGAGAGTGTGAAGTTGACATTTTTTTGTTATAAAATCGGTGCGCTCAATTTCTTTGAAAACATTTTTCGGTGCACTGTGTTCAAAAGGTTGCCTACCCCTGAGCTACACGTTCAGATGTGAGATACAAAGTAACAGTGTACATCTGTAGATTAAAGGGTATGTACCTTGATCTGCAGATGCTGTCAGTTAAAACAACCTGACAATTTTTTAAAATAAAATTTGCTCTATTAAACCCATTGCTAACCCTTAGTTTATCTTAATCAGCCCCTTAATTAACTCCTTCTCCCCCTTCTCACTTTAACTATTCTTTTTTCGTAAACAATTAAATAGTTTAGAATTAAAAAAAGCCTTTATTTTCTTTGTGAATTACTACAATGCTTTTTGTCAGAATTGTAATTTTGGTGTTATTTTAAACAGGACAATTATTTATTTTCGTTTTGTTACCTTTTTGTCTAAGGATTGAGTAAAAAATTATTTTTAAAGATAATATCACAAGGCCTTGTTTATTCTTAAAAAAACAAACAAAAACTATTACTTTGGTATCTCAACTACTTCCAGCCCGCGCTATAGCCAAAAGATGGCTACAGCGTGGGCTTAGTTTGCCGGGAGGGCATCCATGGATGTCCTCCTGTGATTAAGCTGCCTGCGCATGCCCTACAGCAGGCACGCAGCGTGCGGGCAGCACGCTCTGTGATTGCTGAGTCCTTCTGACTCAGCTGATCACATAGCGATATAAAGGGCCAATCACAGCGCCCCTATACCACATGATCAGCTGTGTCCAATGACAGCTGATCACAGGATGTAAACACAAGCCGGTTAGAAGAAAAAGCCGATAACTAGCTTGTGTTAAAGGTACATCAGCACTAATAATCAGGGCACTGATTATCAATGCAGTCCCACCAGTGCTGCTAATCAGTGGCCACCAGTGCTGTCAATCAGTGCCAATCAGTGCTCATCAGTGCCACATATCAGTACTCATCAGTGCTGCCAATCAGTGCCTCATCATCAGTGTCCCATATCAGTGCTGCCTATCAGTGCCCAACAGTGCCTTCTACCAGTGCCTATCAGTGTTCATCGGTGCCTCCTATCAGTGCCCATTAGTGCCACTTAACAGTGCCCATCAGTGCTGCCTATAAGTGCTGCCTATCAGTGCCGCCTGTAAGTACCCATTAGTGCCGCCTATCAGTGCAGCTTCCTCATCAATGCCCACCATTGCCACCTCATCAGTGCCCATCGGTGCCACCTATCAGTGCTCATCAGTGCAGCCTCATCAGTGCGGCTTTATCAGTGACCATCAATGCAACCTATCAGTGCCCATCAGTGCAGCCTCATCAGCGCACATCAGTGAAGGAGAAAAATTACCTGTTTTTTCCTCAACATTTTCGGGCTTTTAAATTTATTTAGCAAAAAAATAAAAAATAAACAATAGTAATTAAATACTACCAAAGGAAAGCTCTATTTGTGTGAAAAAAATTATAACAATTTGATATGAGTACAGTGTTGCATGACTGCGCAATTGTCATTCAAGTGTGACAGCCCTGAAAGCTGAAAATTGGCCTGGGCAGGAAGGGGGTTAAAGTGCCCAGTAGCAAATGGTTAAAGTGATTCTTAAGGCTCAAGGTTTTTTACCTTAATGCATTTTCTTCTGGGTGCAGCTCTCCCCCTCCCCCAGCCTCCACTTATTCTTACGTGAGCCCCATCTCGATCCAGCAGTGTGTATGAGAACAGCTGCTCTCTCGGGCCTTCTCTCTTCAATGGCTCACACAGCAGTGGGAGCCATTGGCTCCTGCTGCAATCAATTACAGCCAGTGAGCCAATGAGGAGGGAGTGGGGGCAGGGTCAAGCTACGCTCTGTGTGTAAATGAACACACAGAGTGTGGCTCAGGAGTGACCCTGCATGATACGGTAATATACCCTCTATCCTGACGTTACTTCTAGAAACCTCCTACCTATGGACATAGCAGAAGCCTCATCTGGACAAGTTCTTTGGGACTAAGTCCCGGCGTATCAAGCGAAGGGGCCCACAGTCTGTCAAATTTAGCAGGCCTTCCCCTATGTTGGTATATGTATTGTTCCAAAAGAAGGGTGTTACCCATATGTTGTATCCATGATTTAATGGTCAGAGGGGTGGAGGACTTCCAACCCATAAGAATGGTTTTCCTAGCTTGGAACAGGGCTCAAGAGAAAGCAATCCTTGTCATCTCCTCTGGGACCACCTCCTCCAAAACATTTAGCAAGCGGCATATTGGAACCCCACTCCAATATCTTTGGAGCTTGGGGCACCAGCAGAGGAGATGCACTAGGTCACCGCCACTATATTACACTTACCACATAACAAGTCTGATAGTTCACCCATTCTATGATGTTTAACAGGAGTGTAGTGTGCTTTCAGCAGTATATATATCATTTGGATACTTTTTGCTAAACATTCAAAGAGTAGGTATTGACAGACTGAAGGGCTTCCTCCCATTGATCACCAGACATGGGGCTCAGGTCACCCTGGTACAGAGCCATTGCTTTAATGGGATGGCCCCTAAAAATTTGGTCAAAAGCAGAAGATAGCATTGTGGGATAAAACCTTTTGTCTCTGTGGCTGTTTGAAGCAAATGGAAAAAAGGGGTAGGGGATTGTACCCATTCTATCGCCTCACCTGTGTCCTAATGGCATGTTGTAATTACAAGTAATAAAATAGCATACTGGAGGGCTATGCAAATCTATTTTGCAAATTTGAGAAAGAGAGTAATTTCCCATTGTGAAACATATGTGAAAGGTGGGTTATACCTTGGGAACACCATCTAGACCTCTGTTGGAGTTTGGCTAGTTCATCATACGTTTTTTTTCCCCCAGATCAGTCTGTAAATTGTGAACCCCTTTACATGCTGCAATTGTTTAGCTTTATTCCACACCTTTTGAAGGGACGTATAAGTGGGCATTTGTTTATTAGGCCTCTGGAACAGCTGAGCCTCCAGTCCCTCTGGGATAGAGTCTACCCTCATGCCTTTGAGCAAGATCCGAGCCGATGGGCCATAGCTCCAATCAAATGCTGCAATTGTTCTGCCAGGTAGTATAGCCAGAGATTGGGGAGTGCCAAACCACCCCCATCTTTAGGACACTGCAGCTGTTCCAGTTTAATCCTAGGGGGATGGGTATTCCATAGTAGTAATCTGAAAAGCGAGTTCACCACCCGAAATATTTTCAGAGGGAATACTATGGGTGTATTGTGAAGCACATTTAAGAACTGGGGCATGAAAATCATCTTGATGAGGTTGGTTTTCCCCGCCAGGGACATTTTAGTCTATTCCATATATGTATCTTTTCTCTGAATGGAGTCAATAAAGGGTAAACGTTTAAGTTATAGTAGTCAGTAAGCACAGGAGATATTTGGATGCCCAAGATATGAAGTTGTTACTCAGCCTCTGACCTTGAGTGAGCTCCAATTAGGGTGACTCAGAGCTTACACAGAGCCTATATTCCTCACTCCTGGTTGCTGAAAGGAGCAAAGAAAAAAGTGAGAATGTACCGTTAAAGAATAAATTAATACATTTTGAATGCAATGAAGAAAAAATGTTTATCTAAAAAAGTAAAAAAGTATGCAACCAGCAAACAGTTTTCTATAAAAACTTTCCCAAATTAAACTTTCTGTTCTCTGCTCTGCTACAGACTACCTCTATGACAAGATCTCACCACTGTCCTGTCCTGACATGGCCACTTCTGTCTACAACAGCTCACTCTCATCCTCCTCAGTGGGCACACTTGATCCCCTCACCACATTCAGAATAGAACCCTGACAGCTACAATCTTGGAAAATAGATGGCACTAGAATCCTCAAAAGACATAGCCATGCTCTTGAGCGATTGTGGCATAAAACTAAATCCCTTCAAGAATAATTCCTTTTTACAAGCTACCAAACAGACCTAATTCATCACTCTCAATAACATCATCTCATTCCAACCTCATCAACCCTTTTCGACTTTTAACTCTGTACTTCATTCCCTACCACCTCCACCAATCAACTAATTTACTTTCCAAGACATTCAAAGCTGTTAACAACTTTGCCCCAGCTATATCACTGATTTAGTCTGAAAATTTACCCAAACCATCTTCTTTGCTACCTCCAAGATCTCCTGCTATTTAGCTCCCTTGTCACCTCCTCCCATGCTCACCTCCAAAACTTCTCCAGAGCCTCTACCATCCTCTGGAACACCCTGACCTAATCTCTCCAACTATCTCTTACTTTCTTCACCTTTAGACTCATCTCTTCAGGGAAGCTTTTCCCAGTTCTACCCGAAAACAGAACTTTTACTTTCTCCATTAACCACATGACCTTCGGAAGATTTACTCCCCCCCTTCATAACCATGCTCTTTTTTAAATGTGGCACTGCGTTAATTTAACCAACAATTGTGCGTCATGCAGCACTGGACGCAAATAAAATGTATGTAATTATTTTTCCTACAAATAGAGCTTTCTTTTGGTGGTATTGGATCACCACTGAAGTTTTTATTTTTTGTGCTATAAACAAAAACAGACAGACAATTAAAAAAAACAATATTTTTTACTTTCTGCTATAAACCATAGCCAATATTGTTTTTTTTTTTAAAGTCTAATTTCTTCATAAATTTAGGCCAATATGTATTCTGCTACTTGTGTTTGGTAAAAAAAAACCCATTAAGCGTATATTGATTGGTTTACATGAATGTTATAGCGTCTACAAACTATAGGATATATACTGGAATTTTTATGTATTTATTTATTTTTATACAGTATCTCACAAAAGTGAGTACACCCACAACTCACATTTTTGTAAATATTTTATTATATCTTTTAATGTGACAACACTAAAGAAATGACACTTTGCTACAATGTAAGGTAGTGAGTGTACAGCTTGTATAACAGTGTAAATTTGCTGTCCCCTCAAAATTACTCAACACACAGCCATTAATGTCTAAAGCGCTGGCAAAAAAGTGAGTACACCCCTAAGTGAAAATGTCCAAATTGGGACCAAAGTGTCAATATTTTGTGTGGCCACCATTATTTTCCAGCACTGCCTTAACCCTCTTGGGCATGGAGTTCACCAGAGCTTCACAGGTTGCCACTAGAGTGCTCTTCCACTCCTCCATGATGACATCACAGAGCTGGTGGATGTTAGAGACCTTGCACTCCTTCACCTTCCATTTTAGGATGCCCCACAGATGATCAATAGGGTTTAGGTCTGGAGACATGCTTGGCCATTCCATCACCTTTACCCTCAGCTTCTTTAACTAGGCAGTGGTCGTCTTGGAGGTGTGTTTGTGGTCGTTATCATGTTGGGATACAGCCCTGCGGCCCAGTCTCCGAAGGGAGGGGCTCATGCTCTGCTTCAGTATGTCACAGTACATGTTGGCATTCATGGTTCCCTCAATGAACTGTAGCTCCCCAATGCCGGCAGCACTCATGCAGCCCCAGACCATGATACTCTCAGCTCCATGCTTGACTGTAGGCAAGACACACTTGTCTTTGTACTCCTCACCTGGTTGGAGCCACACACACTTGACACCATCTGAACCAAATAAATTTATCTTGGTCTCATCAGACTGCAGGACATGATTCCAGTAATCCATGTCCTTAGTTTGCTTGTCTTCAGCAAACTGTTTGCGGGCTTTCTTGTGCATTATCTTTAGAAGAGGCTTTCTTCTGGGATGACAGCCATGCAGACCAATTTGATGCAGTATGCGGCGTATTATCTGAGCACTGACAGGCTGACTCTCCACCCCTTCAACCTCTGCAGCAATGCTGGCAGCACTTATACGTCTATTTCCCAAAGACCACTTATGGATACAACGCTGAGCATGTGCACTCAACTTCTTTGGTTGACCATGGCGAGTAAACCGCTGACAGGCTGCACGCTCACTATCTCTGAGGGCCGACCGGCCACACCAGGGCTAAAGCCAAAGTTTTATTGAATAAACGGTTTTGCGCCTTTAACCTGTGCGCTCGGTTTTCCTTTATGTTTCCACAAATTGGAACTCTGTCTTGTTTACATAGAGTGCCCAGTACCCTCAAATCGGCTTCTGCCCTGCAAGCAGAAGTGCAGGATCACACACACAAATATATATACAGTGGGGACGGAAAGTATTCAGACCCCCTTAAATTTTTCACTCTTTGTTATATTGCAGCCATTTGCTAAAATCATTTCAGTTCATTTTTGCTTAGTATTTAGTAGAAGCACCCTTTTGATCTAATACAGCCATGAGTCTTTTTTGGGAAAGATGCAACAAGTTTTTCACACCTGGATTTGGGGATCCTCTGCCATTCCTCCTTGCAGATCCTCTCCAGTTCTCTCAGGTTGGATGGTAAACGTTGGTGGACAGCCATTTTTAGGTCTCTCCAGAGATGCTCAATTGGGTTTAAGTCAGGGCTCTGGCTGGGCCATTCAAGAACGGTCATGAAGTTGTTGTGAAGCCATTCCTTCGTTATTTTAGCTGTGTGCTTAGGGTCATTGTCTTGTTGGAAGGTAAATCTTCTGCCCAGTCTGAGGTCCTGAGCACTCTGGAGAAGGTTTTCGTCCAGGATATCCCTGTACTTGGCCGCATTTATCTTTCCCTCGATTGCAACCAGTTGTCCTGTCCCTGCAGCTGAAAAACACCCCCACAGCATGATTCTGCCACCACCATGCTTCACTGTTGGGACTGTATTGGACAGGTGATGAGCAGTGCCTGGTTTTCTCCACACATACTGCTAAGAATTAGGGCCAAAAAGTTCTATCTTGGTCTCATCAGACCAAAGAATCTTATTTCTCACCATCTTGGAGTCCTTCAGGTATTTTTTAGCAAGCTCCATGTGGGCTTTCGTGTGTCTTGCACTGAGGAGAGGCTTCCATCAGGCCACTCTGCCATAAAGCCCCGACGGTGGAGGGCTGCAGTGATGGTTGGCTTTCTACAACTTTCTCCCATCTCCCAACTGCATCTCCGGAGCTCAGCCACAGTGATCTTTGGGTTCTTCTTTACCTCTCTCAACAAGGCTCTTCTTCCCCGATAGCTCAGTTTGGCCAGCTTTAGGAAGGGTTCTGGTCGTCCCAAACGTCTTCCATTTAAGGATTATGGAGGTCACTGTGCTCTTAGGAACCTTAAGTGCAGCAGACATTTTTTTGTAACCTTGGCCAGATCTGCGCCTTGCCACAATTCTGTCTCTGAGCTCTTCAGGCAGTTCCTTTGACCTCATGATTCTCATTTGCTCTGACATGCGCTGTGAGCTGTAAGGTCTTATATAGACAGGTGTGTGGCTTTCCTAATCAAGTCCAATCAGTATAATCAAACACAGCTGGACTCAAATGAAGGTGTAGAACCATCTCAAGGATGATCAGAAGAAATGGACAGCACCTGAGTTAAATATATGAGTGTCACAGCAAAGGGTCTGAATACTTAGGACCATGTGATATTTCAGTTTTTCTTTTTTAATAAATCTGCAAAAATGTCAACAATTCTGTGTTTTTCTGTCAATATGAGGTGCTGTGTGTACATTTAATGAGGAAAAAAAATGAACTTAAATGATTTCAGCAAATGGCTGCAATATAACAAAGAGTGAAAAATTTAAGGGGGTCTGAATACATGTGATCTGGCTATGTGATCTGGTGCACAGTTGCCACCCTGTAGCAGTAAAACTGCTATACCGTAGATCGGTCAGCGAGGGGTTAATGCATTCTCAGGGCCCTCCTCCTGTTTTGTAACTTTAATGCCTCTCTTTGTTTTGTAAAGCGCTATGCAAAATGTTGACACTCCTGTATTGTAATAATAATAATAAAAATGTTTACTAAAAATACTGTAGTAAATTAGTAAGAACAGTGTATCAGAACGTGTCACCCCTTACTGTGCCAAATATAATTCTATGTAAGAAGTTGTGTTAAGATGGTTTTGTGGGTGGTCATTTTTTCCAGTGGGGAAGTAAATGGGTCTGGCGTAGGTAGAGGTGGTAGGGAGATCACTTGTTTGTAGAAACATCTTTGATTAAAAGTAGCATTTCCTGCATGCATTCTGCCTTATACAGGGGGTCCCCTACTTACAAACATCCGACTTACAAACGACTCCTACTTACAAACGGAGGGAGACAACAGGAAGTGAGAGGAAATCTACCACTAGGAAGGGAAATTCACTCCTGTAAGAGTTAATATGGGTAAAAGGTGTCTCCACTGATGCTTTATCACCTATGCTTATTTCCCTATTAACCCCAAATTTTCAAAATCCAATTGTCATTGGGACAGAAAGTGAGGTGAAATCTTCTGAACAGGGGCACAGACAGCAAAACAAATGTTACAGGGGTGATAACCCTTCCCTATGCTATCTACAAAACTTAAAAATAGATTTTTTGGCTGGAGCTACACTTAAAAAATGTACCTGTTCCGACTTACAAACAGATTCAACTTAAGAACAAACCTACAGTCCCTATCTTGTTTGTAACCCGGGGACCCCCTGTATAGGATTGTGAAACTCTAAAGTAATTTAACAGTTTACAGATCTTCAATTAAATACAATCAAATAAAAGAAATGATTACATGTCTCAAGGCTGCTACAAGATGACTTGCCTGGACTGCAAAGTTCTCAAATTAATAGGGTCTCTATAGTTGGTAAATGTTCTTACTTAGACTGCTGTACAGTTGTGTCCGTAAGCCTTGCATTATTTATTAACCATCGACACAATATACAGTGAGAGAATGGTTATTTGTTCACGTAAATCTCCAAAGCTAGGACAGGGTAGAAAGAATTATGTTAAGAGTTTGAAATGATATTCGCTTTTTATACATAATTAAATGTGTTCTGTATATGTTGTAACAAGATTATACTGACCTACTTCTACTTTATAATACCTCTAATTTCTATAATTATGCCATTTTCTTAAATACTACTCTCCCTCTGTAAAATAGAGAAGATGAGCAGTCACTAGCCTCAGTATGAATATAGTAGTTTTTTTTCTTTGCCTTCAATAAGCTGTTAGTTTTTTAACCTAAAATATGAAAATGTAAAACAGTATATCTCTTTTATAAGCTTATAAACACATTAACAACATGAACGAATACCAACTAACAAAAAATGACTACAAATGTCTGGAGTCTGTCGGAATACTAGAATATGCAAAAGAACAATAAACAGACTAATACAAATTTATGAAAAAAATATGAATTACATAAATTCATGACAAAAAAATGGAAACTGCATTCATCAAATTACTTCGGTATTGCCCTTATAAAGCAATATAAAAGACCTTAGTACAAAAAAAAATCCAATTTAAAAGCAAAATTACCTTTTTTCTCCTATTTTGCTGACAAAAAAAGTTTGTAATGCACATAAACAGAAGGCCATTAAATATAGAGTTATTGCCACAGTTAAGTAGAGACGTATGAATCCCCTCAATGGAAAATCATCCTTAAAAGAAGGTTTATTACTGAGCGCGTATACAAATTTTGAGGCCACAACAACTATCATCTATTGTAATTACATTATACTTAGAACCTCCAGTGTTATGTACAGGTATATTCAAAACTCCATGAAGAGAAGTACATGTTTATAAAGAGAAGAGAAGTACATATTTGGATATCCAGACCTACTCGAAAGACATAGTTATTCAGTACTGTCTTCCACTAGGATTCATTAAAAAAACATATATTTCTATAAGTACAGTAGCACAAGAGAATAGATAAATACCAATATACAGTATACGAGCATGACCGCCATATCCAGATTTGAAATACCTGAAGGTTATTGTCAACTGTCACAATAACTCTTTATTATATGACCTACTATTTATGTACATTACATATTTTTTCCCAGAAATACAAGGAAGATGGAAGGCATCTGTGCTTATATGTTCTCTTGCACACTGCTGCCTAGACATACAGACATACAGGAGCATTTTTTTTTTTACTGATCTAAATGCAACCCATTGTTTTTAGCATGCCAGGTGTGCAAACATGCGCTGGGTATAGACGAGTAAAAAAAATAGAGACATTTGAGTTGACGGACAGTATTTTACACGCGTACACATATATGCACTCAAATACGCATGTACCCACAAAAAATGTGAATTTAAAGAGATTTAAATTCCATTCTGAGAGTTATGCCGCATACACACGGCTGGACTTCCCGACAGAAAAAGTCCAATGGGAGCTTTCGGTCGGACATTCTGACCATGTGTATGCCCCATCGGACTTTTTCTGTCAGCATTTCAGTATAGAACATGTTCTAAATCTCTCCGTCGGAAATGCCGACGGAGTTTAGCTCGTTGGCAAGTCCAGCCGTGTGTACGCGGCATAAGAATTTATTTTACTTGTGTATGTGTGTACAAATACCTGTGTAAATACATGCAAAATAAACACAACAATAAAGACATTTTGGCCAGGAATAATGATGTTCAGATATCAATACAATGTATGGTGGAGTTCGGATACATGCTTGTTCGTACAAGCTGCTGGCACATACAAGTTTGGAAGTCGTTTGGAGGGGAATCCTATGCTTAATGCTTTTATAGTTTGGTGTGCTGGAAGCACCAAAAATGTGTGAGTACCCTGATGTTATGTTTTCTAAATACATTTTTAAACTAGCAATAATGCACTATCCAGCTTCTTTCTTGTTTTAAAATTGAGGACAACGTTTCTGGATTTTCCTGTGGGATCCTGCTGAGCCAGTTTCACTTAGAGCCCAGGAGTGGTTCAACTGCTTATGCGGACCAAACTTAAGTGTGCGATCACACTGTTGGAGGTGAGCGCATTCACACGGAGGGGAGCATGTGTGTGAAGTCACCCTCTTCAGATCAGGATTATCATCACTAGAGTCACTTTTTGGACAGTAATACGTATAAT
This sequence comes from Aquarana catesbeiana, assembly GCF_042186555.1. Taxonomy (NCBI): domain Eukaryota; kingdom Metazoa; phylum Chordata; class Amphibia; order Anura; family Ranidae; genus Aquarana; species Aquarana catesbeiana. Next base: position 285,931,593 of record NC_133327.1, on the reverse strand, counting down.
ACCCCAATTTGCACTTTTGTCTCTGTGGATTGATAAAATTTGGAGAAAAAAAATCTCTTTTTTTTTGGACACTTGATATTAATTTTCCCGCCGAGTGTATGCTTTCGGGGGTTATACCGGGATGATGCCCACAGCTGCAGGCATCATCCCGGTACTGTTTTTTAGAGCCGGCGATCGGCTATCCAGGTATAACAACCGATGCGGCTAAAAGCCGCTCGGCTGTTATACCGGAGGAGCAGGAGGGGACGTCCCCCCCCTCCCGCCACCTCCTGCCGCTCCTACCAGGCCTCCCGTTCCATCGGGAGGCCTGATCACCAATCCACCGCCTCCGGCGGCTACTGACAGTCTGGAACGAAGCCGTGAGCGGCTTCGTTCCAGCCTCCTAATTGTAAACCCGGAAGCGATGTCATGACGTCACTTCCTGTTTACTCGGCTGCCAATGGCGCTGGTTTAAAAAAAAATATACAGTATTCAGAATCGCTGAAAATGGCAATCTGAATACTTTGAAGTGCAAAGGAGGGATCGGGGGTCTTTTAGACCCCCGATCCCTCCATAAAGAGTACCTGTCACCACCTATTACTGTCACAAGGGATGTTTACATTCCTTGTGACAGCAATTAAACACAATTTATTAATATAAAAAAAATAAAATAAATAAGAAAAAACATTTTTTTTTAAAGCGCCCCTGTCCCCGCGAGCTCACACAGCGAAGAAAACGCATACGGGAGTCGCGCCCACATATGTAAACGGTGTTCAAGTCACACATGTGAGGTATCACCGCGATCGTCAGAGCGAGGGCAATAATTCTAGCACTAGACCTCCTCTGTAACTCTAAACTGGTAACCGTAAAAAAAATTTAAAGCGTCGCCTATGGAGATTTTTAGGTACCGTAGTTTGTCGCCATTCCACGAGTGCGTGCAATTATAAAGCATGACATGTTGGGTATCTATTTACTCGGCGTAACATCATCTTTCACATTATACAAAAAAATTGGGCTAACTTTACTGTTTGTTTTTTTAAAATTCATGAAAGTGTCCCTTTTCCCAAAAAGTTGCGTTTAAACACCGCTGCACAAATACCGTGTGATATAAAATATTGCAACAATCGCCATTTTATTCTCTAGATTCTAGCAAAAAATATGGATTTTAACTGGTCAAAAATAGGGTTAGTCATGAGAGGGTTAAGGAATAATACTACATTTCTTTCACTGTGAGCTTGTTTGTTACGAAAATATTTGTTATGTTTATAGTTACATTTTTTAGCAATGTTGATTTTCATTGTTTATGGCACTATCTATCCATTTGTAAGGTTCAGTATCACACAGCACTGCATTTTTTTGTTTTTTTGCAAGTACCTTAAATGGGATTTTTTTCCATGGTCTACATTCAAAAGGGCAGTAATAAAAGAATATGATGAACGCAGTTTCCATTTTTTTTGTAATACATTTATGTAATTACTATTTTTCTTTTTATAAATTTGTATTAGTCTTTTGTAGTCTGGTAAACAAGTTTATTATTTTGTTGTTTGCACATTAAAAGCATGACCTTCAGAATTGAGCTAATGCTGTGTGCCAAGCTCCAAAGTGCCTTAAAAAATTAATTGTGCCTCACTTTCAGGAGGCTTTTCTTTTGTCAGTAGAAGCAGATGTGGCCTTTATAGTACCTGCTGACCTCTTGATGAGACTGTCTGGTTACTGAATTTTACATTAACTTGTTCACATTCGAATTACCATGTCCTTATGTTTCAGTCCATGTTTCGTTTGTAGCAGAAGAGTTAGCAGTTGCTTCACTAAGAGATTATGTAATATTAACTCATTAAAGACTCACTATTGTATTCTGGAAACTGCATGAGGTTAATACCTGTCCAGCAAATGTAAGAGGTACAATGGCTGGAACAAAAGTTTACATTATGGGGGTGCTTAAAACTGTCACCTTTTATGCATGTGGTTTAAAGTACAGGCAACGTTTTTTTTTTTGTTGTTTTTTTTTAGCTTTGGGCAAGGTGAGACACTCTGTTAAATTTGTGTTGCTGTCTGTGTGCCCACCGAGGAGATTTAACATGGTTGTAAAGCTCAGGCATGAAATATAAACAAGGCATATCCCTCTATAGTGTGTACTTGTCTCAATCCATAGCATTAAGCGTAATTTCTCCCCGCTGCCCCATTCCTCTGCTATCAGCATGAGTCACTTTTGACAAGTTTTTCTGGCCCCAAGAGAAAAAAGGTGGAAGGGGAAGGAACTCCAGTACACAGCCTGTGATTGACAGCATTGGCTCTCTTCCTGTGTGCTGTGTGAAGGGGGGTATGTCCCTTCTCTCCAATCAGCTCACTGAGCTCTGCAGAGTGTAACTTCAGCTTCTCTGGCAGTGTATAAATGGATGTGAGGATAGATGTTAATACAGCTGTGCTGAGGAATACAGTACTGTGAAATGCCGAGAATTATAATAGTATATACATAACCCTCTTGGGGGTTAATGCAGTCTTTCAAATACATTAATAACCAATTTAGCCCTGGAGGATTTTACCTTCTTCCTGTCCAGAACACTCACAATTGCGCGGGCGTGTGACGTTGTACCCAAACAAAATTGACGTCCTTTTTTTCCCACAAATAGAGTTTTCTTGTGGTTGTATTTGATTGCTTCTGTGGTTTTTATTTGTTGCGCTATAAACAAAAAAAGAGCGACAATTTTGAAAAAAAAAACACAATATTTTTTACTTTTTGCTATAATAAATATCCCCCAAAAATATATAAAAAATTATTTTTTATGTATTTTTCAACATATTTTTGGTAAAAAAAAAAATTGCAATAAGCATATATTGATTGGTTTGCACAAAATATATAGCGTCTACAAAATAGGGGATAGTTTTATGGCATTTTTATTTTTAATTTTTTTTTTTTATTAGTAATAGCGGCGATCCGCGATTTCTATCGGGACTGTGACATTATGGCAGACACATCGGACACTTTTGACACTATTTTGGGGCCATTGTCATTTATACAGCGATCAATGCTATAAAAATGCATTGATTACTGTGTAAATGACACTGACAGTGAAGGGTTTAACCACTAGGGGGCAGTGAAGGGGTTAAGTGTGTCCTAGGGAGTGATTCTAACTGTGAAGGGGCTGGGCTTCAACACACAGGACAGTGATCACTGCTCTCGATGACAGAGAGCTGTGATCTCTGTCCTGCCATTAGGCAGAACGGGGAAATGCTTTCTTTACAAAAGCATCTCCCCCTTCTTCCTCTCCGTGACACGATCACGGGCCCCCGCGGTCACGGTCACGGAGACCGCACCGTGCGTCCGCTACATCGCTACTTACAGGGGACGTACCTGTATGCCCTTTTGCCTACCAGTGCCATTCTGCCTACATAAATTGGCGTGCGCTGGTCGGCAAGCGGTTAAAGCTCAGCTTGTTTTCCTCCTCCTGGTTTCCTGATGCTTTCCCACAGTCTGGGAGGATGTAGATGATTCACTTATGTACTTTTTGGATGTTGGATGCAGCACTCTTTTTGCTGTGTGTATGTCCTAAACAAACTGACAGTCCTGAAGAAGCGGAATACCCACAAAATGCGTAGTCCAACATTTTGGCTAGTTTTCTTTAAAAAATGTATTGTATTGTATTTAAGATGGACTTTTAACATATTTGTAAAAAAATACTACTAATGATTGTACATTTAACTTTGAGAGCAGTGTGGTATTTATATTTCTCTAGTGGCTGTCTGAAAAACCCCCTTTCCTTTTTTCCCCACGTTTTGTTTATTTACATGTTGGGAGAATAACCCTAGAGAATTAGCAAGATATATAGCAGCTTCCACATCCTCTGTTCAAATGTAACTTCAGCTTCCCACCCCCTGCTTTTTGAAAGCTCATAAAGCTGTAAAAATTCTGCAACGAATGTTGAAAACAGTAGACTGTAGATAAATAGGTACAACTTATGCATGATGATTTCCTTCATCTCTGTGTATCATCTGCGACCGGTTACTTCACTGGATATATACACTATATTGTCAAAAGTATTGGGACACTTGCCTTTACACGCACACTAACTTTAAAGTGCAGCAGCCACATAATACTTACCCGAGCCCCATTTCCATCCAGCAGTTTGCAGGAGAGTCTCACCATTGACTCCCACTGCTGTCAATAAAGGTCAGTGAGCCAAAGAGAAGAGAGAGAGGGCAGAGCCAAGTTGCAGCTTCGTGTCTGAATGTACACACAGAACAACGGCTTGGCTCGGGTGCCCCCATAGCAAGCTGCTTGCTGAGGGGACACTCTGCAGAAGAGAGGGGCAGGAGTGCCAGTGAGGGACCTGAGAAGAGGAGGATCTGGGCGGCTCTTTGCAAAACCATGTTTGTTATTTTTAAACAAAAAAAAAAAAGACTTCAGTATCACTTTAATGGCATCCCAGTATTAGTCCACAGGGTTCAATATTGCGGTTGAAGCTGTTAAAGTGGTTGTTAACCCTCATACGCTATATTGACAAAGCTATTGGGATGCCTGCCTTTACATGCACATGAACTTTAATGGTATCCCAGTCTTAGTCCGTAGGGTTCAATATTGAGTTGGCCCACCCTTTGCAGCTATAACAGCTTCAACTCTTCTGGGAAGGCTGTGCACAAGGTTTAGTGTGTCTATTGGAATGTTTGACCATTCTTTCAGAAGCGCATTTGCGAGGTCATGCACTGATGTTGGATGAGAAGGCCTGGCTCACAGCCTCCGCTCTAATTCATCCTAAAGTTGTTCTATTAGGTTAAAGTCAGAATCCTCCACCCCATCACCCCAAACTCGCTCATCCATGTCTTTATGGACCTTGCTTTGTGCACTGGTGCACAGTCATGTTGGAACAGGAAGGGGCCATCCCCAAACTGATCTCACAAAGTTGGGAGCATGAAATTGTCCAAAATATCTTGGTATGCTGATACCTTAAGAGTTCCCTTCACTGCAACTGAGGGGCCAAACCCAACCCCTGAAAAACAACTCCACACCATAATCCCTCCTCCACCAAATGATTTGGACCAATGCACAAAGCAAGGTCCATAAAGACATAGATGAATGAGTTTGGGGTGGAGGAATTTGACTGGCCTGAACCAGATAGAACACCTTTGGGATGAATTCGAGCAGAGGCTGCGAGCCAGGCCTTCTCGTCCAACATCAGTGCCTGACCTCACAAATGCGCTTCTGGAAGAATGGTCAAAAAATTCCCATAGACACACTCCTAAACCTTAAATATGAATGAAAAATTGCGCTGATATTAACCTCTTAATAATGCACTTAAGTGTCCTTAATCAATATGTGATAAATAAATATATAAATACGTGATTGTGAATAATAATCCTCCTGTGAATTAACACGCACTAAATGGATGAATAAACACAAATAAAACACCCATAAATTAAACCAAAAATGTCCTGTGTATAGGAGTACCAAAATCTAATAAGTAAGCCAAAAACACTGATAGGAAGTTCAAGTAATAGATATAAATAAAAATAAAAAATTGGAGGTTCACTGATGAATATGCTTTAAAATAAATGGCAGCAAGTTCAATACCAATTTCACCATTAAGCAATTTCACCATTAAGCTGCCGTTGGTATTAGGTAGGATGTTTTTTGTGCTTATTTTGCATGTCGGGGAAATCTGCTGAAAAACGAAAATATCCTACCTAATACCAACGGCAACTTAATGGTTTTTATTTTTATTTATATCTATTACTTGAACTTCCTATCAGTGTTTTTGGCTTACTTATTAGATTTTGGTACTCCTATACACAGGACATTTTTGGTTATTCACAATCACGTATTTATATATTTATTTATCACATATTGATTAAGGACACTTAAGTGCATTATTAAGAGGTTAATATCAGCGCAATTATTCACTCATATTTATCTATTTATTTGTGCATTTCACAATATTAATTGCAGCTATATTATTTGGATATCTTTTAATTATAAATTTTTTCACATAATTTTATTCACCAAATCCATTTCAGCGCTTTGGTATTTTATCACTTTTTGTACACTCCTAAACCTTGTGGACAGTCTTCCCAGAAGAGTTGAAGCTGTTATAGCTGCAAAGGGTGGGCCAACTCAATATTGAACTCTACGGACTAATGCCCCGTACACACGGTCGGATTTTCCGATGGAAAATGTCCGATCGGAGCGTGTTGTCGGAAATTCCGACCGTGTGTGGGCTCCATCGGACATTTTCCATCGGATTTTCCAACACACAAAGTTGGAGAGCAGGAGATAAAATTTTCCGACAACAAAATCCGTTGTCGGAAATTCCGATCGTGTGTACACAAATCCGACGGACAAAGTGCCACGCATGCTCAGAATAAATAAAGAGATGAAAGCTATTGGCCACTGCCCCGTTTATAGTCCCGACGTACGTGTTTTACGTCACCGCGTTTAAAACGATCGGATTTTCCGACAACTTTGTGTGACCGTGTGTATGCAAGACAAGTTTGAGCCAACATCCGTCGGAAAAAATCCTAGGATTTTGTTGTCGGAATGTCCGAACAAAATCCGACCGTGTGTACAGGGCATAAGACTGGGATGCCATTAAAGTTCATGTGCATGTAAAGGCAGGTGTCCCAATACTTTTGGCAATATAGCGTATGAGGGTTAACAACCACTTTAACCTCTCTATTTCTTCTGATGATTATTTTTATATACAGTAAGATAGGTTTCTGCCCCTTCTTACTGTATACAAAAATATTATTCAATAGCTGAAAATGAACTAGTTTATAGTATATTTACATCCTGCTGTCCTAGAAATTCCAATACAATTTAATGATCTATCTATCTATCTATCTATCTATCTATCTATCTATCTATCTATCTATCTATCTATCTATCTATCTATCTATCTATCTATCTAACTGGAGAGAAGTTCAGAGAATTCTAGCTCTTCATTTTCCATGATGACAAATCTCAAGACAGTCACAGATTCACCTAAAAACAATTAACATCCACAAGCACAGATGATATTGTACCCCATGCGGTTTCAATGACACCTATCAAAAACTTTAGAGAGAACAGCTTGACTGGCGGTGCTACTTATCACACCAAATAATATATATAGCTTTCTATCTGAAACACTATATGAAGAGCCGTGGCTGATCATCTCTGCTCTGTTCTGCTAGAAGTCACAAAAGTATCAGCCAATATGTCATACTGTGACATTGATTATCTGTTTATCTGTCATCCTGTTCATAAGTGGAACATGAACTGTGAAATATTGGTAACTATATCTTGGCTGTTGGACAGCTCCGATCTTTGCTTCAGAAATCATACTTTGTAAGATTTATGTTAATTGTCCTATCTAAATTGTTTTTTTCTTCTGAGGGAGGCTTATGTTTTCCCTTTCTAAAGTATATCATCCTTAATCAAAACTAAAAGAAAAGTGTCTGAAGAGTGACAAATCACAAAACGATTACCCATCAACTATGTTCATGCAATCCACATTGTTTGATAATTGTTTTTAGTTATCTTGTAGTTCTTTAGAGATTTTATTCTATGGATTAACTAGAGTTACCACATTTATTTGATCAATTTTAGTGTTATGTATTATTCTGTATAAAAAATTCAGTTCACAAATTGGAATTTAGGAGGCCCTGACCTGTAGAAAATGCTCAAGAAATGCAAGCAGAGAGCAAAGGACTAGTCACCAGAATGACCTCTGGGCTCCCTGCAGCTGATTTTTTTCGCATTACTGATTTACCATGCCTTTTTCTGTAGTGTGTTTGACACAGCCATCTTGGATCAGATAGAGCTTTGCTTCTTCATGTCATAGCTGCACCAGATGACTGTGATTAGATGACTGATGGTGAGTAGTTAAGAAGCAGAAAGAGAGGTGCAAAAAGCAGGAAGATCCTTACATTGAACTTTCTTTCCTGCGGGAGGACACTGAGCAGCAAAATAGTGACATCCAAAATAAGAATAGCAGTCAGAAGCAGCAGTACCTTGGATGATCTCACACTGCAGATATGCACCGTTGAGGCTCAGTGCACAGAAATGCCTAGGCACAGGTGCACTTTTTGATTTTCAGGAGGAATTAAAGGGATTGTAAACCCTCGTGTTTTTTCACCTTAATGCATCCTATGCATCCTATGCATTAAGGTTAAAAAAAACCTGGCAGTGACCGGCCCCCCGGTTTTACTTAACCAAGCCCTGGAATTTCACCTGGCGGAGACGCGCTCCTCCTCTGCCCGGGGTTCTCGGCTCTTGATTGGATAGATTGATAGCAACCATTGGCTCCCACTGCTGTCAATCAAATCCAATGATACGGGCACCGGTGGATGGGGCCGAGTCCGGCATTCATGTCTATGGATGCAAATGCTGGACTCGGGAGCATGCCTGCAAGGTAACCCCCCCCCCCCCCCCCCGGGAGAGCGCTTCTCCTAGGGCAGTGGTTCTCAACCTCTCTAGTGCCGTGACCCCTTGATAAAATTTCCCGAGTTGTGGAGACCCCCAACCATAAAATTATTTTCATAGCGTGGGTTGTCAGCACCCAAGGCAAGACAAGTAATTTGCGCCCCTAACCCATGGACATTTAGCGCTCCCTGAGTCCCTAATACTCATACAATATTAAAACCCCTTATGGTACATTTTAGGATGTACCACTCTTTCTCTTTGTTCTCCTTTCTTTCCCTTTTATTTCTATCCTAATTTCTTGTCCCCCCCCCCCATCCCTCTTTCTAGCCGTCTTTCTTGTTCTTTCTCTTATTCTTTCTCTCCCTTTTTCTTTGTTCTTCCCCCTCTTTTCCTCTCCCTTACATGTATTCTCCATTTTTATTCCTTCTCTTACTCCTTGGTGGGGGGTGGAGGGAATGGGATAAGTGGCAGTGCTGGGGGGGAGTTCTGATCAGCCAACTTAGGTGCTCTTGATCAAGGTCATCTGCTGATCTGAGAACTGTAGTGGGGACCTTTAATGGCAACTATAATTCCAGGTAGTGTTACTCAATGTGTCTCTGACTTTGTGGTGTCTTGTAGCAGTGACACCTATGCCGAAATCAGGGGTCTATTGCCTATGCCGAAATAGGGTCTCCTCCAGCCCCTCCCACTTCACATTCCTCACCAGTCTCTGCCCCACAGTCATGCCGTGAACTGAATGGGCGGCTGCGAAGAAACTGAGTGGGCAGCTGCGGGCTCCAGGGACAGCCCTCCCTTCTGGGCGGCCGCAAAAAGGCTGGGAGAGCAGTGCAGCCTGCTCTTAGAAGTCCTGTGCACATATTTTGTGATCTTCAAGATGGTGCTGCTATAAGACCAAAAAAAGTACAAAACAGATTACAGCGCACAAATACAAAAATGACATTTATCCTGCAAGGCTAGTTAAAAACACCTGAACATATTAAAAAATATGGGGGTTTGGTCACACTATATGGTCATATAGTGCTAAGCCCACTTACTGCAACAAAGTACCCCGAATTAGTCGGTCCTACCCTAGTAATAGAATGAAAGAACCTGTGTCTCAACCATGGGCAATAAACTCTATGTGGGAGAACTGAAGGGATTCCTCTTATGCACTGGCGGCCACTAATAAGCGGTAATGAAGGGGGGGGTGCTCCAGCCCAAGAGACCTGGTCAGGGTCCATACAATATACAAAAACATACTTGGGGGGCACACCCTAAAATGCTTTACATTCAAGATGGTGCTGCTATAAGACCAACAAACAGTACAAAACAGATTACAGCACACACATTCAAGAATTACATTTATTTCCAGCAGGGACAGGAAAGCTGGTCAGAGTTGATGGGAAGATGGTTGGAGCAAAATACAGGGCGATCTTAGAAGAAAACCTGCAAAAGACTTGATACTGGGGCAGAGGTCCCCCTTCCAGTTGGACAATGCCCTAAACATACAGCCAGAGCTACAATGGAATGGTTTAGATTAAAACATATTCATGTGTTAGAATGGCCCAGTCAGAGTCCAGACCTAAATCCTATTAAAAATCTGTGGCAAGACTTGAAAATTGCTGTTCACAGAAGCTCTCCATCCAATCTGACAGAGCTTGAGCTATTTTGCAAAGAAGAATGGGCAAAAATTTCAGTCTCTAGATGTGCAAAGCTGGTAGAGACATACCCAAAGAGACTTGTAGCTGTAATTGCAGAGAAAGGCGGTTCTACAAAGTATTAACTCAGGGGGGCTGATGACAAATACACATCACACTTTTTACATTATTTATTTATAAAACATTTTGAAAACCATTTATCATTTTCCCTCCACTTCTTAATTATGTGCCACTTTGTGTTGGTCCATCACATAAAATCCCAATAAAATACAGTATTAACAGTACATAGTGGCAACAGTTTGTTCAGCTCTTAAAAAATAAAGGAAGGCAGAGCAGTTGCAATACAATTGGATAAAAGAGTATTATATTAGGATTGTAAGCTCTAATGAGCAGGGCCCTCTGATTCTTCTTGTGCCAAATTGTAATGTAACTGTACTGTCTGCCCTCATGTTGTAAAGCGCTGGGCAAACTGTTGGCGCTATACAAAACCTGTATAATAATAATAATAATTAGGAAGGCTCTGCTTGTGGGAGCTTACAAAGAGGGAGGGGCAAAAGATAATAACTGTGAAAAATGAGTTGATGAAGACCTGAGAAGTTTACTTCTTCTTTCTTCCCTTCCTCTACTGTGAGAGGAAGGAGAGGGCTTTCCAATGTAAACACTGTAGAAATGTGTGATGCCTGTTGTTCATCATCACAGTGATCACATGGTATAGAGCCACTCAGATCTGATATGTACACTGTATCTGATAAATCATTAACAGGGAGCACTGACCATCTGAGGGTGATTTATACAGTACTATTTATAAATGGCACTGTAGAAAGAAGTGCACACCACTTTGTCATTTTAGATGTATGGCAGTACATGAGGGGTTAAGTAATGATTTTACATTTACATTGTGCTGTATCTGACATAAACAACATATTGAGATGATGGATACAGTGACCTTTAAGAGACTATACGGACATCAGTGTGTTATACCATGACCTATTATGTTATTGATTAGGAAAGGAACATCTGTCTACTTGTCTTGTTATATTACCATTGACATTGTATAAACTAACTCCTATTGTGCTTTTTGCAACACATCTGGCTTCACATATGGGAATTAAACTAATGGGAAAAAGAAATATAAATGTTCAAGGCATTTTAATCAATGAAACATTCAATTTTAGTAATATATTGGTCAACTTATATTTTATACAGTATATATAAAAGGACTTAAAAAAAATCTTCTGTTAAAATGATTTTACTTATTTTGTTAAAGTAAATGCAAATGATCTGATGAAGCTTGGTAGTGCATTCTATGTTTGCAAATTGATGAACTGGGTAAAATGTGCTTCTTGGGTGGCCCTGTCATGAAAACTGTCAGCCCGAACAGCCACTGCATCCAGTCAGATGCAGCCAGACATACTGGATACTTTGGCGTGGCTTCTCTATGATGTGACAACAGTGATTGGCTCACGCAGTGGTCACATGATCAGGAGCCTGTCCCGCTAGCTCATGAATCAGAAGCTGTGAGCGGGAGCTGTTGGTGACAGCTCGGTTAGGGTGCTGGCAGCACTCAGTGAATGCATTCTCAGCACATCACCCGATTGTTGCCTGGGACACATATGTGCAATGGCTGGACATTAAAGCCCCCTTTTCCTGCTCCCACATATATGCGTTACATGGCTGGCAAGAGGTTACAATGGTGCAATTTACAGTCAATATGCGCAACCAGTCAGATATTCCTAAATTGATTTACCATAGTAAGATTAAATATAATTTTTACTGTGGGTTGCTGTACTTTAAATATTATCAATGCACTTTACAGTATATGGCCATGTTACCCAGCATGTAGAAGTGACAGCAGTGTCCTCCTACCTCATTTAAACTCTTCCACCCCTAAATCTTCTCCTGTACTGGCTGCACCTGCTCAGTGAGTCACGATAGACATGAATGTGGTTCAACTATCACATTAGAAATACTGTAGGTATGTGGCAAAGAGGATTTTAGACCAGAGAAGGATAACATCAAATGATCTAAAATCAGGTAAAAATGTCTGGGTTGGATTAGGTTATAGGGCTTGGGAGAGTTGGCTGGTGGGCAGGGCTGGTGCAAGGATTTTTTACACCCTAGGCGAAATCTCATTTTGCCCCCCCCCCCCCAGCTCCACTCCTGACTACACCCCCTTTGCCCTGCCCATGTATACCCCACCTTTTTAATGAAGCACCCAAATGCAGCCCACCAGTGCCCATCAATCCAGCCTCACTAGCACCCATTAAATGCAGCCTACCAGTGCCCATCAATTAATGTTTGCTTGCTTCCATTCATTCGGGAATTGGGACACAGACACAGTCCTCCACCGCCGCTGCGCCCTTGACTCTATGTGCGAACAGAGCGGCGGCTGCCTGCTGATGCTGAGACTTATTTGCTTGCTACAGAGAGAAGAGAGTAGGAACACCAGTGGCCAGGCCCCCTAGGCAGCAGTGCGCCCTAGGCAGCTGCCTAGTTTAACTAGTGGTAGCACTGGCCCTGCTGGTGGGGTGCTGTATATAATTAAACTAGCCCTTTAACACAACATGCAAATGTAAAATAATGGATATGAATGATGTCATTTATAACAAGGCCAAACAAAACTGTGTTATACATAAAAACAATCCTTTTCGGGTAGTATCGTTTTTATATGTAGCCAGGTGCTTGGCTAGTTAGCGAGCAAGTAAGATCACTGTGCTGCAGCTGCATTCATAGCTTTCATTGAACTTAACTGACATGTGGGGCCTAATAACACTACCTGCTTTCCACCAGCATGAGAAACAGACAAGCCAAATTAGTTCCATAGACTTGTATCCTGCTATACATTGAACTGTGGGTATTGAAGTCCTGAATGGGAGCCATGTTGTGGAAACCTACGGACCATTGAACTACAGGACCCTCAGGGAGACAGCATGGGGCGGGGAAAGCAGCTTTATCTCCTGGGCTGCATTTGAATAGTGTGGTGCGAGCATATCTCCCTGTCTGGGCTTGTGTCTGCTGCATACAAGCCAGTGCCTGAGTGGAGATCAAGGCTTGGAAGACAGAGAGTGAGAGGGAGAACAGACTGTGGTGCACAATAACGGAGGACTGAGCCACTGCAGGATACAGTGTCTTGATGCACAAGTGCTGGAGTATTATAGTTTGGTGAATTGAGGACCGAGATTGCACTGGGTAAAACCAGAGGGCACCTGCAGAGTTAGATTTTCATAGCCGTATCACTGGATTAGTGAGAGGGCTGTGTGGTCATAACCTGTTTGCTGCTATCAGAGACTAAGCTCCTAGGGATTAAATACATAACTACCAACTTATACCACTGCATGCAGAGCTTCACTGGGGCTATACTCATGTGCACCATCATCAAGACAGGCCTCAATGTTAGCCAGCTGAAGATCTAGGGCATAGGTTTGTCTCTTTAGATGAGGCCACTCTAGAGGACTTTAGCCATTGCCCATAAAAGTAGGGGACACTGCTGAAGTAGACCTAGGTTATAGTCTAGTCACCCATAGAGTGTACTCTAGTAATATAGCATACTGGTAGAAGGAAAGTGATGCCTATACTGAATATTATTACTGTTGTTGTGGGTTGTGCCTTTGCCTAACACTGATTTGCAGTTTACCAGATACAGAAGCCATTTAACTGCTGTGGTGCATTACTTTAAACTACTATCATGACATTTTTGTGTTGGGCGTTGCATTATATGTACATTCTCTATACATGTATATTGCCACTTCATTTCAGTTCATTTTAATATACTGTACTTTTCTACTCCTAGCCAGACTGGTGTTTATCTTCAGATACATATATATTACTGTGTGTGAAGTACATATCTGTCAGAAACCATTAAATCAGACCGAGACAGAAGTACGGTTAAATCACACTTGTTTAATAATAAATGTAAAAAGAACAAACGTAGTAAAAATATAGCCAAAGTTCAGTAACCGGAACAGATAGTCAGCCAAGCCAGAAGTCAGAGATCAAAGTAGTGGAACAGCAAGCAGGATCCATAGCCAGAAGGGATGTCAGCAAAGCCAGTCTTTAAACAGGAACGCAGGAGATGTTTCTTGTGATGTTGACCAAGGTGAAGGCAGAGCTCCTTTGGACTGGACGGCTTAAGTAGGCAGGACTGACGAGCAGGATATCAACAACAGCTGAGTAACTGTGGCGAGAGATGGGAGCTGGCAATTAGCCGACAGCTGAGCGACCAGCTCAGAGAAGGAAGGGCTGAGCCCAGCCCTGACAATATCCTTATGCTCTCTGTGGTACAACAACTGCTATCCACTTAACCTGGTGTGTCAGAGGGGCCAAGGTCATTCATAGAGTTAAAGAAATGAACAGCAACCCAAACTACCAAGCGGCTCTTTTGGGGGAGCACTACCTATACATTGCATTCTATGCAGGAAGGTAAAAAAACCCCTCTCTGTGCTACTCTGCCCACAGCCTCCCCTAATACCAGAACCCCCTCTCATTCCAGCATTATGCAAGAGAGCTTCAGCTGTCCCAGGGCTCCTTCTCCTTGTTGGCTGAGACAGCTGTGGGCGGCATTGGCTTCCATTGGTGGGGGGACCCGAGAAGAGGAGAATCAGGGCTGCTCTGTGCAAAAGCATTGCACAGAGCAGGTAAGTAAGACGTGTTTTTAATTTTTTTTTAAACCTGGACCTTTGTCACTTTACAATTAAAGTTCTTTCAGTAAATCTCAATCATCTGCCACATAACTACTATTAATTTATGGTGGCTGACTGAGATTGCAGATCTTGAGTATGTACGCTTTTTCTTGAACTTTGGATTGTTGAAAATAGTTTAGCAGTTATACTGTATGCACACATGCTTTTATATTCCTCAGTCCTACTTAACCTCTAATTAGAACTGTGACAGAGCATTGATGTATGGTAAACTACTAAATGGTAGATTGGACTATAAAAGTAGTAAGGTATGTTTGCATTTAATTACTCAGGTATTATGTTTGTTTATTACAATCCTTAACTTTAGGATGCTTGTTGTAAAACTTTTATACCAAAAGATGTCACTGTTTGCTGTGCTGCATGTACTAGGTGGGGGCACAGACACTAGTGGAAGCATGGTCTCTGGATGGGGTACCTGTCTTGTGGTGCACCCAACCAGATTTCTGCTGCTGCACTTGGTGGATGTGGCGTGCTGATGAAGCATGTCCCTGCTTATTATTCCAGGAAGAAATTTGGTGAGACTCACCTTTCCCCTGTGATTGGTGGTCATCTGGGCATACGATGGCATATGTTACTAACATATGGTGCATGCATAAGAGCATTATTTGGGGACACTTGTACGGCTCGCTCCTAAGCTGGGCTGTGTACGTCTAGAGACACACACAGTGACGGAAAGCCATGCCCCTGCTCCCTCCTCACAGGATTTAGACAGACAAAAGCAGGAGCCTATGGCTCCCGCGGCCCTCGGTGTCTCATGTGAGATTAGGAAGTGAGAAAAGAGATGCTGCAGGCAGGACAGTACTGTATCAGTGACAGAACCCACATAAGTGTTAAGGGATGAGGGGAACAATCAGTGGGGCATTTTTACCTTAATACAGGGAATGCATATGCACTTGTAGTTTTTTTTTTAGTTCCTCTGTAAGGTTCCACAAATACCTGCTAATTAGAAATGACCTTGGGCATCCTCCAAACTAGCTATCTAGCTGGACTCACGTTCTTTTTTAACTCCAGTGAGCTGGGGGCCAGGTCTTTTTTTTTTCGGGTCTGGTTTTTAATAAAGGATTTGTCAAAAACTGTGTGCATGTTTTCATCTCTTTTTGACACTATATTTGATGAATGAGTACTCATTCCTATGGGGGGGGGGGGAGATCTGGGGGCCCCCTTGTTAAATGGGGCTTCCAGATTCTGATAAGCCCCCTGCCCGCAGACCCCCACAACCACAGCCCAAGGTTGTGGGGAAGAGGCCTCTGTCAACATGGGGACAAGGTGCTTTGGGATGGGGGGTTCGCCCCCCCTTTCTTGGACCCCACACATCTTTTTTTTTTAATTTTGGCGTGGGGTTTCCCATTTTTCTATCGCTGGCAATGTTTTTTTTTCATTCAGCTGTGAGCGGGGAACTCGTTGACAGCTGATGACTCATCCGTTGTTAAAGAGGCAGCAGCCAGCTTCTAGGCCCGCTCCTTAAGGGTCCTTTCACACTGGGGCGGTTTGCAGGCGCTATTGCGCTAATAATAGCGCCTGCAAACTGACCCGAAAGTGCCGCTGCTTTAATTCCAGTGTGAAAGCCCCGAGGGCTTTCACACTGGAGCGGTGCGCTAGCAGAACGGGAAAAAAAGTCCTGCTAGCAGCATCTTCAGAGCGGTGAAGGAGCAGAGTTTATACCGCTCCTTCACCGCTCCTGCCCATTGAAATCAGAGGCGCTTTGCGGTGGTTTTAACCCTTTCTAGGCCGCTAGTAGGGGGTAAAACCGCCCCCGCTAGTGGCCGCATACCGACGGTAAAACGCCGCTATTGTTTGCTTTACCGCCGACAACGCCCCTGCCCCAGTGTGAAAGGGCCCTAACAACCAGCTATTCACTGTGCCCTGACTGGGCAAAGGCTTGCAGGTGCATTGGTTCAGCCAATGAGGGCTTAGAATGCACTGTGAAGTGCGCAGATAGCAAATCTGAGCAGATAGTAAATCTTAAGTTTCAGTAGGGCTGTTTGTGGGGAGGTGCAGCATGGTGTGGCGGCAGTAAACACTCAGAGTCCAGTTGCAAAGAACAGAACTTGTATTAATGTTAAAGTTCAGTAATTCACAACAAGCTCAGTGGGAAGGCGCCCGAGCAGGAACACTCAGAGAATCCAACAGTGCCGTGTAGCAGAGTAGGTCTCAGCATCTGTCTTGCGGAACGGAATGCAGCCTGGCCTGTCTGTACCCAAATGGGGAGATGTTTAGGAAGGATGGCATGACCTTATGCCGCGTACACACGGTCGGACTTTTCAACTACAAAAGTCCGACAGCCCGTCCGACAGACTTTCGACAGACTTTCGACGGACTTTTGGCGGACTTTCAACAGACTTTCTAATGACCGGACTTGCCTACACACGATCACACAAAAGTCCGACGGATTTGTATGTGATAACGTACACCGGACTAAAATAAGGAAGTTGATAGCCAGTAGCCAATAGCTGCCCTAGTGTGGGTTTTTGTCCGTTGGACTAGCATACAGACGAGTGGATTTCTGGGTCCGGTGGAGTTACGACGTAAAGATTTGAAGCATGTTCCAAATCTAAAGTCCGTCAGATTTGCGACTAGAAAAGTCCACTGAAGGTCCGGTGAAGCACACACATGATCGGATTGTCCGCCGGATTTGGTCCGTCGGCGTCCGTCGGACAAGTCCGATCGAAAAGTCCGACCGTGTGTACGCGGCATTAGCCTTTCCGTCTCATCTAGAACCTCTCCCTGCGGTTAATCACTATCCCTGTCAGACAAGTGACCTGTCCCCACACTACCCACACACGAAATGCACGCCAAGCCTGGGAGGCAGGGCCCTAAAAAGTCTCTGCTTTATCATAGATGGCTGGCAGAATCACATTGGGTGGCAGCATCAAATCAGATAGCTTCCCCAGTGACCCAGAAAACCATAGAGGAACCATGTTCCTCTTGACTTCCACTCCAAATAAAATGAGGCTACAATCAAGCGACACCTACAGTGAGGAAAATAATCTGAACCTGCCTACAAGTTTCTTTCTGAGTGAAAGCCATACTTTATGGGGTTAAGAAGGTTGTTGCCAGTGAGGAAGGAGCTTAGACGGCTGTAGACTATTGGGCTGATTTACGAAACATTTGCGCCATGAGTTGCGACGCACGCCGATGCGCAAATGACATTTTCGTATTTTCAAAACATATGCGCCGGTAACACAGTGCAATTCCCCATTTACTATTCTCTTCCCGGCGCACGGGAAGAGGCGATCGGTACGCCACTATAGACATGGCACACAGCATCTTCAACTGAAAATTTAAACAAGCTGGAAGTGCCAATATTATGGGGGTGATGTGGGTGATGTGAGGAAGTATGGCACTAACTGTCCAAGTCACAAATATGCCCAAAATAGAATGAGAAAGTAACTTTCTCCGAACAAGTCGCCAAAGCACCTTGTCCCCACAACCTTTGCCTCTGCGGGCAGGGGGTTTATCGGAATCTGGAAACCCCCAGATCCCAGCCTCCCCCCCTGTGCGAAATGGTAAGGGGGTGTACCCCTACCATTTCACAAAAAAGTGTCAAAAATTTTAAAAACGACAAGAGACAGTTTTTGACAATGCCTTTATTTAAAGCCTTCTTCTTTCCATCTTCTTTGGGTCTTCTTCCTTCTTCCTTCCTTCATCCTTTGGTTTCTTCCTCCATCTTCTTCTTCCTCTGCTACTTTCTCCGATCCTCGGCTTCTTGCTCTGGTGTTCTCGTCCGGCATCTTCTTCCGCGGCGTCTTCTTCCCGGCTTAGTTCTTGTGCCGCTCCGCATCCATGATGGGAAGCTCCCGCTGTGTGACGCTCCTCATCTTCTGACACTTCTTAAATAATGGAGGGCGGGGCAACCTGATGACCCCACCCCCTCTGAAGCACCGTTCCGTTATATAAGTGTCAGAAGAAGAAAAGCGTCACACAGCGGGAGCCTCCCATGGATGCCCGAGAACTAAGCCGGGAAGAAGACACAGCGGAAGAAGATGCCGGGCGAGAATACCGGAGCAAGAAGCCGAGGATTGGAGGAAGAAGCAGAGGAAGAAGAAGATGGAGAAATAAACTGAAGGATGAAGGAAGGAAGAAGACCCGAAGATGGAAAGAAGAGACTTTAAATAAAGGAATTGTCAAAAACTGTCTCTTGTCATTTTTAACATTTTTGACACTTATTTGTGAAATAGTAGGGGTATTTTTGTACCCCATTACCATTTCACACGGGGGGAGGCCGGGATCTGGGGATCCCCTTGTTTTTTTTCTTAATGCTGTTTTTATCAATGAACATTTATGTGTATTGCCGGACTGACATTTCATTATAGCCGCGAGTAGTTTTAAATAACTTTTATTCCTTAAGGGCCAGTTCACACCACATGCAGTCCAATGCGTTTTTTTTCTGCATCAAAAATGCATGGAAAGTAGGTTATATGGTTTTCAATGGCATAGTTCACACCAGTGCTTGCAGTTCCAGTGCATTTCCAGCTCCCGAAAAAAAGTAGAACATGCTGCATTTTTTTATGCACTGGACTGTACTGGAATGCTGTAAAATGCATCAAAAACCCACTGGAACGCACCTAAATGCACCAAAAATGCACTGCAACACACTTGTCCTTATGTAAGGTTAAGAAAAAAGGAGGGGGGAAGCACTGGACTGCATCAAAAACACATCAAAAACACACTGGAACGCATCAAAAACGTGCATGCAGAAAAGCACCTGGAACGCATCCGGACTGCGTTTCTATGGTGTGATCTGGCCCTTAGGGCCCTTAGACGCGTTCCAGGTGCTTTTCTGCATGCACGTTTTTGATGTGTTCCAGTGCATTTTTGGTGCATTTTTGATGCAGTCCAGTGCTTTTATCCCCTCTTTTTTCTTAACCTTAAATAAGGAGGATGAATCTCAGAGGACTCCAGAGACCTAAACGTGGGCAAGACTATCTCTTGATTATCATGGAACACCGAGGACACTTTTGGGTTAGAACCCAGCATTGGGATAAGGACTACCCGATCCGGGAAGAATGTTAAGAAGGGTTCTTCACAACCCAGAGAGCCAATCTCAGAAACTCTTTTTGCAGATGTGATGGCTACTAGAAAGACTACTTTAGCTGAGAAGTCCTTGATAGAGAGCGGGGAAGGCCCAGAAGTACTGAATCCGGAGATTGAGTCCAGAACAAGTGGCAGGTCCCATTTGGGGAACCTGGATTTCCTTTGGGGCTTGAGCCTTGCGGCGCCACGAAAAAATTGTCGAATTAGTGGATTAGTTGCCCAGGAGGACCCAGAGAAGGCCGACAGTGCAGAGACCTGAACCCTAAGCGAGCTGATGGATAATGGTAGATCTAAGCCCGTTTGAAGGAAGCTGAGTATATCTTGTACCCCCGGGTGCCTAAAAGACCTGCCGCTAGAGGAGCAAAAATCCACAAATTTAGACCAGATTCTACCGTAAACTCTATTTGTGCTGGATCTTCTTGAACTCATGAGAGTTGATATTACTGTAGGAGCGCAGCCTAGCGAGATTAGCCTCTCCCTCTCAAGAACCAGACCATCAGTCTCAGCACTGCTGGACACGGGTGCAGGACTGACCCCTGAGAAAGAAGGTCCGGCCTGAGAGGGAGAGGCACCGGGTCCCTGAAGCTGAGTTGGACAAGGAGAGGGAACCAGGGTCTGTTCGGCCAGTATGGAGCTATCATCAACACTTCGGCCGTTTCTGAACGGAGTCTCTGCAGGAATCTCAGGATGACTGGAAACGGCGGAAAGGCGTACGCCTTGCTGAACTTCCAAAGGTCCGTCAGTGCATCTGACCCGAGAGCCTGACTGCAACGGCCTCTGGTGTAAAATTTCTCCAGTTTGAAGTTGTGGCGAGAGGCGAACAGATCTACCTCGGGGTTGATCCCTAGTGAAGAGATCCATCTGAACGTCTCCATATGAAGAGACCACTCGTTGTTGTCCAGTTCGGTGCGTGAAAGGAAGTCAGCTTGAGCATTCTGGATTCCTGGAATGAACACTGCCGAGATATTGCAAAGATTCTTCTGCGCCCATGAAAGAATGGGCTCGACTTCTCGAAGGAGAGTGGGACTCCGGGTACCCCCTTGCCTCTTCACGTAGGCGACAGCCGTTGTGTTGTCCATTCTTAATAGTACTGACTTCCCTTTCAGTAGGTGAGAGAAGGCCTGTAGAGCACACCAGGCCGCCCTGAGTTCCAGAACGTTCGAACCTGGGACTGTACGGCAGGAATCCCACTTGCCTTGGGAGAGGTTCGAGCCGCAGAGGGCCCCCCAACCCGTCCCGCTGGCATCGGTCGTCACCGTGACCCAGGAGATGGGAACGATGGAATGACACGCCAGGAGATTCTTGCGATGAAGCCACCAAAAGAGGCTGTTCCTCATTGACGAAGTCACCCGGATGACTTGATTCTTGTCCCCTGTTCTCCACTGCTGCAGAAACCCCGACTGGAAGGGACGTAACCTCGACAAGGCCCACTTGACCATGGGCGTCGTAGAAACCATCGTGCCGATAATTTCCAGACACCGAGAGGCTTTTAGGTGTGAGGCATGTACAGCCCGAGAAATCCTGTCCTGTACCACCGGAATTTTCTGTAGTGGAAAGGAAATGGTGCCTCTTACAGTGTCGACCTGAGCTCCTAGGTATATTAGGCGTTGCGCTGGTTTTAGATGACTTTTTGCCAAGTTCAGGAGCCACCCAAAACTGGAAAGGGTGGAGATCACCTGTTCTCGGTGGGCCAGCAGCTGTTCCCTGCTTTGCGATAACACCAGGAGGTCGTCGAGGTAGTGGTAAAGACGTACCCCCTTCAGTCTTATGTGAGCCACCGTGGCCAAGAGAATTTTTGAAAAGACCCGGGGGGACGTTGTCAATCCAAAGGGGAGGCAGATAAACTGAAGATGATCTTGCCCTACTTGGAAGCGGAGGTATTTGTGAAACCCTTCCTCTATCGGGACGTGAAAATAAGCGTCCTTTAAGTCGATGGAAATCATCCAATCGCCTGGCTGAATAGCTTGCTGAATAGTCGACAGCGTTTCCATCTTGAATCTCCCTGGCTCTATAAACTCGTTGAGGTAGGTCAGGTCTATGACCGGGCACCAAGAGCCACTCTTTTTTTGAACCAGGAAGAGAGGGGAGTATATTCCCCTCGGGACACACACCACTGCTCCTTGAGATTTCAGGAGATCCACATAGGACAGAAGCACTTGCTTTTGATCTTCCGACCGGGCAAAAGAGTGGGGACAAATCTGGGGGGCGGAGCACTGGAGAAGGTCCATCTGTGACCTGTCGAGACCGTCTTTATTACCCAAAAGTCTGAGATCGAGGCCACCCAGACGTGCCGGAAGAGGCGCAGCCGTGCCCCTACCCGACCCGCCTGGGCGGGCGCAATCTCAAAAAGACCTCGCCTGTACACGGCCACTGGATGTCTGGCCTTTAGCGGACTTGCGAAAAGATGTCTGGCCCCTGCTCCAATTCTTCCTGAAGTCCCTACCGGGCTTGTAGGAGCGGGCTTTCCTGGAGCGCTCCGGAGAGCGTCTTCTGAACTGCGGTTTCTTCCGACCAAGAAGGCGCCTGTCCTGGGGGAGAAACCCCGACTTGCCACCCATGGCTCGTGTTATGGCATCGTCTAGTTTATTGCCAAACAGCGAAGATCCCTCGAAGGGAATTTTACACCAAGCTTGTTTGGAAACGGGGTCAGCAAGCCAAGGACGTAACCATAAGGCCCGTTTGGCCGTGACCGACGACAGCATAATTCGCGCCAATAGGCGAATCAAATCAATGGATGCCTCCCCCAAGAACACCGCCGCTAGCTTTAATTCTGCAGCTGCTGAACTTCCCGCTAGCTCCTCTGAAACCCCTTTAAGGAAGGAATCCACATTCTCCGTCCAGGCCTCCATGGCTTTTGACATGGCTGCCAGAGCAAAAGCAGGTTTGCAGGCCGTTCCGGCCAACCCGTAAATCCTCTTCAAGTCTTGGTCGATCCTTCTTTCAAGACCATCCTTGAAGGACACTGCATCTTCCAAGGGAAGTGTAATATGCTTAGCTAGACGCATTAGAGCTGCGTCTACAAGGGGAGCATTCTCCAGATACTTCACCCCTTCTGACTTGAAGGGATATAATCTGGAGGTCTTATTTGTCATAGAGGACTTCCTGTCCGTCTTACTCCATTCCTCATTAATGATTTCTTTTAGCTCAGAAAGGAGCGGAAAACTTGCGCGTTCTTTCCCCAAATGCTTGAAGAATTTCTTCTGCTTGGCCGGGGGAGTAGAGGGGTCCTCCCATTTAAGAGCCTCCTTGATTGCCTTAATTAAAGGTGACACCATACTGAAGTCAAAACCTCCGACTTCCTCTTCTTCCTGAGGATCATTATCTGAGGAGTCAAGGGAGGCCACATACGGCTGAGAAGTGCCCGGGTCTTCACGGGCTTCATCGGCCGGGGGGCCAGACAGTGTAGAAGACTGGCTCAGTGTGTGGGGAGGATCCAGCTCCTTCAGGGACTGCTGTACCACGCGTTTGACAAGAGTTTCCAGACGCTGGTTCTCCGATTCTTTTTCCCTGGTCGCCCGGGCATAGCAACGGTCACACAGTGACTTGCCCTCCGGAACTCGTGTTCCACATCCCCAGCAGGCTCTACGATCAGAGCGGCTGTCGTGGCGATGAGAGCGGTGTCTGGAGGAGGAATGAGAGCGTCTCCCCTGGTGGTGGTTTCCAGACGTAGAGTCACTCCTGGATCTTGAAGGTGACTGGTGTTGCGGCCTGGCAAGGTCTCTGTCATTCTGGACCACGATCTGAGGGTCCGATCTGGAAGGGCTGGGAGAAAAAAACACAGTAGGGAGGGGGAAAAAGGCGAGACCAACATCAGATAACGCAATTCACAATGCGACTGACTCTCAACCCCTCCCCTCATAAGCACATACCTTGTGCGTGAGGGCTGGCCACTTAAAGGCGGTGAATTGTCCATGACTTCCATATGAAGAGCGACACAGTACGGTTAGTCTGCAGAAAAAAAGGCGGCCTGGACAGGCCAACATACCAGTAAAAAAGGGTCATTCTGCCCCATAAATACAAACAAGTACACTTGCAGCGTGTGTCCAGAAGAAAAAACCCTTCTTATACCTGGACATAAAAATATAACTCATTCAACCCTTTAAAGAAAAAAAAAAATTCTCTTCTTTTTTTTTTTTTTTTTTATTTTTTTTTTTAATAAGCAAAAAGTTTAATCAGGGACTCACCTAAAGCAGACCAGGGCTGGACATGGGGAAAAAACGCTCCACTCCTACTCACTGTGAGGGCATTCCCACTGTGAAGGAGTTCATGAGCCGAATTTAAATCCCCCGCCCATGACGTCACCGCCCGACCTCGCGCCTGCGCCGTCGGATGGTGACCGTACTGCGCATGTGCGGATTGCCGATCGTTCCGCCGCTCTGCGCACGCGCCAGCCAAGCCTCGGACCCGAGGAGGCTACCGCGCATGCGCGAGCAGTGCGGACGGCCGAACCCGGAAGTGCTGAGGCGAGCTGGAACGCACAAGCGCTCCAGCCGCCATGAGGGGGAAAACGGTCCCAACAAAGACCGCCACGGTCATAGCCCGAGCCAGGAGACCTAGGGGGGGAAACGGACAGAACATAGAAAAAACTGCCATGGAGAAAAACTTTAAGCTTCCGACCTTGCCAGCCGATGATGTCCCTGGATGTCCGGCATACAGAGGCGACCATCCTTCCACCAAAAGGGTAAACATCAGCCTCTACCCGCTACTCGCCCGCCCGTGGCTGGGCCCTGAGCTGCACCGCAAAAGGTATGCCATGATCCTGGATCCGTCCGACCGGACGCGAACATCTTGTGTAGGTCCATTGGAGGAGGACAAAAAAGGAACGCAGTAGCTAGTGGTGAGTACTCATTTATGGGAATGGGGTCCTATAGCATTGGAGAGGAGGCGGGGTAAACCCACACGTAGGCTGCCATGGAGTCTGTCAGGAAATTGTTTTTTTCCCAAAATTGTTACTCTTTTTTTGTTTATAGCGCAAAAAATAAAAACCGAAGAGGTGATCAAATACCACCAAAAGAAAGCTCTATTTGTGGGAAAAAATGGACGTCAATTTTGTTTGGGTACAACTTCGCATGACCGCGCAGTTTTCAGTTAAAGCGACGCAGTGCCGTATCTCAAAAAATGGCCTGGTCATTAAGGAGGAAAATCTTCCAGGGCTGGAGTTGTTAAGAAACAAAAAACAATAAACACAAATTAATTTATTTAATCGCAGGCAGTCAAAAAGACCTAATACAGATGTATTCAAAAGTAAAAGAGACACTTTCATATGATTTATTAAAATACATAAATAAAGCAAATTTAGTCATTAACTTAAACATTTCTTTTGCTTGAGTGAAATTTTAAATAAGGTGGGATTTTGAAGGCGCACATTAAAATCCCATATTATTTCAATATTTGTTTAAAGTATTTTCGGGATGTGGTGCGTTATCTAAATTCATCATCAACCCTTATCATATAGCTTTCCTAATTGTTTAGGGTGGATAGCACACCCATTTCTAAAAGATTTGGATTAAGATTGAATTTGACATTTATTTTTTCCTATTCAAGAGTTTTGATCATACAACGATGGCTGATTTTTGCGGTACAGCCTCGGAGGGACTAATGACTAAAATTCACCAGTCTCAAGGGAAGTAGATATTAATAGATTCTATTTGAGATTACATACAGCAGATTGTTGAAGAAGAAAGTTCATATTTTTTGACACAAGAGATATTTTGAGAAGTATAGTGAAAATAAAATAATCCTCTGGGGATTAAGAAATCAAATTTTCCCAAATTTAAAGAAAGTAGATGAAACCCTAAAACATACTTGTGAACATAACTTACAATCTTGTTCCCTTAATATGATTACGGCTTTGTGTAAACAGTACAAGGCTGATTTATAAGAATTAGATGGTGACAACAATGGTACATTGAACATGAAAGATTATCTTCTTCCCCTTTGTTTCCATAAAGGGAAAAGGAGTTAAAAAGCATATTAAAAAATATACTCTTGATACAATATGCAACAAAGAAAATAGTATTTGATATAGGCCAAGCCTATAAATGGACAGGACCACATGTGACACGTACACAATTTAAAATCAAGAAAGATGCGACGAATATTTATTCTGTTTCCTCTTATTCTATTATTCAATCTAGTTTTCGTCATGATTCAAAAGGTGGAAATTTCTTCAAGAAACGCAAGAGGGATGTTGATACTTCACAAATGGATTACCCTAATTGTACATACAGTATGGTTCAACACGTAACAGTAAATCACAAGAGCCCCAAAATAAATATTTAAGTTCACTTTCTAACCAATCTAGTAACAAGTTTTCTTCTGGCACACATTCAGTCGCTATGGTGGAATTTGCGGGGTCCTTCCCTTCTTCTTAATCTTTCACCTCCTTGGGTGTACGTGGTGAGTGAATTCAATCCTGTTATTTGCAATCAGCAAATGGATATGAAGGTAGCACTCATTTTTTTAGGGCCAATAAAAACACCTTAAAAAACCCATATTATTTAAATTCCTCTAAAGTATTTTCAGAATGGTGGTGTGTTATCTAAATTCATCTTCAACCCTTATCATATAGCTTTCTTTTTTGGGGGATCAGAAAAGGTTTAGTTCTCTGCTGAGTTGTTTCATTTAGGGCACTTCTGTGAGCTGAATATTCAGATTCCTTAACCAAGGAACTTTAGTCACCACAATCCTGTTACCATAGTACTGATGTCACAGACTCCATTGTAGATCCTTCCCAGAGAATACATAGATAATGCACTCCAGATAGGTGAACCAGGTAGATTAGTGCACAGCAGAGGACTGTCTCAGCAGGACTGGTATTGGAAGGAGATCTCCTAGGTGCAGTCCTTGACAACAATATTGACCCAGCAAAGGATGAAACCCTATCTCACTACACCTTTCAGTAAATTGAAAAAAAAGCTAATAAAAAATGAATGACTACTACCTCTATGCTCCTCTTCACAAAAAGAAAGGTAGTTTGACAACAGCACCATATTGGTGGACAAAACATCTCCTCTATTACATACATTTTACCACTACACTGGAAAATTACAGTCTACTGTCCTCCACAATGTTTCTTCCTTCACATTTCTACACAGAAGGGTAATGGATCATACTCATCTTCACTAAAATTTTCTAACAAATTGGAGAATATCCATGTGCAATAACAAACTTGTCTGACACCCAGTGACACCCAGGGTCCTTGTTTTCATCTAAAAGGAAAGCAGAAGCTGTCCAATTGCAAATTATGCTCTAAATAAGGAATATTCTATTATCAGACTATTTATAGCAAGCCTGGGATTACCGATGTATAACCTAGCTGGAGATTATTAAGGCACCTATGGAACATAAAGTGTGACATCTGTTGCAGCAAACACACCATTGCTTCTTTTTTACAAGTTATTTGAGCAATTGAGATGCATACAGAACATAAAATAAAGAACAGCACCACGATTGCTGAGAGGATTTAAAATCTAGATGTACCTAGTACTAGCAATTTCAAAGGTTATATTTGACTCATGACAACTGCAGCCAGTAACAAAAGCCCAACTCACAAAAGAAAATCAAGCAAGTATCTTATTTAGTATGTAGCGATACCCGGTAAGGAGCTACTGAAAGTTGTGGTCCACCCGGCATTCACTTCCCAATCACCTTGAAGACAATGAACAGTCCAGATGTTTGTTTTGTTATTTTATTGAGGGATTTGAACTTGGAATGGGGTCAGGAGTATATGGGATGCCCAGTAGAACGAACAATTGGTTGATTGTATTTTAAATCAGTTGAGACTACACTTTACAGCTCCAGTCTCCTCCAGCACAACACTTGTTTGCAGACTGTTTCTCTCTCTCCTGCACAACACTTCACTTCCAGGTACAGGTAGCACATGGTTAGGCCCAACACTGACTCAGTCAAGCTCTAGAAATTGCCATTTGCAGGCAGGGACCGCGGGTCCCCTTAATGTAGCAAAAGAATAGGAAGTCTTTGTGTGCTAGCTGACCAATGGAGAACTACTGCTCCCAGTAATCCCTGTTCGGGCCCTTCCAGCCCCCCTGGCTGCAGCTGCCCAACTCCACTGCCCATGTCATTGCAATCCTTACTGGCTCCACACCCAGCTCTGACTGTTTCCTCTCAGTCCTCTCTGGCATGCCTCTCCAGTCCTCCTGATTGCACATGTCACTCACCAGCTCACCTGGCTGCACACACACACTCCTGAAGACTTGCCCAGCAGTACTAGCCCCTGCTGTCCTCTCTCTTGACTCCACACTGTGCCTCCTGCTCACATCCTTCATGCGTTTATAAAGAGATCCATCCTACACCCGAGTCCCAAGACCAAGGTCACCCCCCAGAATTGGGAGTGCCCTCAAAGGCCTCGACAGCCTATCACTCCTTTCTCAGTTCTTCCACCCGACATCTCCTCCCCAGCTGGGCTGGGTATATCAAGGAGGCCTGCCCCCCTGCCAATCCTAGTTGGGGATTGGTCATTGCTTCCTGAGACGCACCAACAGCTCCATCTCTCTTCCCTGACTCTCTTCTACAATCCTCTAGAAGGAAAAGGGAGGTGACAGTGAAGTGATGCTTCCTGTGAATCACCAGCCTACTCTGAGCCACTCCAAGTCCACACAGATCAAAACAAACAAGCCTAGCTTCCAGCTAGGCCTGCTTAAATTTACCTGCACCAAAAATCTCACCTCTAGCACCTACCTAAGTAGAGGGTGCTACAAGTAAGACAAAAAATAGCAATGAAAAGCAAAAAGCACAATTTATCAAAGCCTGAGCATCGTGACTGTACCAAAATCACAACTGCAACAAAAGGGCAGCTTTATTTAAAGAGACACACATACTTAGAAATGCATCATGCAGAATCTAGTCATCCGTTTCTAAATACCTACTGATTTTGATTCTAAGGAAGATGTTGGTATTTTTTGCACTTTCAATTTATTTTAGTTCTTATAAGAGGAAACAAAATGGGCTCTTGATTACGCATTGATACCATACACAGCCGAAACACAACAAGTGCATCATGGGTGCCCTAAGGGATGGGCAGTCAGATTACTTACAGTTGTTTCATTGCCAAGGTTAAGGTTCAAAAACATTTTTATTTGTACAGACTGGATCTTTTTTCCATTACAGTTTTCACAATCCAGATAGCTCAGCTTTCCAGTCTATCATTTTAGTGAGAAAATGCCTTTTGCTTGCAATAAGGCATAAGAGTGGACAATGTTTTCAGTAGATAGAAAACTTGACTATTTAAAACTTATAGCAACTCCTTTCATGCAAATAAAAACGGAAAGTTGCAATGCAAATGTACAGCAGGATGCTGTAATATGGAAACTTTGATATGGAACAGGAAAGCTGATGGGTGGCATGTCCCCTTGTGCTTATCCTGACTCACTATTATATTAAACATGATGATAAGGTGCAGTGATATAGAGATTTAATAGCTCCTAATCAGTATTTTGTCTTATGTTTTGTCTAGTGCTTATGCGAAGCACTGTGGGTTTACTAAAGAAAGCAAAGATGAAACAGCTCTTTCAGACTCTTTAAAATGGAGTAATCAAGTGAGAGAATGAGGGATTACTGCTGTGACTTCATCGTTCAGTCTGTATACGTTTTACCTTAAGCTATTGAGCACCCTAAACAACAAGTCATTTTTAGCAGAAGGTAAAAACTTGTAAGCATAACTAAACATGTAAGCCCCTAAGAAATTATTATTTTTAAAGCTATACCTGATGAACATGAGACACTATCTGGTAATTGTGAATCACAGTTCCTATGTACCCCGTACCTTTGCTGTCCCTAAGGAAACTTGAATTCTTTTCTGGCAACTTCTAGGTTTTCAATTTAGGCTGTATTTGACAATGTAACGTGGTTGTTTCGGTGAAAACACTGACTTTTATTACATTTAAAAATGGTATAAGGGTATGGCTGTTATCAACATTCTGTAAAGTAAAAAGTTGCATATGATTACTACAGGTACGCTGGTGGCATTGGAAGCACAGGGGAGTGGTTAAGCTCTCCTGGTGCCCCTCTCCTTCCTTCCTGGAGGCCCATCTAGTATATCATTTATTTTTTTATTTTTCATACTTATTTTTTCTGGGTGTCTTTAGTCCTGTCACATGACCTGAAGATCTTTGTTATGAAGGCCATGTGAAATGTGGCATTGGGACAAATATCTACATGCTGACACAAACTGTAGGTCAGGGGTGTCCAAACTTTTTTCAAAGAGGGCCAGATTATATGAAGTGAACACATGCATGAGGGCCGACCATTTTGCCTGACTTTTTTTGAATCATTAAAATTAAATGCAAATGACATTTTTATGCAAAATTTATTGCAAACGGCATACTTTTAATTTTGTCACATGGATGACAAATCTAAACAGGTGTTAAATCACTCTGCCTTTCATATCTGAAGGCCGGATGAAAAAAAAAATCCAGGAAGCTGAAATATATGTCAGGAAAATTGTAAAATACATTACATATTATAATAAAGGCTGTCTGTCAACTTTTAAGTTAAAAAAATATAACAGGAACATAACACCAAGTATACATCTTGTGTCCAAATATATTCAGAACTGATTTAGACCAACTGACATTAACTGAGATTTTATAATACATTCATCTCAATTGAAAAAGAAAACTTGTCTGCACTAATGTGAAGGGTGAAACTGAGATCTGGACTGCAGCACATAGGCTAGGTCTGGGTCAAAGGCAGTGGTTTTGATGCGCAAAATGTCCCGCAGGTGAGAGTCACTTAGTCTTGTCCTCACGCAGTTCTTGTTAAAGTTCATAGCAGAGAATGTCTTCTCACACATATATCTTGAGCCAAATAAGCTCAGCATTTTCTTAGCCAATGTTCGAATCTGTTGAAACCGGCTCTTATCCAGTTGGCGGAAAAAGTTCACAAGAGAGAGCTGTTGGTGACGACTGAGTAACTCGCTGTCACAATGCAGCTCAATGAGCTCGAGCTGCAGCTGATCTGGAGCATCATCGAAAGGAGAATGGAGAGGAGAAAAGGCTGATTTCATTTTCAATAGCTGCAAAATCCTGAAAGTGCAGTTTAAACTCCCCAGCCAGAGATGTGATGTCTGCTGCATATCTGCTCATTTGTGCACTGATATTGTCCTGTGGAAAACTGTTCATTATTTCCTGCAATGCTGAAAAGTGTATGAGATTGGGCTGTGTTTGTGATAACTGCCTTATGAAAAGTTGCAGCTTTGTTCCAAAGGCTTTGAGGTGTGAATAAAGCTGGTTCACCGCTGCATCTTTCCCCTGAAGACTTGTGTTCAGTATATTCAGATGCTTTGTTATGTCAACTAGAAATCCCAAATCAGCCAGCCAACTCAGATCAGATAGTTCTCGCATTGGTTGTCCCTTTGTTTCTAAGAATTCTCCAATTTCCTTTTTGAGAGAGTAGAAACGCTGCAGTGCAGACCCCCGACTGAGCCATCTTACATCGTTGTGATATAAAACATATTCGTATTCAGCCTGGATGTCCAGTAGAAACTGTTTAAACTGGCGGTGGCACAGGGCTTTAGAGCGAATAAAATTAATGGTCTTTACCACCGGTTTCATAACATGGTCATATTTGAGATGTTTAGCACAGAGAACTTGTTGATGAATGATACAATGGAGTTTAATAGCTTTGCCTCCTTCTTTGATCACCTTGTTACAGATTAGGGTTGCTAATCCACTTCGTTCTCCAGCCATGGCAGGTGCCCTATCAGTAATAATCCCAGTAAGTTTGTTCCAAGGCAGTTTCATGTCATCTATGGCGGAACTAACAGAAACAAATAAATCTTTTCCTACTGTTTGGTCCGTAAGGCTCTGGAGGTCAAGTAGCTCTTCAGTCACATTCATTTCATCGTCCACCCCTCTCATAAAAATCAGCAACTGAGCCGTGTCAGATAGGTCCCTGCTTTCATCACAGGCTACTGAAAAGAAGTCAAAATCCACTCCTTTGGATGTCAACTGTCTCTTAATATCTGATGAAATCTCTTCAACTCTCCGTGCTACAGTGTTACGAGCCAGGCAAATGTTGGCAAACTCTTGCTTCTTCTCGGGACAGATATTCTCAACCATTTTCATAACACATTCTTTGATAAAGTCACCCTCAGAAAAAGATTTGCAATTTTTAGCAATTAACATTGCAACCTCATAGCTTGCCTTTGTAGCATTTTCATTTGACTCACGGGCTCTTGTGAAAAATTGCTGTTGCGACATTAAAACAGCTTCAAGTTGCTTCAACTTTTCACTGCAGTCGTGCCCTGTTAGCTTGTCATATGTGCTATGTCACGACTGGTAGTGTCTCTTGACATTAAATTCTTTATAAACAGCCACAGTCTCTTGGCATGTCAGACAAACACAGTGATTCCGTATTTCAGTGAAGAAATATTCCACTTTCCACCTGTCCTGGAAGCGGCGGCCCTCACTGTCAACTTTCCTTCTCTTGTTTACAGTCGCCATTTTAGAAATTGACCAGAAGGGAAAGGGATCATGTGAGCGCAGTGTCAGAGGTTTTGGTCTAAGCGTGTTTGTCCGATACACTAATACACTGCCCAACAAGAATTCTCCTACCTTTGTAGCTCTGTGTGGTGAAGATGAGCTGTTATTTGGATATATATATCTCCTCTTTGGCCCCCAAACAAATCCCAGAGGATGGGCTCAGTTTTGTACAAATGATTTATTTTCTCTCCTGAGAAATCTGGCCTTTATCACTTCTGTGGCCCCCAAGCTCTGATCAGGGCAAGGATGAGCTCTTTTTTTTAATATATTCTTTCTGGCCCCCCACTTGTAATCTGCCCCCAGGCTCAGATCAGAGCAAGGATGAGCTATTTTTTTTTTTATATTTTTTCTGGCCCCCACTTCTAATCTGCCTCCAGGCTCAGATCAGGGCAAGGATGAGTTGTTTTTCGAAATAGATATATAATAATAATTTAACCCTTTCATGACTAAGCCTATTTTTGAAATTTGGTGTTTACAAGTTAAAATCCGTATTTTTTGCTAGAAAATTACTTAGAACCCCCAAACATTATATATATTTTTTTAGAAGAGAATCTAGAGAATAAAATGGCGATTGTTGCAATATTTTTTTATCACACGGTATTTGTGCAGCGGTGTTTTAAACGCAAATTTTTGGAAAAGTGACACTTTCATGAATTTTAAAAAATCCAAACAGTAAAGTTACCCCAATTTTTTTGTATAATGTGAAAGATTATGTTACGCCGAGTAAATAGATACCAAACATGTCACCCTTTATAATTGCACGCACTCGTGGAATGGCGACGAACTACGGTACCTATGAATTTCCATAGGCGACGCTTTAAAAATTTTTTACGGTTACCAGGTTTGAGCTACAGAGGAGGTCTAGGGCTAGAATTATTGCTGACGATCGCGGCGATACCTCACATGTGTGGTTTGAACACCGTTTACATATGCGGGCGCGACTTCCGTATGCGTTTTCTTCGCTGCGCGAGCTCGCGGGGACAGGGGCACTTTAAAATTTTTTTTTTTTTATTTATTTATTTTATTTATTTTTGTACTTTTATAAATTGTGTTTAAAAATTTTTTTTTTTTTTTTTTTTACTTTTATTGCTGTCACAAGCAATGTAAACATCCCTTGTGACAGTAATAGGTGGTGACAGGTACTCTTTATGGAGGGATGGGGGGTCTAAAAGACCCCCCATCCCTCCTTTACACTTCAAAGTATTCAGATCGCCGAAAACGGCAATTCTGAATACTGTGTACTTTTTTAAATTCGGCGCCATTGGCAGCCGAGTAAACGGGAAGTGACGTCATGACGTCGCTTCCGCGTTTACAATTAGAAGGCTGGAACGAAGCCGCTCACAGCTTCATTCCAGCCCGCCCCCAGCCGCCGAAGATTCCCGATTGGACACCGGGCCTCCCGATCGCACGGGAGGCCCGGTAACAGCGGCGGGAGGCGGCGGGAGGGGGGGATGTCCCCTCCCGCTCCTCCGGTATAACAGCCGAGCGGCTTTTAGCCGCATCGGTTGTTATACTCAGGTAGCCGATCGCCCGCTGAAAACAACGGTACCGGGATGATGCCTGCAGCTGCGGGCATTATCCCGGTATAACCCCGGAAAGCCGAGTACGCATATGTGCGTACGGTCGGCGGGAAGGGGATAATCTCTCTGCGTGTTATATTATATTTGTCCCCGAGCGCTGCTCCCTTCAGGGATCATGCACAAGCCCGCTGGGACGCTGACAGCACGCGGCGCCGCGGCCTATCACCGCCGCCAATCACAGGCACTGAGAGCTCTGCAGCTGCCGCAGGGAAATGACTCAGTGTCTGCTATTGGCGCCGCGTGCTGTCAGCTTCCCGGAGGGTTTTGGAACACGCCCCTGCTTGTCAGTGAGAGGCGCTTGGGGATTACGGAACATAGATTGGTGTATATATATACACAGAGACATTACAGAGTGCGGAGCAAGGGTGGTAAAAGCTGGAGGCATGTGGGGGTCTTATAAAACCGGACCGCGGGCCGAACTTTGGACATGCCTGCTGTAGGTCAAATAAAACCAAAGAATTTCTAAGCTCAGCTTACCAACCAGCCTGCGACCAACCGAATGAACCTGTCTAACAGTATGCATTAAAAACAGGGGTTTAGTTGCACACATTTGCAAATACATGCATAAGCTGCAGGCCACGGCAAGGCACCCTGCATCCTGCAGACCCTAACTCTAACTTTGAAGTGTCTCCACAGTATTCCTGCGCCTTTAAGGAGGGTTGGGCTCCCTCTAGTCATCTGCCCTTCATCTATCCATTAAAATACATGTGCTCCCACTGTGGAGACTCTTCAAAGTTAGAGTTAGGGTCTGCAGGATACAGGGTGTCTTGCCGTGGCCTGCAGTTTATGCATGTATTTGCAAATGTGTGCAACTAAACCCCTGTTTTTAACGCATACTGTTAGACAGGTTAATTCGGTTGGTCGCAGGCTGGTTGGTAATTTGAGCTTGAAAATTCTTTGGTTTTATTTGACATGAGTTTGCCCTTCCAGTGCTCCTTGCTGTGAAGACCAGTTATAGGTGGGGGCAGTGACCTTTTTTTGTATTGTTGACACAAACTGTAGCTGCTCATATGCATGTGTAGGTGCACAAACGGGTGTGTGAGAATGTGCATGGCATGTCTGTCACTATTTCTGGATATTTAAAATGATCAGCTGCACATGGCCACTACTATCCTGTCTACTGTGTTCATGTGATACCTGTGATATGTGACTCTGTTTCTGACTACCTGTTACTGACCCATTTTACCTTGACTTGCTCCTGTAATCCATCTGTACCAACTCTTGCTTGTACTTGGACTATTCTTCTACCTGCTCCTTTTGTTCTGACCTGCTTATCTGCTACCAACTCTGGCCTAAATCCTAACTACACTTATGCCTTGGTGTTTGTACTTGATCTAATCGCCAGTTACCAACCTGGCTCTCCAGATGCCCGAGCGACCTAAGTCTCTGTGTTTTGGCCATCTCAAGTCTGAAGTCTCTCAGTCAACACTCCTACCTCCAAACCTGCTCCAGGTCTCAGTCTATGTGACAGCCTTCCACCTGTCCACTGTGGTCGTGATTGTCACTTGCTGCTGCAGAATACAGCCTGGTGTCCCTGTGACCAGTCTCCAGTACATCATCTACTGTGGGGAAGTTACTCAGTGCTGACCGGTTCAGATAGGCCTGTCTACCTGTCAGGAAAGGCACATTGCTGTGTAGGCACAGAATGCCAAGAAGCTGAGTCCTTGGGCAATTTGCAGGTGCAATTGCACATGCGTGGACACGTGCATGTGCGCAGGTGTGCGAACTAATGCGTAAGACAGCACAATTGCCAGGTGGGCTATTTAAGCTGCACTATGGCATTGGGTCTTTGTCATTTGGTCTACTATGTTTCCTGAGTATCTTCTACCTGTTCCCATGTTGACTTTCTGTTACCAACTTGATCTGTGTCTGACTCTGCCTGAATGCTGCCTGTATTGACCCCTGGCTTGTCTTTGGATTTCGTCTCTGCCTGCTCCTTCTGCTTATCCGCCCATCTGCCTGCTGTTTACCGAACCTGGCTTGACCTCTGACTACTCTTCTGCCTGCTGCATTGTACTTGATCTGCTGACCTGGACTGCCCGACCCTGATTACAGATTTCTTCCCTGTATCTGAGTCTGCTGATCTGTGCCAGCATTCTGTTCCAGTCTACCTGCCAGTATAGATAATAGCCTGTCTTCCTGACACACCGGGACGTACAGCCTGCTTTTCAGCAACACATAGCCTGCTCATCAGCATCCTGGAACAGAAGACCAGTCATGCACTCATGCCCACTCTGTGCTCTGGCGCTCCTGTCACTTTACCAGAGCTCCTGAGCCAGAGGTGTAAGAGAAGCCTACCTCCACACGACAGGCTCTACCACCAGGTACAGTACACTACCTGTACAAGTGGCTGGCAAGAACTTGTGCCATTCTGTATCCTCACGCAACCTATTTGCTTTAGCATGGGCCCTGAGCCAGAGGTGTGAGAAAGGCTGTCTTCTTGATTCAGGCTCCTCCACCAGGTATGTAACAATCTTCTTCAGATCTTTAACAAACAAAAAGTGAATATGAGAAATTGTACCGCACTCAAAATTTTACAAAAAAATTACCTTTATTGACAAAATCCCTTAATGGGGTAAAGTCACTGTGCCCACTCTCAAAAAACTCTCCTGGAAAATATTATTCCATCTATATGGGCATGTAGGCAGATAAAAAGATTAAAAAAAGTGGCTTTTCAGGAAATGGAGTGTGCAACTTTAATAGGATACATTATTAATTATAACACAATGCTTGGATTTGTGAATGTCATTTTAGATTTTCCCTCCAAAATGTATTGAACATAAGACCTATATTATTAATTTTTTTCAAGTTACCCAGTTGAGGTCTAAATATGACTTATTCATTCATTTATGTCAAATTGTTTTGGAAATACATTTTACAATGTAAAACTTGTACTAAATGCTTTAAGTGTGCGTTTAAGAAAAAGAAACAGCACATTAATTCTAGCCTAGCCTAATGTTAATTGGCAACAGATGTTCCTTGTTAACTTGAGTGATACTGTAGCATTTTAATGCATTCTTAACCCTTTTAACGCCAAAAGTAAACAGTGGGTTGATTTACTATTGCTGTCATGAGTTTGCCAGGGCTGCACTACTACATGTATGCTTAAATAGTGTCAGAGTGTGCTTGAGGCTTACAAAGACCAGCTAGGTAGTGGCAGGCCACTTTATGAAACTGATTTTGTATGGGGTTTGGGGAACTAGTTTCTTTTAGAGCCTTTGCTAACGATGTGATGAGAAAGGTGGTATACTGTACAATTTAAAAATGCAAACTTCAGTTTGAAACATAGTAACAGATCTGAATCCAATAGAGTGCCAACAGAAAGCAAGATGAAATGGTGGTCACACACAGGTGGTCACACACATGCCTGGTATCCAGAAATTTTACATTGGCCTTTTGCTTGCCCTTCTGCAGAAGCTGTATTCTCTGTTAAATGTATATCTCTCTGCCACAGTGAAAGATTGATGCTCTGGTGCATAGGCATACAGTATGCTTGACGTGACCATGATCACTGGCTGTTATTCTGATGCTTTGACAGCAAAGCTGTTTAATTAGTGATCTTGAACAAATACAGAACTTGGGTAGACAAGCAATGACAGCACCCGCTCTTCTCTCATGACAGAGTCACTTGGGTCAATCTGGGCTGTCAACTGTTTCACTCTTGGTACACATGTCACTAAGTCTAAAGTTTGATGGCTATTATACCATATTATTTTCATGAAATTACACTACAGAAACACAGTGAAAAAAAAAAAAAAAAGAAAAAAAAGTTTATTCCCGAAGTGTGCATGCTCTAGCAAAATATTAATTCTTTCTCCCCATTATTTGATTTAGCACCGGACACTGTACTAACCACCCACTGTTTAAATTATTTGAAGGTATGTGCTCTTTTCACAATAGTAAATGTTAGACGAATATTGCTCTTGAGTAGTAACAATTTTATATTTGTTGTACAGTTCCTTGGGTCGAGGGTTTGCCGTTTGAATTGTATATATTTTTTGGATATGAGTGACTCTTGTGTTATTGTATTTGTTTTTGTGGGGGTGTTCATGGAGGATAAATATTTACACCCCCCCCCCACATAAGCATGCAGCCTGGGTGACTACTGACTAGTGTTGGGCAAACAGTTTGAAACAAGCATAGGTTCGGCCCGAACAGCCAAGTTGTCGGCGCCGCAGAGTGCATTGGAAGCCCTGATTGGCTAAAGCAATGAAGGCTTTGCCCAATCAGGGCACATAGCACTATCAGAGCCATAATTGGAAACAGTCATGATGATTCTCAATCATGGCTCATTGCTCATAGACCTACCCCACACTTTAAAAGGTTCCTTCCCAGAGCAGCATTTTGCAGTGTGATATTCAGTGTTAATTTTGACATCAGATTTTGATCTAGTTTTAGTTATAGTCTTTTGACTAAAATGCAATTTTAGTCGTATTTTAGTCATCTGAGTTGTTTTAGTTTTAGTCGTATTTTAGTCAACTAAAATCTCCAGTACATTTAAGTCGACTAAAATCGAATGGGTTTAGTTACATTTTAATGCATTATTTCTTTAGAACTGCCAAACTTATATGCAAACTTATATGCTCCTGGAGTAAAAATCTAATAACATGTTTATTATTTATGGTATTAAGGTTGAAACATGCACTAAAGACACACATTTAGCCATTATGATATAAATTCAATTTAGTTATAGTCTTTTGACTAAAATGACATTTTAGTTTTAGTCATATTTTAGTTTTTTGACTAAAATGTAATTTTAGTTTTAGTCGTATTTTAGTCATCTGAATTGTTTCAGTTTTAGTCGTATTTTAGTTGACTAAATAGTATTAATTTAGTAGACGAAAATATTTTAGTTGACCAAATAAACGCTGGTGATATTGGAGTGATAGTGATATTGGAGATAGATAGAACAGGGCTCTATTCGTTGCTACTAGTGAGCCAGTGTGCTATAGTGTACAATTGTGATTCAATTGTGCATGTAAAGTATCAGTGTAGTGTGAATATAGTGATCCTATTGGCTGTAGCGTGCTGTTATCCGTGGGCCCCTCCTCCCCTCTTGTCCTTACCGAGTGGTTGTATGTGACATCATCTGGGGTGGACAGGATAGGAGGAGGAGGGGCCGAGGGGGAACAGCGTGCCACTGGAGGAGATATGAAATGAGTTCTGAAGCCAGAAGAAGAAAGCCGGTACTGAAGTGTGCCCAGCTGTGTCCCCCACAATGTGCCCAACAGTCTGTCCCATGTAATGTCCCCTGTCATTTCCCCTACCCCATGTAATGTGCCCTGCCCCATGTAATGTGTCCTGTCCCATGTAATGCGGCCTGTCCCATGTAATGTCCCATGTCATGTCCCTTGTCCCATGTAATTTGGACTGTCCCATGTAATGTCCCATGTCATGTCCCCTGTCCCATGTAATGTCCCCTGTCATGTGCCCTGTCCCATGTAATGCCCCCTGTCATGTGCCCTGTCCCATGTAATGTGCTCTGCCCCATGTAATGTCCCCTGTCCCATGTAATTTGCTCTGCCCCATGTAATGTGTCCTGCTCCATGTAATGTCCCCTGTCATGTCCCCTATCCCATGTAATGCCCCCTGTCATGTCCCCTGTCCCATGTCATGCCCCCTTTCCCATGTAATGTCCCCTGTCATGTGCTCTGCCCCATGTAATGTCCCCTGAATGGATCAGCTCTGCAGGAAAAGAAAGCACAAGTTTCACATGAAATAGGTATGTTTTAATATTTATTCTTTTATTTAATGCTATTTCTACAAATAATTTTTGTTATCAACAGCTCGCTGATCATACCAATGTTCCGTGAGCTGTAGATGTGAACATTATTTCAAGGGTTCCTCAAGATCTCAAACTTTTTGTCAGGGGTTCCTCCAACGTTAAAAGGTTGAGAAACACTGGTGTAGAGTGTCAGGGCAATTTTACTGCAGTATATTGTAGTGTGTCAGGGCACGTTTGCTGCAGTATATTCAGGTGCATTAGTGCACTTTTACTGCAGTACATTGAAGTGCGTTAGTGCATTTTTACTGCAGTATATTGAAGTGCATCAGGGCACTTTTACTACAGTATATTGAAGTACATTAGTGCACTTTTACTAGGGTATATTGAAGTGTGTTATTGCACTTTTACTGCAGTATATTGAAGTGCGTCAAGGCATAATTACTGCAGTATATTGAAGTGTGTCAGGGCACTTTTACATTTCCATTGATTAAAGTGCATCCAAGTACACATTTCCCTGTCTCTATTACATTGCGGTAATAAGCCCCCATCATGTCTGGGAGGCAAACAAGGAGGGGCAGATGTTCCCGTGGCACTTTAAGGAGGCCAGCAGTGTCTGTGTCGACAGGCAAAGGTGGACATGGTCTGTCCTCAGACAGGGCACTATTTCTTTTGTGATGCTAGTGATGTTGCCAATGCTATCCAGCCACAGCATGCAGAGGAGGTGGTGGACTGGCTAACTAAACTGTCCTCATCCTCCTTATCTTCTATCACCCAAGCAGAGTCTAGTGTGCAGTCCACACCAGCTGCCAGATTGGCTTATTCTGCCTCCTTGTCCACAGCTCCTCCTGCTATAGCCCTAGCATCATGTATGGATGAGGCAGCTGAGTTATTTGAACACAGCATCAGCCACTTGCTCATTGATGATGAACAGGCATTGCTTGATTCTGGTGTTGGTTCGGAGGTTGAAGGAGGTAGGAACATGAGCTTACAGAGAGGGGAGAACATTATTAAACAACAAATTGGCAGTCATGTTCCCCCAGCTGTAGCATATTGCCAAGTTGGCTCCAGTGATGATGAGGATGGAGGGGATGATGACGATGAGGTCACTGACACGACTTGGGTGCCGGATAGAGCAGAGGAGGAAAGTGAGGGTGAGGCACAACCCCAACGAGGAAGCCACCATGGAAGGGTAGAGAGCAGCCACCCTATTCCATCACATTATGGAGCTGTTATCTCCCAGCCCACTTCCCACAGCTCAGCTGTCTGGGCCTTTATTAGCACATGTGCAGCCGATTGCACTGTTGCAATTTGCAAACTTTGCC
This sequence comes from Aquarana catesbeiana, assembly GCF_042186555.1. Classification (NCBI taxonomy): domain Eukaryota; kingdom Metazoa; phylum Chordata; class Amphibia; order Anura; family Ranidae; genus Aquarana; species Aquarana catesbeiana. Next base: position 285,890,721 of record NC_133327.1, on the reverse strand, counting down.
TCAGGTAGATTAAGCGTGGCAAAAACACCACCCATTTGGGTACCACATGATCATCTCATAACTTCTCAGCAGCCTCCACTGACAGGAATAATGGTATAGAAAAGGGTTCTCGAGAGATCAAGATCTGATATTTTGTTTGTGCGTAATTTACCTGAGCTAAAGTTATAGGTCTATACTATTGGCAGTTCAGCAGAAGATCCATAACCATTGCTTTGTATTTTTCTGTATTCATAACCACAATGTTTCCCCCTTTATCAGCAGGTTTTATAATAAAAAAATGATAAGACCCGCTGATAAAGGGGGAAACAAAATATCAAATCTTGATCTCTTGAGCATTTATCAAGGGTCTGATTACCAAAACCCTTGTGAATTTTTGACCGTAAAAACACCCAGATTGCCTACTTTATATGCTTTGCCAAAGATACATAAAAATGCAGAATTCCTGCCTGGACGTCCAATTGTATCTGGAAATGGTTGCCTAACAGAGTCAGCCAGCAAGCTAATATATGATTATTTACGTCCCCATGTTAAGGCCCTGAGTTCATATATTCAGACACAGTGGACCTTTTGAGATCATTGCATGGAATCTGTTCCAGAGGGAGCATGGCTAATGGCCATCGATGTAGAGGCCCTCTACAACGCGATTCCCCATGAGTTGGGGGTACGAGTTGTGGAGGGTTTCATCTCTGAACGAGGCCATATGGCCAGTTCATACAACAACTTCATCTTGGAGTTGCTGAGTTTTGTTTTGACAAACAACATCTTTATCTTTGATCGCTCCCACTACCTACATGTTCAGGGTGTGACGATGGGGTCTATATGTGCTCCTTCGTATGCCAATCTGTACCTGGGGGGATGGGAGTGTGAGATTTTCTCTTCTGATGAATTTCAGGAGTTTTTTGAGAAGGTGCTGATATGGCGCAGATTTATAGACAATATTTTTATCGTTTGGATGGGAACTAAAGATGAACTCCTATCCTTTTTGGCTAAGTTGAAGATAAATCATTACAATTTAAGGTTTACCATGACTTTTGACCAAAAAATTATCAACTTTTTGGATATTACGGTATGTTAATCCTGATGAAAGCATTGGCTCTTCTCTGTATAGAAAACCATCGGCTGGAAACACGATTTTACATGCCTGAGGCTTTCCCCCTGATGTCAGTGGGGGCGGGATCACCCGTTATGTAACCGGGTGACCCCGCCCCCCTCTGCCGTTACGGGGAAAGCCACAGGGAATCCCTGTCAAGTCCCTGTGCATCAAAATAACTGCGTTATTTAAGAACAGTCAGAAGATGAAAAGCGTCACACAGCAGTAGCCTCCCATCATGGATGCGTAGTGGCCCGAGAACGAAGAAGGGAAGAAGACGCCGCGGAGGAAGATGCCGGACGAGAACACCAGAGCAAGAAGCAGAGGATCGGAGGAAGAACCAGGGGAAGAAGAAGATGGAGGAAGAAACCGAAGGAAAATAGAAGAAAAAATATAGAAGACAGAAAGAAGAAGACTTGAAATAAAGGGATTGTCAAAAACTGTCTCTTGTCATTTTTAACATTTTTGACACTTTTTTTGTGAAATGGTAGGGGTACTTTTGTACCCCCTTACCATTTCACATGGGAGGGCCGGGATCTGAGGGTCCCCTTGTTAAAGGGGGCTTCCAGATTCCGATAAGCCCCCCACCCACAGACCTACCACCGGGCAAGGGTTGTGGGGATGAGGCCCTTGTCTCCATCAACATGAGGACAAGGTGCTTTGGGGGGACCCCAAAGCACCCTCCCAATGTTGAGGGCATGTGGCCTGGTACATTTCAGGAGGGGGGGCGCTCTCTCGTTCCCCCTCTTTTCCTGCGTCCTGCCAGGTTGCGTGCTCGGATAAGGGTCTGGTATGGATTTTTGGGGGGGTACCACAACATTTTTTTTTTTTAATTTTGGCGCAGGGTTCCCCTTAAAATCCATACCAGACCTGAAGGGTCTGATATGGATTTTGAGGGGGACCCCCACGCCTTTTTGTTTAAATTTTGGCACGGGGTTCCCCTTAATATCCATACCAGACCTGAAGGCCCTGGTATGGAGATTAGGGGGCACCCACACCATTGTTTTTTTAAATTTTGGTTCGGGGTTCCCGTGTGGGGAAATCCCATGCCGTTTTTTTCAATGAACTTTTATGTGTATTGTCGGACCGACAATTCATTAATAGTAGTTTTAAATTACTTTTTTTCCTTTGAAATGTCATTTTGCTGTTAGACTGTTCTAAACACAGAAACATGCGCCCCTTTACAGGCATACTATAGACACCCCCCAGGTACAAAATTTAAAGGAATATTACATTTTTATTGTTTCACTTTAAGCATTATTAAAATCATTGCTCCTGAAAAAACGGCCGTTTTTAAAACTTTTTTTTTGCCTTGATCCATGTCCCCTGGGGCAGGACCCAGGTCCCAAAACACTTTTTCTGACAATACCATGCATATAAGCCTTTAAAATTAGCACTTTTGATTTCTCCCATAGACTTTTAAAGGGTGTTCCACGGCTTTCGAATTTGCCGCGAACGCGCTAAATTGTTCGCTGTTTGGCGAACTTGCGAACAGCCGACGTTCCACTCGAAGCTCATCCCTACTCTTGAGTATGTGCCTACACATGAAAGAGGAGGAGATGTGGATAAAATTCTCCTTCAACGTGAGACCAAATGGATTAATTCCCTGGCTGCCACTGTCCATCCGGGTTTGAATGAAAACATCAGCTTCAAGCCTTTTCTATAAGTTAAATTTAGCCATTATCTATGAGATTAATTTCTTGTTAATTATATCTATATATATATATTTTTAATTTATAATTTTGTCAGACATTAATATGTAACTGGATTGGCAAAGTTTTTTGATTGAGCTTTATGCTTGCACAGGTCACTTCCTTGTATGTTAGATATGATCTATAATAAAGTAAATTTAATAGGCTAATGAGTTGTTTTTGTGGAAAGTAATATATGATGTTTCTCATATTTTGAGATATTTCTATACACAGCTGCATAATTGCTAAATTGATTATTGGGGATTGCATCTAGATTAGGTGAACATACGATGTTGTCCATTTCCAAAGAATCCACAAGGTGGCACCATTTACCAGTTGCCTATGCCTAGATCTCTATTGACAAATCTGTGACCTTTACCACCTCAGGCGTGGTTTTTGGTAGGCAATGGGTTAAAGTTCTTTGACCATGTCTCCTTCTGGACATTGTTGTTATCATGGCGCCGGTTTCCTCATTTGTACGAAAGACGTCTGACATCATTAGGCCACCGGCATCCATGTTGTTACACTGGACGTTCGGCGTCTCTGACATCTCATATGTCTGGCGTCACTTTTGGTGGAAAATGTCGGGCGTCTTTGACATTTATCGTCCTTGATGTCCGACGACACTTCCGGCGCAGCCTGGGCATGCGCATTGGCTTAAAAGGGCGTCTGCACCTCTATATGGTGCCAATTATCATTATTAGGGATGGAGGGGGTATAAAAGGATGCCAGCCACAACTAGCTGCTATAGTCCAGCATAGGAAGGGGAGAGGATATTTCAGAGGTCTTTCCATGGCAGGTAATTAAGCCACTTTGTAGGCAATGTTCTGTTGGTCCTTTTCCTTGGCCGGTGGAAGAATTATTTGTATTGATTTGGTTATTTATCCCAGGTCTAAAAGGCGGCTTCTGAAGAGTTGGAGCTCTACGGAAAAAAAAAAAACCCTTTTTCTCCCATCCACTTCCCTCTTGGTTTATACATTTTCCTGAGAAGGGAATACAAACTTGGATATTGGGAATTAACTAAATATCTGGAATTTGTCTTTAAAGGGGTTTTAAACCCTCATGTTTTTTTCACCTTAATGCATCCTATCAATAACCAATCAAATCCAATAACCTGGGCATCGGGGGGGCAGGGCCAAGTCCGGCTATGGACACAAATTCTAGACTCGGGAGCACGGCCGCAAGGTAACCCCCCGGGAGAGCGCGCTTCTGCTAGGGGTTATCTGATGCAGGGAGGAGCCGCAAGAGCCGCTGGAGGACCCCAGAAATGGACTTTCGGGGCCACTCTGTGCAAAATGAGCTGCACAGTGGAGATAAGTATGATATGTTTGTTATTTTAAAAAAATAAAAAACGAGCCTTTACAATCACTTTAATATTGCTAGCCTCAGGTAGGCTTTTTCTGCCTTATCTTTTGAAATAATTGATCTCTATCTTTATTGATATTGAGTATTTATTGTTTTCCCCATAGATGGACCATTAGGGGGCATCTATCTCTCTCTCTCTCTATATATATATATATATCTCTATGGTTACACCAATTGATCAAAATTGATTCATCCCTATGACTCTGAAGCCCCTAACATCTTTTTAAATGTACTCGTTGAACATACAGGTAATTAATTGACCTATGTTTTTTGTTGCTTGATCTTTGCCAATCTAGGAAATAAAATCTAAGTTGTATATTTGTGTATTTTATATTTGTTATATGTGTAAAATATTTTTTGTTTCCTAAAAAAAACTTTTCTATTTTTTAACTCTTTATTGATCATATGTACAGTGCCTGATAATAATTCTCCTGAAGAAGCCATTGGTATGGCGAAACATGTAGAGATCTATTCAACCTGCACCTGTCTGTGTATTGTATGATCATATTGGACATTTTTATGTCTTTATATTGTTTTTAATGCTCTTTAAATACATTTATATTTTTTCTATCTTCTTGTATCTTTGCACCTTTAAAATCCCAAACCCTTGATCTTTGATATGCTATAGAGTATAGTAGTCAAATTTCTCTGCCCCAGGTGCTGCAGGAAAAAAAAAAAGGTCATGGCCACCCACATGCCCAGCATCTAATTTCCAGCTTGTCAAAGCTGCTGGCTTTACAACTCCTGCCTTTCCGTCTGGTGGATTCTGCCCCTTCTGTGAATTTGCAGAATGTGCTGTACCACAATGGCAGGTTCTCAGTCGCTATTTCTTTGCACGTAAGGCCATTCCAGCTCTGTACCATCTTGTGTTGTGGCATCATTGGGCAAGGCAGTCAGCCCCAAGGTCCACGTTACTGCTGACATGTGGTCCAGCAAGCATGTTCAGGGACAACATGTTTAGTTAACAGCACACTAGGTAGCTCTGCTTGCAACTCTGAAGGATGCAGGACGGGGCTCAGTGCTGCAACTTGTTTTGCTGCCACGTCTCCATTCAGCTGGTGGAGATGATGCGAGGTTTGTCAGCTTCACCCCCTTCTTCTCCTCCTCCACCTTCTTGCCCTCCTCTGCTGAATTGTTCCAACCATCAGTACCCACTAAGTGCTCAAGGAGCTATTCAATGAGTCAGGCTAAAAGATGCCATGCAGTGCCTCAGCTGGTCTGTCTAGGGGACAAGAGCCAAAGATTCTTTCAGCTCTGCAGGGGCAGGGCCAGAGTTGGTTCACGCCATGCCAACTTGAGCCAGGAATGGTTGTGTGGGGTAATGGCACTAACCTCCTGTCAGCCCTTCAACCGGGAAAGTTGGCAGCCTTTTCCCCCCTTTGTTCTTTTACTGTTACCATTTTTGAGGTTTTAGTTATGCCTGGCTGCATAATGTTCCCAGCCAGTTGAGTACAATGCACATTTGACAAGCACAATGCTGTTCATTTGTAAGGTCTAACAGTATCCTGTCCTCCCCATTATCATGACTGCATTGTAACTTTCAGTTTGCTCGAAACCTTGAAACTTTACTTTTTCTATGGCTTGATGTCTGACTTGAGTACCAGAGATGCATTAGCCACTCAACAGAGCCTCACCAGGGTTTGCAGTCAGTTACATTTTTAAACCCACACGCACTTGTACTAAAACCAATTTAAACAGAAGCAAATTAACCTAAAAACATGTCTTTAAATGTGGAAGGAAACTGGAGAAAATGCACGCAATCACAGAGACAATGTACAAACCCCACGCAGTGTACTTGTTTTAAACAAAGGACCCTAGTGTGGCATTGCATAAGTGCTATCCACTAACTCACTGTACTGGCCCAGTCTGATAATTAAAAAGATGTGGCAATGGTGACTATTTACACAATACCAATTTTTGTGTATTCTAGTTCTTTGTGTGCTCATAGGGACCCTAAACCTAAGTACGTTGTTATGTAGGTCATGGTAGGTAGGTTAGAGGGACCTGAGGAAGGAGGCCATGCCTCCGAAAATGAATTGTCATGGCAACTGTGTGACGTCCTCACTCTCTTCCCCCGTATCCTGCTTGTGTGGGCTCATGTGTCCTCGGAGAGCAGCGCTGGCTGGACCTGGCACATGCGCATTAGGATCTGCACGTTGAGTGTGGTAGTGGTGGATAGCCTCGGATGTGCTGTCAGGATTCGGGAAGCTAGGTTTAATGTCCCCCCTTTCCCTGTCGGGATCTTGAGGTGGTTTTAGGAGTGTGGCCACAGTGGAATCCTTAGGCCTCATGTACACTGCTGCTGGTAAATGGACGTTTAGGAGCAGTTGGGCTTTTTTTTTAACTGCTCCTGAACTCTCCTCTATGTTATCTTATAAGTACATGTACACAGGGTTGTTTACAGTCATTTCTAGGCAGTTGAGTTTAGAGTTTTTTATTTTTGGAACGCAAAAAGGGTTTAGAAGCTGAGTTTTCAAGTGCCAAATGCTTTTAAACATGGCTAAACGCGTTTTTTTTTTAAACGCGCCAAAAAGCAGCAAAACGCCACTAAATGCAGCATGTAAACACGCCAAAATGGACGTTTTAAACGTGGGTTACTATCTGTCAAGTTAAATCATTCAGGAGAGGTTGTAAAAACGTCCCGTGTACATGAAGCCTTATGCTGTATCTATCTTCACACAATGTGAGTTGACCATTGTAATGTTTTTAGCTTTACCATATTAAAGCTGAGTTACACTAGGGAGGCTTTGCGCTCGCTTCTTTTGTGTTTTGTCTAGATGTGGTCCTACCACCCAGAGGATCCATATAGAGCAGGAGCCACTATGTCTTGTCTAATTATCACCAATAGCCAGCTATAGAGCTATACTAAACTGTTGATCGGCGCACCTGCTAGTTTTTTCTTTTGTGTGTATTTTTCGTGTAGGTAGGTTAGATAATGATGTTCATATGCTCTGCACCCTGCCTGTGAACTAGTAATTCTTATACGGGTAGGGAATTTACATTGCTACACAACAGTAAAATCTAAAATGCAATAGTATATTTCTTGCCAAACCTCTATTTTTTAATACATTTTTTGGCCCTGTTCACCCTAGTGACATAACTACATTCATATCAGTCAACACAGTATGTTGACACTTTTTTCTTTTTCCAGAGTTCAGCTTTAAAGCTGATTCCCTGCCCTGCTACTCCTTAGCAAGTTCTAAGCACAGCAATAATCCCTAACTGTGAACTGACAATACATATACTGACAGCTCTCCTGCTACCTATCAATAATGTATTTATACATTATGGTAAAGTGTATGTCAAGCAAAAAAATAATTTTACATTTTACCAAACTATGAAAAATGCACATATTTTCTCTTTCCCCTGCTATCCTAAAGAAAATATGTTTTGTATTTCTGTGTGTGTCTGTTGTTTGGAAGTTCTTGTCACTTTCAGTCTCTCAAAATGTTGTCAGCGAAAACTAAGGTGAAATATATTTAACGGACCGCACATAACACCTTTGCCAACTTCAGCTCAAACTAAGGAAAAAACGTTTAGATGGAAAAACACTTTATAATCAATTACACTATCATCCCAATTGACATTGCCAGGTGCCAAACAGAAAAGTGGTGTCAGTGCCACTTACCTTCCAGCGCTGTCCCTGCCTCCATAGGCCTTTACCTGAAGTGTCATGGCTGTGTCTAATTAAAGCATCTTCCTCCTCCTGACCAAATATATTCATTCAGAGCATCTTCCTACATCTGCTAAATCTCATTCACTTGGCACAGCTTCCTACTCACTGCTGAGCAATGCTTCCTATAGCTTGCTATTGTGCCCCGATTCTCAGGAGAGAGTCTCTCTACATATTCCCTGCCTATACCCTGCATACTCCTGTGTACTGGCAACTGGTTTGTATCTGGTTATCTGTGGCTGCTGCCTGCCCTGACTTCTGGCTTGTTCATGGTTATCTGTGTCTGCTTCCTGCCTTAACCTCTGTATCCTGGTTACCCACTAAACTCCAGTGAGATTTTCAGTCCTCTTGTCTGCTCCCGTCCAATACTTCCTGATGTCTTTCTTGATTTTGTTCTGGTCTGGGGTGCCTAGAGTAGGGTGAAGCAGGGGTAATGATTTGGGTTCAACATACAGCTCAGTCCAAATCCCCATGAGAGGGTCCCTGGTTAATACTGGCTGTCTCTTAGATCCCATGCTTTGTGGGATCCCTCATCACCTGCTCGCACACAGGACCATCCTCTATACCTTGATGAGTAAGGATCACATCCCAAAGATCTAGCTCCCAGGTCTTCTGTACTGGATTACTTCTGCACCACTTGAGGGCATGGGCTGGCAGGAGATGGACACTGCCAGGCAGAGTATGTACCAATGCAAAAATTAATTAAGAAATACAATTTAGCAGGGAGAAGGCTTTGACACGCTTGCAAGATTCCTTCAAGCTATATACAGTATAGGGACATAATTTTTTTCTGTGCTAGCATCAGCGATACCCTATTCTGGCTTTCTGAAATTTTTATATTTAATACATTTGTTGTAATTTTACATTTTTCCTTGGCTTACAGTGCCTTGCAAAATTAATCACCCCACTTGGCATTTTTCGTGTTTTGTTTCCTCACAACCTGGAATTAACATGGATTGTTTGAGGATTTGTATCATTTAATTTACAGAACATTCCCACAACTTTGAAAATGTTTTTTTTTATTGTGAAGCAAACAACAAATAGGACAAAATAACAGAAAAAGTCAATGTGCATAACTATTCACCCCTCTAAAGTCAATACTTTGTAGAGCTACCTTTTGCGGCTATCACAGCTCCAAGTCGCTTTGGATAAGTCTCTATGAGCTTGCCACATCTTACCACTGGGATTTTTGCCCATTCCTCCTTGCAAAACTGCTCCAGCTCCTTTCAAGTTGCATGGTTTGTGCTTGTGAACAGCAATCTTTAAGTCTGACCACAGATTTTCTATTGGATTGAGGTCTGGGCTTTGACTAGGCCATTCCAACACATTTACATGTTTCCTCTAAACCACTCAAGTGTCGCTTTAGCAGTGTGTTTGGGGTCATTGTCCTGCTGGAAGGTGAACCTAGCCTTAAATCACACACAGAGTGGTACAGCTTTTGCTCAAGAATATCCCTGTATTTAGCACCATCCATCTTTCCCTCAACCCTGACCAGTTTCCCAGTCCCGACTGCTGAAAACATCCCAACAACATGATGCTGCCCTGATGGTGTTCTTTGGGTGATGTGATGTGTTGGGTTTGTGCCAGACATAGCGTTTTCTTTGATGGCAAAAAAGTTAAATTTTAGTCTCATCAGACCAGAGCACCTTCCTCCATGCATTTTGGGAGTCTCCCACATGCCTTTTCGCAAACTCAAAATGTGCCATTTTGTTTTTTTGCTGAAAGTAATGGCTTTCTTCTGGCCACTCTGCCATAAAGCCCAATTCTATGGAGCGTACAGATTATTGTCGTCCTATGTACAGATACTCCAATCTCTGCTGTGGAACTCGGCAGCTCCTCTGGGGCTACCTTAGGTCTCTGTGCTGCCTCTCTGATCAATGTCCTCCTTGCCCGGTCTGTGAGTTTTGGTGTGCGGCCATCTCTTGGCAGGTTTGCTGTTGTGCCATGTTTTTCTTTGGTTATGATAGATTTGATGGTGCTCCTAGGGATCATCAAAGATTTGGATATTTTTTTATAACCTAACCCTGACTTGTACTTCTCAACAACATTGTCCATTACTTGTTTGGAGAGTTCCTTGTCTTCATGGTAGTGTTGAGTTAGTGGTGCCTCTTGCTTAGGTGTTGCAGCCACTGGGGCCTTTCAAAAGGGTGCGTATATGTAATTAGAGATCATGTGACATTTAGATTGCACACAGGTGGACATCATTTCACCAATTATGTGACTTCTGAAGGTAATTGATTGCACCAGAGCTTTTTATGGGCTTCATAACAAAGGGGGTGAATACATACGCACATGCCAATTATCAGTTTTTTTGTTTTATGTATATATTTTTCTAATTTTACTTCCCCAACATAGACTATTGTGTTCTGATCCATCACATATAATTCAGATTAAAAAAAAACATTGAACTAAGGTGTCCTTTTATGAAAGTGCGGTAAAATACCGCTTTTCAGTTCTCAGGCATTCTCAGAGGAGATCGCTCTCCTCTGAGTGCCTGTTTATGAAAGTGTGTAGATCGCTTCTCATGTTGAGTTGAGGAGCGATCTACAAACGCCGGGAACTCCTGAGAACGGCTCCTCTCACTGTAATCTCGTGTGATATAGCGGGATTACAGTATGAGGAACCATAAAATACAAAAGTTTAACACAAATCAGCACACATTATTCCCCAACATATTAATAAAATAATAAAGATAAATTCCCCCTACACAATATACATTAACCTAATTATAAAAAAAACATTGTTTTTATCAATATTTAAAGATCATACATGTTCCTATTTAAATGTGAATGGTGTATAGTAAATGAATGTAATGCACATATGTAATGCAGCTATACACCATTCATATAAATGCAAAATACATTTATAATCATTAAAAAAATAATTTTAATAAAGTATACAAGTATAAATATTTATTAATAAATTAAAATAAAATATATTTCATTATAGATAAACATAAAAATTGATAAACTGGTGCGATGCGAGAACACTGCGAATCCACTGCGGGTTCCCGCATCACACCGACTCGCATGTCAGTTCACACTGCCATATGCGAATCGCTGGGGAGTGTCAATACATTGTTAAGGACACCCCCAGATCAGCTTGCATATCGCACTGCGAACTGACAGTTCGGACATGAATCGGATCGCATATGTGTGAACACACATGCGATCCGATTCTGGTCCGAACAGAAAAAAGGGTCCTGTGCGTGTTTGCACCGAATGCGGTGCGATATCAGCCATACTATCTGTACAGCTGATATCGCACCGCACAGACATCGCATGTAATGTGAATGGCAGTGTGCTGCAAATAACATGCGATGCCTGTGCGATGTCCGGCATCGCACAAGTGTGAACTGGGCCTAAAAGTTAACACCCCCAAATCAGTTCGCATATCGCAGTGCGATCTGCAAACTCGGACAGTAATCGAATCGCATGGGTGTGAACACCCATGCAATCCAATTCTGCTGTGGACCAAAAAAAGGGTCCTGTAAGAGTTTGGTCCGAGGGCAATGCAAATTTAGCAATACTATCTGTATGGCTGAAATCGCATCGCACAGAGATCGGATGTGATTTTGCACTGCGGTGCGAATCACATCCGATCTCGGACACCGCAGCAGTGGGAACTGGCCCTAAATCATATTGCATTTGCACCAAAATGGTACAGGACCCTTTATTTGGTCCGCACTGGAATCGGATCGCATGGGTGTGAACACCCATGCGATCCGATTCCTGCACCATTACATAGTTCGCACTGCGATCTGTGAAATGATCTGGGGGTGTCATTAACTTTACATTGACACCCGCAGTGGTGCGCAGATGTCAATGTAGGTGCGATGTGAAAACCCGCACAGGAATCACGCTGGTTCACGCATCGCACAAGTGTGAACCCAGCCAGAGACGTGAACATCTAAAAAAAAATATATATATCTATATATAGATACATATATATATATAGATACATATATATCTATATATATATATATATATATATATATATATATATATATAGAGATACATATATATATATATATATATATATATATATATAGATACATATAGATACATATATATATATATATATATACACATACATATATATATATATATATATATATATACATAGATATATATATATATATATATATATATATATATATATATATATATATATATATATATATATATGTATATATAGATAGATAGATCTATATATATATATAGATAGATCTATCTATCTATATATATATATATATATATATATATATATGTATCTATATATAGCTATATATATGTATCTATATATATGTATCTATATGTATCTATATATATATATATATATATATATATATATATATATATATATACACACTATAAATTCCTATCCTGCTGGTTTTGGGGTGTGTAATGGTGGGGAAGGTGTGCTCTGACTGTTTGGTGAAAGAAAGAAGTCAAAAGACTTCTTTCTTTCTCCAGAATATCAGCCAGTTTCAGGCTTCTCACTCTGATTCTCCACTTCTGAAATGGTGAATCAGAAAGTGAGAATTCTGTCACAGATCGCCAGTGAGGTGTGGAGATCGCACCTTCATAAACTGGCCGTTTCTGTGAATTCTCACTGTGCTGAGATAATCAGCGGAGAACATGTTCTCCGCTGATTATCTCAGTTTCATAAACTGGTAAAGCGCTGAGATCAGCGGTGAGACTCCGGATCGCCGCTGATCTCAGTTTCATAAAAGGACACCTAAAGGCTGTAATGTAACAAAATAGGTAAAAAGCCAAGAGGGGGAATACTTTTGCAAGGCACTGTACATACAGCTGCAGTACCGCTATCTGAATAATTTTTTACTTTTTAGGCACTTCTTAACTATTATTTTTTTTCATTTATCAGTAATAGGCATAAATTGAATAGCTGCAATATTAAACAGAACAGATGTAAAAACTGTTGGAAGGTTTACACTTTAAAAAAATACAACTAAATCCCTCAACTTTGTAATAATTGACACAGTGGCAAAACATGTTTCCTAGCATAGCTTGTAAGTTTTTTTTATAGCATAGTACCTCACCATATTATCTACACAATGTAATAATTAAAAAAAAACACAGAGCACACTTCAAAACCACAACCCCACATTCCAGAGATGAGGACATTGTTTTAAAGAAATAAATATTACAGAGCCCTGTTTCAGACACAATCACCAGCACAGTGGAGAGAGGAGACAGTTTTAATTGTGAAATAAAAGTTACAGTTTATTATGTCACTGACAATTGCCAGAAACAAAGCACAGACACGTTGCATTCTGTATCATAGAAGCCTTTTAACTAGGCTGCTATGTAAGAAGGAGAGACAAGGCAGGTTTTATCATCAAATAAAAATTACAATATATTATGTAATGGACAAGAGATACAAATATAGCATAGACACACTTCACATCATCCCATTCAAATCAATGCGAGCCAAATCTGTCAAATTAAAAAAAAACACTTTCTGGACAAATAGACAAGTAGGTGTAAAAAATAAAAGTAAAAAAATAGCACGAGTGGTGGGCACTACCTTGGAGGACAATGTAAATTGTTTTAAAAAAAATTCTATGTGGCCAGAAGCAGTGATTTTTTATCACTGACATTTACAAAGGAAAAACAAGTTTTAAAGTGCCTTCAAATGACATCTCTTCTTTTTTTTTTTTAAAGGAAAATATGCACACAGAGCCCAAAGGTTCCACAAAATATATATCAGACCCCTAAGGGAACTTTGGAGAGGATCTTTTTTAAAGAAGCCACTGGCAATTAAGCGACAGCTGAGCAACCTGAGCACAGAGAAGGAAAGGAGAGCTCAGCCCTGACAGTACCACCTCCTCAACGACCCCTCCCCTACCAGATTTGAGGGGAAAATGTCTATGGGAAGCACGGAGGAGGACAGGAGCATGTACGACCGAGGATGAGACCCAAAGAGCGTTCCTCCGTACTCTTATCAATGAACCAGGTACTGTATGCACCCACAGAACCTCAAGTCAAAGATCGATTGTATCTCATACTCCCCATGGTTCCTGACCTGCACTGGGTGAGGTTGCGGTACCGAAGTGGTTGCACACCAAAGGGTTTAATAAGGAGACATGAAAAACATTTGAAATATGCATGTCAGAAGGAAGGTCTAATGTGTAAGCCACTGGGTTGATCCTATGTAGAATACGGAAAGGCCCAATAAATTTTGGTGTCAGTTTCAGTGAGGGAATACTGAGTCGGAGGTTACAAGATGACAGCCAGACCGTCTCCCCAACCTGGTTGGAAGACACAGGTAGGCATCGGCGGTCAGCTTGGAGTCTGTACCTCTAACTGGCACGTTGCAAGGTCTCCCGGACCTGCACCCAAGTGGAACCAAGATTGCGGAGATGCTCCTCTAATGCAGAAATCCTTTGAGGAACAAATGAATCAGGCAACATGGATGGTTGGACACCATAATTCACCATAAACTGAGACATTCGGGAAGTGGTATTGATGGCACTATTGTGAGAAAATTCCACCCAAGGTACGAGGTGTAACCAGTTGTTATGGTGATCAGAAATATAGCAGCGTAGAAACTGCTCCTAGGCTTGGTTGGCTTGTTCTGCTGTCCCATTGGACTACGGGTGATAAGCAGAGGAGTAGGAAAGCTGATTTCCTAACTGTGCACAAAAGGCTCACCAAAACCTGGAACAAACTGGCTACTCCTGTCGGAGATGATAACCTTGGGTAGCCCATGTAACCGAAAGATCTTCTGAGAAAAAATGGATGCCAGTTCTTTGGATGTGGGCAACTTCTTTAGTGGAATACAATGTGACATTTTTGATAACCGGTCAACCACCATAAGAATAACTGTGTTGCCCTGGGAGCTGGGTAACTCCACAGTAAAATCCATAGACAGGTGGGTCCAAGGCCTCCCTCCATTGGGTATGGGTTGTAGGAGTCCCACTGGAAGGTGTTGTGGTGTCTTACTTACTCTTACTGTGAATGGAACAATCAGCCACAAAGGCATTACATCAGCGCAAAGACTTGGCCACCAGAATTGTTGAGCGATAGCCCAAATTAGTTGATTCTTTCCTGGGTGGCCAGCCTCTTTGGGAGAATGGTAAGTCTGGAGCAAAGCAGTGCAGAGATTTTCAAAGACAAAGCAGCGGTCACCTGGTTTCTCGGGAGAAGACTGGATCTGAGCGTCACAAATTCTGTCACCCTAAGGTGAAGTGAGACTGGTGCGTACAGTAGCCAGAATGCAATCAGGAGGTATTACAGGAACAGGTATCGACTCAATATTGGAAGCGGAGGAAAACTGTTGCGACAATGCATCAGCCCTTACATTCTTAGCACCATGTAAGATTGAGACTATGTAATTGAAGTTTGATAGTAAAAAGAGCCCACTGCGCTCTTCTGCCTCATACAAGAATGTGAGATTCTTACGGTCAAAATGAGGACCAGCACAGTGATACCTTTGAGGAGATGCCTCCATTCTAAGAGCTAAAATGATAGCTAGCAATTCTCTGTCCCAAATCTCGGAATTGCATTCTGCAGGAGACAATTTCTTACAAAAGTAGCCACAAGGATGCACAGCACTCTCAGAGGTAGGATGTTGAGACAGAAGGGAGCGCACTCCAGTTTCAGATGCATCAACCTCAAGAATGAAGGTAGCTTAGGATCATGATGTGCCATCGCAGAAGCTGAAACAAAGGCAGCCTTTAGAGACTCAAAGGCTTTAATGGAATCCGGAGACCAATTCTGTGGGTTACCATCCTTTCTGGTCATATCAGTCAGGGGTTTGACCAGAGAAGAGAAGTTATGAATACATTTCCAATAATAATTGGCAAAGCCAAGGAAATGTTGTAACGGACGTAGACTTATGGGTCGAGGCCACTGTAAAACTGCAGATAATTTCTCTGGGTCAGAGGCAGCAGACAGGATCAGGAACCAGAAGGCATGTCAGCCAGGCAAGTCTTCAACAGGAACACAGCAAAGAGTCTTTAGATATGTTGACCAAGGCAAAGGCAATTTGTGAAATGAACTAGGCAGTTTAAATAGCCAGAAGGGACTGGCTGTGGGCTTGACTGATGAGCAGGAGATGATCAACAGGTGAGCCACGTGGAATGATGATTACTGGCAATTAACCGTTAGCTGAGCAACCTGAGCACAGAGAAGGAAGGACTGAGAGCCCAGCCCTGACAAGATTATGTCAAGGACAAGAGCCAAACATAGTAAGCTGCATATTATTTGAATTGTAATAACTGTACTGTCTGCCCTCATGTTGTAAAGCGCTGTGCAAACTGTTGGCGCTATATAAATCCTGTATAATAATAATAATAATAACTTGCATTTGAAGAAAGAGGGAGAGAATGAATGAATGACAGTGGATTATAACAGACAGGAGCCATAAATATTTTACAGTTATCATTGAAATAGTTGGAATGAGTTGCATTGTGACAGGTATGCACAGTTTTCAGCTTTTCAATCTACAAATCCAAATATATGTGCATATGTGACACAGAAAAATAGGAAGATATATTGCCCAGTCTACATAGACACACTGGGGCTGATTTATGAAGCATTTGCGCCATGAGTTGCGGCACACCCCGATGCGCAAAGGACATTTTCGTATTTACAAAACATTTGCGCCGGTAACACAGCGCAATTCCCCAATTACTATTCCCTTCCCGTCGCACGGGAGGGGGCGATCGGTACGCCATTATAGACATGGCGCACGGCATCTTTAACTTAAAATTTAAACAAGCTGAAAATGCCAGTATTATGGGGTGATGTGGGGTGATGTGAGGAAGTATAGTAATAACTGCCCAAGTAACAAATATGCCCAAAATAGAATGAGAAAGTAACTTCATCTGAACAAGCCTGCAGCGCCGGCAAGTACATTTAGAACTGCAGGAGGTCAATTTATGCACCACGCATGCTCAAACGGCATTTGCGCTTGTTCAAATGCTTTGGTTCACTGCATCGGCAAAATCTTAGTAAATGTCAAGAAACATAAATGCATTTGCATAGGTTGAATGGGCGCACCTCTAAACTTTTTTTTTTTTTTTAACGCTGGTTAACTTTGCGGCTATAATGAAATGTCGGTCCGGCAATACACATGATAAAAACAGCATGACACATGATAAAAACAGCATTAAGAAAAAAAACAAAATTAAGAAAAAAAATGTGTGGGGTTCCCCCGAAATTCCATACCAGGCCCTTCAGGTCTGGTATGGATTTTAAGGGGAACCCCGTGCCAAAATTGAAAAAAAAAATGGCGTGGGGGCCCCCCCAAAAATCCATACCAGATCTTTATCCGAGCATGCAACCTGGCAGGCCGCAGGAAAAGAGGGGGGGACAAGAGAGCACCCCCCCTCTTGAACTGTACCAGGCCACATGCCCTCAACATTGGGAGGGTGCTTTTGGGGTTCAAAAAAAAGTGTCAAAAATGTTAAAAATGACAAGAGACCATTTTTGACAATTCCTTTATTTAAAGCCTTCTTCTTTCCATCTTTTTCGGGTCTTATTCCTTCTTCCTTCCTTCTTCCTTCGGTTTCTTCCTCCATCTTCTTCTTCCTCTGGTTCTTCCTCCGATCCTCTGCTTCTTGCTCCAGTGTTCTCATCCGGCATCTTCCTCCACGGCGTCTTCTTCCCCGCTTCGTTCTTGGGCCGCTCCATATCCATGGGAGGCTCCCTCTGTATGACGCTTCTCTTCTTCTGACACTTCCTAAATAATGGAAGGCAGGGCCACCCGGTGACCCCGCCCCCTCTGAAGCTCGGTTCTGTTATATAAGTGTCAGAAGAAGAGAAGCGTCACACATCGGGAGCCTCCCATGGATGCAGAGCGGCCCAAGAATGAAGCGGGGAAGAAGATGCCACGGTGAAAGATGCCGGACGAGAACACCCGAACAAGAAGCAGAGGATTGGAGGAAGAACCAGAGGAAGAAGAAGATGGAGGAAGAAACCAAAGGAAGGAAGAAGGAAGAAAACCCAAAGAAGATGGAAAGAATAAGGCTTTAAATAAAGGAATTGTCAAAAACGGTCTCTTGTCATTTTTAACATTTTTGACACTTTTTTTGTGAAATGGTAGGGGTACTTTTGTACCCCCTTACCATTTCACACAGGGGGGCCAGGATCTGGGGGTCCCCTTGTTAAAGGGGCATGGGACGTGGTCACCGTGTGATGTCAACGGGTGACCCCCGCCCCTTATGACGTCACAGTCCCAGCATGCCCCGGGACTGTGACGTCATAAGGGGCGTGGTCACCCGGTGACATCACACGGTGACCATGCCCCATGCCTATGTAAGTCGGCGCACACCTCGCAGATGGCATTACAGCGGGAGAGAGCGTCATGTCAACATCGGAAGAAGAGAAGAGGGAACAAGATGACGGAGAAGACCGGGCCACCGCTAGCAAAAGAGCTGGAAGAAGATAGCGGGGGAGTCCAGCAGAAGATACCAGAGAGTAGAAAAGAACAGGACAGTGACAGAAGAACCGGACAGCGGGAGAAGAGAACGGCGAAGACTGGGCCACCGCTAGCAAAGAGCAGAAGATAGCGGAGGAGCCCAGCAGAAGAACCAGAGAGCTGGAGAAGAACCGGAGGCCTGGAGAAGAGGCCGGAGAGCGCTGAGAAGAAGCGGAGACCTGGAGAAGATCCGGAGAGTGCGGAGAAGAGACTCCTGAATTCGGAAGAAGACCCCCGGAGCTGTCTAATAAATTACTTTAAAAACCTGTCTAGTGTGTTTTTATTTGACACTTTTTTTCCCCCCAGGTGAATGGGTAGGGATACCATGTACCCCATACTCATTCACATAGAGTGGGGGGCAGGGATCTGGGGGCCCCCTTACTAAAGATTCTGCTAAGCCCCCCGCCCGCAGACCCCGACAACCAATGGCCAAGGTTGTCGGGAAGAAGCCCTTGTCCTCATCAACATGGGGACAAGGTGCTTTGGGGTGGGGGGCCGCAGCGTGCCCCCCTTCCCCAAAGCACCCATCCCCCATGTTGAGGGCATGCGGCCTTGTACAGTTCAGTAGGGGGGGCTCGCTTGTTCCCACCCCCTTTCCTGACCGGCCGGACTGCGTGCTCGGATAAGGGTCTGGTATGGATTTTGGGGGGACCCCCACGCCTTTTTCCGGCATAGGGGGTTCCCCTTAAAATCCATCCCAGACTGAAGAGCCTGGTATGCCCCTGGAGGGGGAACCCATGCCGGTTTGTCTTGCGCTGCTTTAATAAGAACATGTGTTTTTCCTATTGCAGCGAGCGAGAGATGTACCTCGCCGAGAACCAGCGCGATGGGATTGCGCTGGAAAACATTCTCGCTTACAGGTACTGCTGTGCGTGCGCCGGTTCACACGCTCAATTAAGGATTTATCCAGCGCACCAATTAAGGTCTGAACCAGCGCAGTGCATTCATCTTAGTAAATGACCCCCACTGTCTGCTATTGAAGCAGGCCCCTTTTTAAACTTGATACAATGCATACAGATTTTCAGGCTAAATATATTCAATAAGGAGTATTTTAATACTATAAAATAAAGAAGCATTGTACACACTACATATGTTTTTTTAACCACTTCAATACAGGGCACTTTCACCCCCTTCCTGCCCAGACCAATTTTCAGCTTTCAGTGCTCCCACACTTTGAATGACAATTACTCAGTCATGCAACACTGTACCCAAACAAAATTTTAATATTTTTTTCACACAAATAGAGCTTTTTTTGATGGTATTTAATCACCACTGGATTTTTTTTTTAAATGTTTGTGATATAAGGGAAATTTTTTTTGAAAAAAACACACTTTTTTTAGTTTCTAGTATAACATTTTGCAAATAAATAATTTTTGTTCATAAATTTGGGCCAAAATTTATACTGAAATGTAAATATGTGAAATCTTGTGAGCTGCTATGTTAATCTAATTAAAGCTGCCAGCACTAAACACACTTCCTAAACATGTCAATAATCAAACTAAAATTAAAAGTGTAGTGCTAAATACAAAGTATCCCCCCATGTTAAGTTTCGCTACATATCTTTGGTAAAAATAACCCAAATTAGTGTATATTATTTAGTCTGTGTGAAAGTTATAATCTACAAGCTATGGTGCCAATTATTGAAAATTGATCACACTTGATGTACTGATGGCCTAGCTCCTTTCTTGAGGCCCTGAAATGTCAGGACAATACAAATACCCCCCAAATGACCCCTTTTTGGAAAGTAGACAGTCCAAGGTATTTAATAAAAGGTATGGTGAGTTTTTTGACGTTGTATTTTTTTCAAACAATTCTTGGGAAAATTAAGAAATTATTATTATTATTTTACACAATATTGTCATAATAACAAGTTATTTCTCACACACAGCGTATGCATACTTGCAATTACACCCCAAAATACATTCTGCTACTGCTCCTGAGTATGACCCCATTTTGGAAAGCAAACACCCCATCGTATATTCTATGAATCATTATGAGTCTGTTAAACATGTCATTTTCTTCCACAAGTTTTTGGAAAATGTGGAAAGAAAATGAAAACTTATTTTTTGTTAAACATAGTTGTCAATTAATAAGATTTTTCTAACACATAGCATGTACATAGCAAAAAATTACACCCTAAAATACATTCTGCTACTCCTCCAGAGTATGGCGATACCACATATATGAGACTCTTACACAGCCTGGCCACATATTGGTTCCCCCTGCATGTTGGGCCTCTATATGTGGCCAGGCTGTGTAATGCCCCGTACACACGGTCGGACTTTGTTCGGACATTCCGACAACAAAATCCTAGGATTTTTTCCGACGGATGTTGGCTCAAACTTGTTTTGCCTACACATGGTCGCACAAAGTTGTCGGAATTTCCGATCGACAACAACGCGGTGACGTACACCACGTACGACGAGACTAGAAAAGGCCGGTTCAGAACCAAGCGCGGCACCCTTTGGGCTCCTTTTGCTAATCTCGTGTTAGTAAAAGTTTGGTGAGAGACGATTCGCGCTTTTTCAGACTCGTGGCTTTCAGATCGTTTTCTGACGTTCAGTTTGTGCTTGTGGGTTTGTATCTGCTCTTCAGTGCGTGCAGTCTGTTCGTATCAGAGTTTTCTGTGTGATCTTGCCTGCTCGTTGCTGTTTTTCAGGTCGCTCTTCACAGGCCTTGCTGTTCTTCAGTGCGTTCTGTTACTTCGTTCTGAGCAGCCGACCGTTTTCTAGCCATGTTTCGTATGCGTACTCCTCGTAGAGTTCGTGCTGTGCGGGGGCTTGGTGTTGGGGTCCTGACCTTGACCCCAACACCAACACCAATTATTCTCACGGATCTCACGGAGCAAAGGCATATGACAGAACTGGTCACGCTGAAGCAACCAATTCTTGGTCCATGAACAGGGTGAGGAGGAGTTCATGGACCAAGAATTGGTTGCTTCAGCGTGACCAGTTCTGTCATATGCCTTTGCTCCGTGAGATCCGTGAGAATAATCCTGATGATTTCAGGAACTTTCTCAGGATGACGGACCCCGTGTTTCACCGTTTGTTGGCTTCGCTGACCCCCTATATCAGCAGGCAGGATACCTGCATGAGGCAAGCCATCACTCCGGAGCAGAGGTTGGTCGCTACCTTGCGGTATTTGGCCACAGGGAGAAGTCTGCAGGACTTGAAGTTCTCGACAGGCATCTCCCCCCAGGCTCTTCTTTGTGGACATTTACTGCTTGTGTTTGTTTGAGCTGACCCTGACAGAAATGTGTGGAGTGCAGAAAATGTCGTGATTGTGTAACCTTATACAAAGCACTGTTGGCTGTTATTTACTAAATGCAAAGACACTTTTCACTACAAGTGCACTTGCAACTGCACTGAAACTGCACTTGTAGTGCAAAGTGGATTTCCCCTTAGGAAATAACCCCCATTTTCTCATAAAACAACAATTACATCACCCCAAAAGTGTTGTAGCATTGAGACAATAATCCACACATTCTTGATGAACAATCTTTTTATTACCTGCACAATCACATGTGCATTTACCAAAGGTTTTTCTGACAAACCAACATGTTTGTTGTATAACAATTTTTGTGGTGTCATTATCCAAAATCAAAATGTCCATTTTATAGAAAACAGGCCTGTGTAAAACCCACAAGAAAGACACAAATCTTGATCTTACAAAGTTCACATTTGGTAGAACTGGAAGGCAATATCAGACATGAGTATTTAGGAACTGTGTTTGATATTGCGTTCAGATGGGGGAAATCACCCCTGGCAAAGCCAAATTTGGAAGATGCACACAAATTTCACAATGTCAACATGTGCTAGCTGCCATCACGGGGGATCAAGGGACGTGTTTTGGGGGAGAAAGCCCTTCCTCACCGCTACTTTATTATTGAGGAAGGGGTTGCACCCCCAAAACGCGCCCATTGATCTCCCGTGATGGCAGATAGCACATGTTGACACACTGTGTGCATCCTCCAAATTTGGCTTTGGGAAAAATCACAAAAACATTTCGCACATTGTAGCAGACAAAAGAAGAAAGTGATTTGGAGGGGCTTTAAACTGGCCCCAAAACATCAATGATGTTTTTATATTTTGGAATAACATCATTGATGTTTTGCTTGATGTTTTCCAATTGTAAATTACACCCCATGATCTCCCCGATCACAATCTGGGCACTTTCTGATGTGAAAGGATCTTCATCCACAACCTCACGATCACCTAAAAAGAGAGGAACCCCAAAATAAATTAGGTGTAAAAAATATGCCGCCATCCATCTCTTATCTGAGCCTGTGGTCGCAGACACTCACCTGTTGTGGTGACTACTTCCACCACGTCTTCATCCTCCTGCTCATCTTGTGTTGGGGGGATTTCACCTTCTTCCAGAGGGGGGGGGGGCTCTGGTCTCCTCACATGAGGGGTGTCCTCCGAGTCTTTTCTCCCCTATGTAAAACAAAAATGGTATAATTAGCACACAGATATTTGATGGCAGAACTATATAAAGATGAAACATTGCTTGGAAGTGGGGTACAATGATATATTTTAGCAGAGTTCGAAGATGTAGCTTTTTTAGTGCCCTTTGTCAAGCTGCAATACTTTACCTGTTTAGTACAAGCTTCACAGATGTAGCCCCCCCTATAGTATACACTGGAGCACCTGTGTGGCCCCCCTAATAAAAATGGTGTTCGGGGGTCCCACACTAGTGCTCCAGTGTCCAGATGTGAAAACAGCTGCTCAGTGTCCTCTCCTTACACAGAATCTAGTTTGCATTTCATTCTAGTAACAAAGCCATCTACACAACCCAATTCTTTGAAGACAAGTATAGGGCCTCAAAATGGTGGCCAAATGCATATGGCCTAAACAATGGTATTTTCTAGTCCGCAAAAAAAATGTGTGATCCGAACGAATAATGTGCCCATGAACATGAAAGTTGCCATTTTAAACTGTACAACAGTTCCTAAAAGCACATGGAGCAGCACGAACGTAATAAACACAAAAAAAATAGGAACACAGCACAACTACTTACTTTTTTGCAGCACTCTCCGGATCTTTCTGTACTGCTCATGTTCTCGTAATTTCAGGTCCGACCACCGCTTCCTGAGCTGATCTTTCGATCGTCGTACCCCGAATTTCCGGTGCAGACTCCTGACCACTTTCGCCATGATCTTGGCCTTTCGGACATTGGGGTTGGGGTAAGGCCCATACTTTCCATCATAGTCGGCCCTCTTCAGGATGTCCACCATTTCCAACATCTCCCCAAAGGACATATTTGAGTCCTTTAATCTCCTTCTGGATCTGGACGTTTCAGGCTCCGGCCTTTCCTCCTCCTCCTCGTTGCTCCAATTCTCAGGATCCTGCTGTCTCTCCGCCATGTGCTCTTCCTCCACTGCGCCGAACAAAAAGGGGCGGGGAATAGAATAGAAAGAACGTCAGGGGCGGGCGGAGTTATACGCATGCGCAGTGTGTATAAATCGTAACGCGCGCGTCTTACGTACGATCTGTGAGCGGAGGAAGGAGCATCGGAGACGGCGATCGTGCTAACGAAGGTAGGATCTAAACTTGGCCCTATACTGCTTCGAAATTGAAGCCTATATTGTAACAAGATTAGGGGAGTTTGGCCTGACATTAGGCTTTGTCTTGTGTTGTGTCTTGCATAGAAAATGGATGGGTTCAACGACCACAATTTCCTGCCCCTGTTCATAGACAAGTACAGGGAGCTGCCCTGTCTGTGGCAGGTGAGACACCCCCACTATAATCACAAACAGAAGAGGCAGGCAGCGCTGGAGAAACTGCTGGAATTGGTGAAGCCAGTGGTCCCCACAGCAACCATCCCTTATTTAAAAGCTAAAATTGGTGGCCTGAGGAGCACTTATCTTAGGGAGAGCAAGAAGGTCACAGATTCCCAGAGATCCGGAGCTGCAGCAGATGACGTTTATGTCCCCAGGCTGTGGTACTATGAGAGACTGCGATTTCTGTCAGACCACACTGAAGTCAGGGAATCCCTCTCCACTCTTCCTTCCACGCTTCCTTCCACCCCAGCTGAGGCTTCCGATGTCCAACCTGGGCCTTCCAGCCAGGAAGAAGTGGAGGAGCCCAGCTGGAGTCAGGTATAGCATTCTTCTACAGATTTCTGGTCAATCAATAAATGATGTTTATTAGATGTTATTATTGATCACTAATTGCTGATTGAAAAAAGTGTTTTACATATCAATAGACAGTAGTGGGCACCCAAAATTGGGACAAGAATGAAAACTGCTGGGCTCAGAAGGATAGTCTGTTATATTTGTTAACATTCAATTTGCAGCAGTCAGGAGGTGAAAATTGTGTGTGATTGATGAATAAAAAACTAAAACTATGTCCCTTTTTCATACACAGGAAGACCTCAGCCAGGAGGAGGCTGTGGAACGTGGCAGTCAGGATGAGGCGGGGATTAGTGGCAGCCAGGAGGAGGCGGGGATTAGTGGCAGCCAGGAGGAGGCGGGGCTAAGTGTCAGCCAAGAGAAGCCTGGGACCAGTCGCAGCCTGACTGAGTCTCAGGTTCCTCCCCTCCGCCTGCCATATAAAAGGGCCAGGAAGGCCACTCCGAGTCCCGTGCAGGATTCAGCATACAGGCTGATCCAGGAGGCTTCGGCGTCCCTCCGAGCCTTCCCCAGTCCTGAAGAGGCCTTTGCCTGCATGGCTGCCACAAAATTGCAGGGCATGCAGGAGGGCCAACGCAAGATTTCTGAGGACCTGATTTATAAAGTCCTACGTAAGGGGGAGAGTGGGGAACTGACACACAAGACAGATGTCATGGAGAGGGACGATCCTCCTCCTCCTCCTCCTCCTGCTGCCACAACTCCACCACCACAGCCAAAGTCTGTAAGGAAGCGTGGAAGGAAGACCAAAGAGTGATTGCCCTGGGTTCAGTCTGGTCTGACAGAAGATGCAGTCTCTCGTATGACCACAGCCTGGGGACACACATGTCATCTGCTGCTTTCCGGATCTCTGGGACTTCTGGACCAGACTGCCCTCCCTTAGATAAGGACTCCTCAGGCCACCAATTTTACTTTTAAATAATTGATGTCTGCCCTGGGGGTCCAAGGCTTCACCCACTTCTGCAGTTTCTCCAGCGTTGCCTCCCTCATTGTTTAGTTGTGAGCCCTTAATAAAATATTTTTCGGGAAATTCTACTCTCCTGTGTGTGTTTTCATCCAAAAAGGACAGTTTGTTGGTGACGATTCAGGTACATTTCTAAAGTACAATGTGAAATTAACAAGGGACAACAACACCAAACAATCTCCTACAGATTAAATAGAACAACATATTAGTGGTGTTGTGGGAACTTGTCACCAAAAACACACAAACATTTTCGGGAATACAAATCCAAATCACCAAAAAAAAAAAAAATAAAAAGAGAAACACAAAAAAAGATTCTACATTAAAGTAAAAAAACCTAAAAAAAAAAATATGTTGTCAGATGTGAGAAATCAAAATATATTGAGGGAATCCCGATAAATAGTAACGAAAAAAGTTTGTGAGAAGTGTGTGTGAATATGAGCATCAAAACGACTTAATTCTTGTCACATTATAAAGAAGAAGAGAGTGCGCTGTATTAAACCATTTTGAACATTGCAGTGTGACGAAAGTGCTTTATCCATTACGAACGCTAAGTTTACCAGAACGAGCTGTCCCGTGTCTGAATTTCTTCTGAGCATGCGTGGCACTTTGTGCGTCGGAACAGGCCACACACGGTCGGAATTGACGCGATCGGATTTTGTTGTCGGAAAATTTTATCTCCTGCTGTCCAACTTTGTGTGTCGGAAAATCCGATGGAAAATGTCCGATGGAGCCCACACACGGTCGGAATTTCCGACAACACGCTCCGATCGGACATTGTCCATCGGAAAATCCGACCGTGTGTACGGGGCATAAGAGTCTCAAAGAGCAAAATTACACATATAATTTCATGACTACCTATTACAATTTTGAAGGCACTGGAGCACCAAGACAATGGAGATACCCACAAAATGACCACATTTAGGAAAGCAGACATCCAACGTATATTCTATGATGCATTATAAACATGTAATTTTTTTCCACAAGTTTTTGAAAAATGTGGAAAGAAAATGAAAACGTATTTTTTTTAACAAAGTTGTCAATTTATGAGATTTTTCTAACACATAGCATATAAATAGCAAAAATTACACCCCAAAATACATTCTGCTACTCCTCCTGAGTATAGCGATACCACATGTGTGAGACTTTTACACAGTCTGGCCACATACAGAGGCCCAACATGCAGGGAGCACTGTCAGTTGTTCTAGGAGCATAAATTACATATTTAATTTCATGACTACCTATCACACTTTTGAAGGCACTGGTGCACCAAGACAATGAAATTACCCACAAAATGACCTCATTTTTTAAAGCAAACACTCCAACGTATATTTTATGGGCCATGGGCTGCAGATATTTACTCAGATACTCTGATGGGCTGCAGATAGGTACTCAGGTACTCTGATGGGCTGCAGATAGGTATTTGGGTACTCTAATGCACTGGAGACAGGTACAGGGGTACTTTGATGGGCTGCAGATAGGTACTCCGGTACTCTGATGGGCTGCAGATAGGTACTAATTTACTCTAATGGGCTGGAGACAGGTATTAGGGTACTCTGATGGGCTGCAGATAAGTACTCGGCTACTCTTATGAGTTGCAGATAGGTATTTGGGTACTCTGATGGGCTGGAGACAGGTACTTGGGTACTCTGATGGGCTGCAGATAGGCACTCAGGTACTCTGATGGGCTGCAGATAGGTACTCAGGTACTCTGATGGGCTGCAGATAGGTACTCGGGTACTCTAATGGGCTGGTGACAGGTACTTGGGTACTCTGATGGGCTAGTAACAGATACTCGGGTACTTTGATGGGCTGGGGACAGGTACTGGGGTACTCTGATGGGCTGGTGACAGGTACTTGGGTACTCTGATGGGCTGGTGACAGGAACTCGGGTACTCTGATGGGCTGGAGATGGGTACTTAAGTACTCTGGCTGCAGATAGGTACTCGGGTACTCTGATGGGCTAGTGACAGGTATTTGGGTACTCTGATGGGCTGGTGACAGGTACTCGGGTACTCTGATGGGCTGGTGACAGGTACTCGCATACTTTGATGGGCTGGTGACAGGTAGTCAGATACTCAGATGAGCTGGTGACAGGTACTCAGATGGGCTGGTGACAGGTACTCTGATGGGCTGGTGACAGGTACTCAAAAGGGGTCGGTGACAGGTACTCTTTATTTATGGGCAATCAGTGTATTTTAGTGTGCACCCTAGGCAGTAACTAGTGTGCACTGTAGGCAGTTACTACAGTCAGGTCCATAAATATTGGGACATCGACATAATTCTAATCTTTTTGGCTCTATACACCACCACAATGGATTTTGAAAGTGAAAGTGAAATGCATGCTCAATTGGATTCAGGTCAGGTGATTGACTTGGCCATTGCATAACATTCCACTTATTTCCCTTAAAAAACTCTTTGGTTGCTTTAGCAGTATGCTTCGGGTCATTGTCCATCTGCACTGTGAAGCGCCGTCCAATGAGTTCTGAAGCATTTTGCTGAATATGAGCAGATAATATTGCCCAAAACACTTCAGAATTCATCCTGCTGCTTTTGTCAGCAGTCACATCATCAATAAATACAAGAGAACCAGTTCCATTGGCAGCCATACATGCCCAAGCCATGACACTACCACCACCATGCTTCACTGATGAGGTGGTATGCTTTGGATCATGAGCAGTTCCTTTCCTTCTGCATACTCTTCTCTTCCCATCACTCTGGTACAAGTTGATCTTGGTCTCATCTGGCCATAGGGTGTTGTTCCAGAACTGTGAAGGCTTTTTTAGATGTTGTTTGGCAAACTATAATCTGGCCTTCTATCATGTACCTTACAGTGGAGCCCGAAATGATGAGGGTGGCCTCTTGCACGGTTTCGGTCCAAGCACCCTGGTGGTGCCTACAGGGAGTGCGAGGGCAACGAAAGGGTGCAGGTGCCTGCAGGCAGGAGGCTGAAACTTGGAGATACAGGAACCTCTGCTGAGGAGATGTGGAAACTGATCGCCAGACTTGTTCAGTGGGAGCCAAATCAGAATCAACTGAAGAATCAGGAACAGGCAGGAGTCAGCAACAGGCTGGCAGCGGGGTACCGAATCAGAAGGCAAAACCGTAGTCAGGAACAGGCAGAGGTTGGCAACAGACAGGCAGTGGGGTACAGAATCAGAAGGCAGAGCCGTAATCATAAGTCCAAGGCAAGGTCAGTATTGCAGGTAGAGGCAGGTTCAGCAGGCAGGGGAGATGTAAGAGCACGGTTAGAAGATAGCCGGGTTTTCGGGAACTAGTTCAATCAGGCAGAGTAACAGCAGGAACACAAGACAAGCTGAAGACAATCCAGCACTGATGCTAGGCAGACTCTCTGTTCATATAGGGTGCTGTGTGCCAGGATTTGCGGCAGCGTACACGCACCTTAGCACATTGGTGCGTGCGCGTTAGCGCATTAGCGTGTTGGCACTCGCTGGAGCGCATTAGCGCATGTGCGCGCTCGCATGGAGCTGCCATTGTACATGCCCACTCTGGATCTCATTTGTCTCTGGCTACGGTTCCGTGCATGCACATTGGCATTAGCGGAACGAGGGTTGCCAGCTGCTGCATGGAGACGGGTGCTTGATGTGTGAGTTCTCTGAAACCTTCCTGTTTTTGAGGCTCACCAATGGTTTAAATCTTGTGGTGAACCCTCTGTATTCACTCTGGTGAAGTCTTCTCTTGATTGTTGACTTTGACACACATACACCTACCTCCTGGAGAGTGTTCTTGATCTGGCCAACTGTTGTGAAGGGTGTTTTCTTCACCAGGGAAAGAATTCTTTGGTCATCCACCACAGTTGTTTTCTGTGGTCTTCCGGGTCTTTTGGTGTTGCTGAGCTCACCGGTGCATTCTTTCTTTTTAAGGATGTTCCAAACAGTTGATCTGGCCACACCTAATGTTTTTGCTATCTCTCTGATGGGTTTGTTTTGTTTTTTCAGCCTAATGATGGCTTGCTTCACTGATAGTGACAGCTCTTTGGATCTCATATTGAGAGTTAGCAGCAACAGATTCCAAATGCAAATAGCACACTTAAATTGAACTCTGGACCTTTTATCTGCTCCTTGTAAATGGGATAATGAGGGAATAACACACACCTGGCCATTGGACAGCTGAGCAGCCAATTGTCCCATTACTTTTTGTCCCTTAAAAAAGTGGGAGGCACATATACAAACAGTTGTAATTCCTACACCGTTCATCTGATTTGGATGTAAATACCCTCAAATTAAAGCTGAAAGTCTGCAGTTAATTTGTTGTTTGTTTAATTTCAAATCCATTTTGGTGGTGTATAGAGCCAAAAAGATGAGAATTGTGTCAATGTCCCAATATTTATGGACCTGACTGTAGCTGTTACCTCAACAGCCAGTAACAGCTTGGGGGCCGGGATCTGGGGGTCACCTTGTTAAAGGGGGCTTCCAGATTCCGATAAGCCCCCCGCCCGCAGACCCCCACAACCACCGGCCAGGGTTGTGGGGATGAGGCCCTTGTCCTCATCAACATGGGGACAAGGTGTTTTGGGGGGCTACCCCAAAGCACCCTCCCAATGTTGAAGGCATGTGGCTTGGTACGGTTCAGGAGGGAGGGGGGCCGCACTCTCGTCCCCCCCTCTTTTCCTGCGGCCTGCCAGGTTGCGTGCTCGGATAAGGGTCTGGTATGGATTTTTGGGGGGACCCCACGCCGTTTTTTTTTTTTTTTTTTTGGCGCGGGGTTCCCCTTAAAATCCATACCAGACCTGAAGGGTCTGGTATGGAATTTAGGGGGAACCCCACGTCATTTTTTTTTTTTAATTTTGGCCGGGGTTCCCCTTAATATCCATACCAGACCTGAAGGGCCTGGTATGGAATTTAGGAGGACTCCCACGTCATTTTTTTTTTTTAATTTTGGTTCGGGGTTCCCCTTTGGGGAATTCCCATGCCGTTTTTATCAATGAACTTCTATGTGTATTGTCGGCAATGCAATAGCCGCGGGTAGTTTTAAATGAGTTTTTTCCTTCAAAATGTCATTTTGCTGTCAGACTGTTCTAAACACAGGAAACATGCGCCCCTTTACAGGCACACTATAGACACCCCCCAGGTACGAAATTTAAAGGGATATTACACTTTTATTGATTGACTTTAAGCATTATTAAAATCACTGCTCCTGAAAAAACGGCCGTTTTTAAAACTTTTTTTTGCATTGATCCATGTCCCCTGGGGCAGGACCCAGGTCCCCAAACACTTTTTATGACAATAACTTGCATATAAGCCTTTAAAATTAGCACTTTTGATTATTCATGTTCGTGTCCCATAGACTTTAACGGTGTTCGCATGTTCGAACGAACTTTTTTCCTGTTCGCATGTTCTGGTGCGAACCGAACAGGGGGGTGTTCGGCTCATCCCTAGTAGCGAGTGAATTAGTGGTTGGAGGTGGTGTGGGACAAAGTAGAGAGTTAAAAGTAGAGAAGAGCTGACGGTGAGACTGAATGAGAGGGTATTCATGAGAGAAATGAAATAGGTTTGTTTGGCAGCATGGAGGCAAGAATTGTATTTTAGGAGGGCAGATCTGTATCGGATGAGGTCTTACATGGATTCAGCTTCATGCCACACTCAATCAAGAGCACAGCTATGTCTCTTGAGATTTCTGGTGTTGTCAGTTAAAAGTATAGTTTAAAGTACCTGCAAATGACATTTAAAAAAAAATAAAAAAATAAGCCAGCAGGATAATTAGAAATAGAAATATATTTTTTTTTCTGCATTAGTATGCCTTTTTATTTTTAACAGGGGGATGCCCAACCCCCCAATGCACTTTTTTGACAACCCTTTTCCTATTATTCCAGAAAGTGGGCATTTTTTTGTTGACAGATTTTGCTCTCACTGATTTAAAAGGGGTTTGAGTTTTGCATTGGAACTCTTTTTATAGCTGTTCCCTACAGGTGAGCTAGGCACTGCCATATGGTCCATGTACATGCCAAACAAATATTTACAGGCATTGTAAACGTTCCTACCTGATGCTTGTGTTTTTCACTTGCCTAAAATGTGCATTGATGATGTAGGTCCATGGTGTCACTGGTTGTCTAGTATGCACAGCCTACAGCAAAGTAAATTCCTTTGTCAGAAATTCTGTTTGTGTTCAAACGAGGCATGGCGCTGCACAGGTTAATGCGTGATCTCTGTCTGTAGTCTAAAAACTAACATGTCCTGTGAAGAAACTATATATCCCACAATCCCTGGGTCTCTCAGTCTAGTTTTCTGCAGGTGTAAACTGCATAGTAATTAGAACTGAAACAGACACAAGCAGACAGAGCAATGAAGTAAAGAGATGTGTTTTCGTCAGATTAACCCTCCCACATGTGTGATGCAACACAGAGCAAATAGTGAGGCATGGATTGGATGCTGCTTCAACCAGAACAAGAAGTAGCCTGTCCCTTTTAATGAATAGGGACAAGCTATCAATCAATAAATGAACATAGGGGAATTGATCAGCCATGACACCACAAACTGAAACTTCAACATATGAGCCCATCATTGCTAGGTAAGGCAAACTAACAACACAGGAAATTTAAATACGTTAATATCTAGTTAAAACAACAAAAACGTTTAAAAGTGTACAATATCTTTACTTCCCTACCTGGTCAATTCTGACATTTCTCTCCTATATGTAAAAATCATAATTTTTTTGCTAGAAAATTACTTAGAACCCCCAAACATTATATATATTTTTAGCAGTGGCCCTAGAGAATAAAATGGTGGGTTTTGCAATTTTCAAATGGTATTTGCGCAGCCGTTTTTCAAACACAATTTTTTTGGACGAAATATGATTTTAACATATTTTAGTACACACAAACAAAATATAATAACCATTTTTGGTAAAACATAAAAGATGATGTTACGCCAAGTAAATAGGTACCTAACATGTCACGCTTTAAAATTGTGTACGCCCCTGGAATGTCGCCAAAATACAGTACCTAAAAATCTCCATAGGCGACTCTTTAAAAGCCTTCACAGGTTACCAATTTATAGTTACACAGGAGATCTGATGCTAGTATTATTACCCTTGCTATAATGTTTGCAGCTATACCTCACATGTGTAGTGCAAACACCGTTTACATATGCGTGCGCAACCTACACATGCGTTCGCCTTTGCCTGTGTGCAGGGGGGACGAGAGTGCTTTTAAAAACTGTTTACATTTACCCTTTTAAATTTGTATTTATTTTTACACTGTCTCTTTAATTATTTTATCACTTTTATTGCTATCACAAGGAATGTAAACATGCCTTATGATAGCAGTAAGCTGTGACAGATACTCTTTACTGAGAGATTTGAGGTTTATTAGACCCCAGATCTCTCCTCTGTCCTTAAAAGCATCTGATCACACCAATATTGGTGTGATCAGATCCTCTCCCAAGCCAAATATGGCTTTGTTTACATCCGGTGAGGTGACAAAATATTTGTCGTTCTCGGTTTCTAATACTAGAAAGATGATCTGGGATATTTCAGTTTCAAACTCCCCAATCAGATGGGAGAGCCTGGAAAGGCACCGGAGAGCTGGGGGGGTAATTAGCCTCTAGTATTGCTTTTAAAATACATAGCATCTCTGGCTTAAAAAAAGATACAGGGATGATGCAGGCATCATTCCGTTATCTCCACTTGAAGTTCAGGTAATCATATGTAGTCATATGGATGGAAAGTAGTTAAAGTTGTTCTAAAAGCAAAAAGTTTTTTACCTGAATGCATTATCTTAATTACAGTAACAATACCTTCTATGTGCAGTTTACCCCTGCTTAGCCCGCTCTTATATATACCTTAGCTCAGATCTCGATCCACGGCTCTCCACCTGATTCACAGCAGTGGCTCTCTCCACTCTCTCCTTCCTCACAGGACATATTGAAAACAGCAGAAGCCATTGCCTGCTGCTGTCAATCAAGTCCTGTGATGAGGGAGTGGGGTGGGAGGGGTGGGGCCAAACCAGGAGCGCCAGCAGAGAACACTAGAAGAGGATCGAGGCTGCTCTGTGCAAAACCATTGCACAGAACAGGTAAGTATAAAATGTTTATTATTTAAAAAAAATATACCCTTTACAGTCACTTTAACCAGTCTCCCCACCTTGCAAGGCATGATAGGGCAAGGACCTCACGCTCACATTCTGACATTTTGAGTGCCATTTTGGAGCAAACAGAGACATTACACATGTACCATCTGTACTGTTTGGTGAATAACTTTACGCACAAGCGAAATAATGTAGGCTTCCACACTTACAATTAGCCTATGTCTCGCCTATAGCGGCACTGCACAGAAATACAGTTTAATTATTTTTGCATAAATATTTCATGATGGCTTGCATGTTTAATTTAATTAGCTATTTCTGTACATACTTTATTGAATCACAACATCTTTGCACTTATTATATAGTGGAAATTATTTAGTAAGGATATTTCTAGCTAACTTGCCTTAATCCACTTTTACTGAAATTTATACTTGTACCAGCATTTAATGAACTGTTTGAAAGCTACATGTAAGAAAATTCCAACTTATATTTTTCCCTTACAGGAAAACTTCTGTTTGATAATCTCCAACATGTTTCTTGTTTAGGATGGCCTAAATCTAATGATTGTGCATTGTGACTTGAATCTTACTGTTTAGGCAAAATCCTTTTATTCATAACCCCGTGTACACAAACAAAGAAAGGTTTTGTATCAACCTTAGCTTCCTCTATAAAATTAGAGATATGCCTACTTGTATTTCTGTACTGAAGCTATTGTCTTAATGTCAGGCTGCTCTATTGTAGCTGATTCTTTGGCTAAAACATATCTTGTTGAGCTTTCTATGCTCAATTCATAATTGTCTTTCTTGTGTGGTGGTGGTTTGTCAAGTAATTTATTTCTCTTCATTGCTGAATCATCATGAAAATTGTCTTTGATATTGGATAAACTTATGGCACAAAAGACTGTTATTTCGTTTCTTTTCTTTTCCGTTTGTTACCACCTGCTTTTACAATTATAAAAATTCTCTTAACATCATTCTATAACACAGACTACAAACTAGTTTAATCTGATTCAGCACGTCACCTATATGCTCATTCAAAATTTCGCAATTAGAACTTTCACTTTTGCCCTTCTGTGTCTCCTTTGTCCGATCTAAGGTGTCTTGCACTCTCTGGGCACATTTCCATACACTATGGAGTTTGTGTAAAACAATCATTGTGCCAAATGTGGCAAACATCTGCACAATCAGTACATACTTCCCATACTTCTCCTGTTATGTGTGGTTCCTTTATCGTCACCATCATCTAGTGGCCATGATCTTTTTTTGTTTCTTGATTGAGGTATTTCTGGAAAAAAAACACATTATGGTGACTAGGTGGTGCTGACGAAATAGGAACTACACATATAGAGAAAATATGTCAATTTTCGTCCTGATTGTGGGGGTATTTGTCATATCCACATAACAAACATATTATACATATAACTCAAAGTATAAGCTTAATATTACTCAAGTTATTTAACCTTTTTGACCATTTTCATCACATTACTTAAACAAACACTAAGTTTCCTTTTTCAACTTTCAGTAAAAGTTAGCTTTTTCTTATTATCCTGTAAGCAATTCTTCCAAACATTAGACTATAAATCAGCAAAATTTTTATTCCAATTTAATCTAAACAGCCAATAAATGGATGTCCACAATCAGTTATACATCATACTTGCAATGTGTGTCCTCCCTCTATGGAGAGTTGATTATCGGGAATCTTTACGTGACTACACGGTAGGTCTTCCCACATGTATGGTCTTCCCACACATACACTTTATTACCATAGGTATTGGGACGCCTGCCTTTACACGAACGTGAATTTTAATGGCATCCCAGTCTTAGTCCGTAGGGTTCAATATTGAGTTGGCCCACAAGGAAGGCTGTCCACAAGGTTTAGGAGTTTTTCTATAGGAATGTTTGACCATTCTTCCAGAAGTGCATTTGTGAGGTCAGGAACTGATGTGGACGAGAAGGCCTGGCATGCAGTCTCCACTCTGATTCATCCCAAAGAGGTTCTATCGGGTTGAGGTCAGGACTCTGTGCAGGCCAGTCAAGTTCTACCACCCCAACCTCGCTCATCCATATCTTTATGGACCTTGCTTTGTGCACTGGTGCGCAGTTGGAACAGGAAAGGGTCGTCCCCAAACTGTTCCCACAAAGTTGGGAGCATGAAATTGTCCAAAATGGCTTTGTATGCTGGAGCCTTAAGAGTTCCCCGCACTGGAACTAAGGGGCCAAGCCCAGCACCTGAAAAACAACACCACACCATAATCCCCCTCCAGCAAATGATTTGGATAATATAGTGTATTACCTATCCTCCTTCTAATTCCAGGCTTTTTTCTTGGATAAGCTTTATTTCTCCTAAAAGGTTTATTCAAAGTTTGCTAACTTTGATAACACTTCCCCCTACCACCATCAAGGTAAAGGAGAAAAAAAAATAGGAACAATTTGAATTTGACTGGCTTGGCCACTGTTAAATATGATTTTTGGACACAAAAAGCAAATAATTACAGGATGAAAAATATAATACATAATATTAAATAATAATGTAAAAACAAGTGAGAGAGTTTTAGCTTGTGTATAAAGATGTGTTCAACTGTGTATGTGTTGTAGAAAAAGTTCTAGGTAATCAAATAATAATAGAGTATATGTACTGATATAGTTTTACAGGTAATTTTTTTCCAATAAGTTTGTGCCTTAATCCAGAAATATTACAATAAAGAAGCATTCATAACATATTTGTTAAAATGCTTTTTTACATAATTTCAATAGTCTCAAAGTCTAGTTCACCTCTCTTAAACTGATGAAGTTTAAAAGGTTGATGAATACCAACTGTAAAGCCTTGACTGTAACTTTTAAACATATAGAATTACAACTTTCGAGACATAAGCAAAACAATGTACATTTTTACATGGACTCCATATATCTGCTTATGTACTTTCTTGACCTGGACAAAATTAAATTATAGAGACTTATCATTTAGGGTCCATTCACACTGGGCTTAAAAAATGCTGCTTCTACAGGAATTTTGCTTTTTTTTTTCTCCTACCTGTAGAAGCAGCTCAATGTTATCCTATGTGTACATGCACATTAGGGTGTTTAGAAGCAGAAAAAAAAAATATCACAAGTGCGTTTTTAAGAGGAGTTTTCAGGCAGAAAAAAACGCGACGTTTAGGAGCTTTCGGCATTTTCAAGTGTACATTGATTATAGTAAATAATTAGCAGAAGGCAATGTTTCGAAAAAAAAAAAAAACATTTATAAAAGTAAATGCCCATACATTTTCCTAAACTTTTGTGCAATATGAGCTACTATGAGCATTTTTTCTGCCGCTTTTTCTGTCAGAGTTCTGGCATTTTGTTCTGCAGAGTAATATCTAAAATTCAGCACTGATTGGTAAGATTTTGAAAGACAGACCGTGCTGCCCCACACAAGCTGCACAGCATTGAAGGAAAGTGTTGCAGTTTAATAGTTTAACTTACTGTAACTTGACATATAAGTTGTAAGTAAGGTATTCCTTTTTACATTCTTTACTTTTTGTTGCCTAACTTCAGTTTTTAAAATATTTATCATTTAATTCGAAAAAGTAATAATAGGAATGCTCTAAGTTTTCCCAGGCCATATGCACTCTCCAGAGTAATTACTTGTGATGAGTGCTTCAGGGTACAATATTCCCAAAGAGACTCTCTGGATACAGAGGAAATTACCAAGATGTTTCTCCCTCTTTATGTTGGCATCCCTGGAGGAGTTGGAAAATATTAAATTGTAATCAACTGCAAAATTTAATTTTGAATCTGGAATCATTTAATTATGAGAGCCGTTAACGAGCTACAAAAATTACATGTATTTTTAGCATAGCTTAATCAACGAAAAGATAAGCTGTACAGATATTGTTCTTTAAGAGAGCTTAAACTCTTTAGATATTAACCTGAATTAAGTTAGTGCTATCTGTAAAAACATAATCAAGTAAATGGAAGAATAATGATGTGACGTGTTAATATTAGGTTAAAAAAGCAGCATCACAGTGGATCTCCACGTAAAGGTTTGGTCTGTGATACTTTTTACATGGCCTTTGTCCAGCAGTAATATTATTTACCTCTCTTTCTGCCTCACTGCCAAACATCAGTGCCGACCAACAATATAATGTTCTATAGT
Source organism: Aquarana catesbeiana (assembly GCF_042186555.1). Classification (NCBI taxonomy): domain Eukaryota; kingdom Metazoa; phylum Chordata; class Amphibia; order Anura; family Ranidae; genus Aquarana; species Aquarana catesbeiana. The sequence goes on along the minus strand of NC_133327.1, from coordinate 285,853,187 downwards.
AGTTTTTTATGTGCTTTGCAACCTGGAGACAAGATACAGGAGACATGCTTTGTGCATTGAACTGTACATTGAATATCTAACAAGACTTATATTACTCTAGTGACTCACACCCTTATGAAACAACTACAAGTATCAGAACCCGCTTTTATGGTTACAACTCCTTTCTTTCAAACTTCCAAATGGGATAGATGTACAGTGCAAGTTATAGTGTGGTTACTGAGTGCATGTTTATAAACTAAGATGTTGTAGTGGCTTTACTCTCAACTAACTTTAGTAATTTGCACATTACTCTTTTCTAAATCCCCTGCAGTTTGTAGAATAATGTTTTAAGCTATTTTTCTTGTGCCTGATTACCCTCTCATGCAATGAGTTGTCTTCAATTAAAGTGATTCTGTCAATATCTAAAAAAAAAACAAACTGAAAATTCTCTGTAATAGAAAAGGTTAGACACCCGTGTCCCCACCGTACATTGTGGTCCCATCCTCTGACCCTTCATCATTACAGGAAACAGCAGTGCCATGGGAGTTGAAAGATGGAGCCACAGAACGCAGTGGACGACACAGGCATCTAACACTCCTGGAACTGTTCAGTGCTGTAAAGTCTGATTGAGGCTGCAGCACTGGAATAGAGAAAAAGCGAAGGACACAAGCCATTGGGAAGTGAGTATATTACCTTTGCAGATAACTTTCTTCTGGATATTTTAAAATCCATATATATACACTCTTGTGCACAAATTGATCAATAAGTGTTCACATCAACGTGAAGTATATTCTTCCTACCACTGATTCACTACTGAGCAGCAAATTTCTTTGAAAATAAACTCTCACCAGCTAGTAAGAAGCCTAGTTGAAAATGGGTCATGTAAGGCAGGATGTAGTATACTGAAAGGCCACCAGGTGCTGCTCTCCCTCTCAGTGGTCCATTCTAAGCTTCTGGTTACCTCCATTAGGTCTCAAAATCCACTCTATAGTGTAGTAAATTTAAAAACACCACTTTATTAGACTGAAACTGCGCTTACATGAATATAGAACAAGATTGCTGTATCACAAGAGGCAAGCAGTACAAATAAACATGGAGGATACCACACTTCTGGTTTCCTGCCATCTGACATTACTTCCTCAACGTGTTTCATAATATAGACTTTGTCAGGAGGCTGTACATTTCTGGATTTTTAAAAGGCCTGAAACTTTTGCTCATTGGCTCCTATCTGTGAAAGCAGTGATTTGTTTGTCTTGATCGGATGACTTTTGATCTTTCCGTATACACCATACTCAGTTTGCACCAGGTAAATACAAGAAGCTAATGATTTACAAGATACAGAAATTTTCTTTTATATCTTATCTTATGATAGAAAGTGCCCGAAATACTTTGATTACTAACAAAATGCATTTCATGTTGAATTTAATTCGACTTTTGTGGATTTCTCAAACTTAGCTTTCAAATTAGAATCATGTTTTTTAGTATTGCTGCCAAACACCAAAAGATCATTCACATAACAAGCTACTCCTTTGAGCCCTGCATATGTTTCATATACTTTCCTTTGGAATACTTCCTGTGCAGATCCACTGCCAAATGGTGAAAGAGTTAAGCATTTCCTTCCTTATGGTATGCTAAAACGTGTAAGCATGGAACTATGCTGGCCTGGCTTTATTTGCCAATACCCTGATCTGACATCCAGAACACTAAAGCATTTTGCACCAGCCAACTTGTTATTATGTCTTACAGTGATGTTCTCATATTGTTCTCACTTATTTAGGTCTCTGGGGTTTAGGAATAACCACAATTATGCCCACTTGGCCACTAAATTTGCCTATCAAACCTAGTTTTTAATTCTGCTGAGCTCATTTGTAAGTATTTTTTTCAGTACTGTTCTAAGAACCGCAAGAGTTTTTGGGCTAATTAGTTTTTCCATAAGGAATTTGAATTGTCTAGGACAGTGTTCTAGTCCCTACAGTGTTTGTGACTCAAACACCATATGGTATGTTTGACTACAGATTTTATTTTCAAAAGAACACTCTGTAATTATGTTGCATGCTGGTGTCTTGAGATTGCCGCCTCATGTGTTTCCAGAGCCATAAACTAATGCATTACCAACAAAGCATGTAATTTGTAAAACTTTTAGCATACAAATGACAAACAGGGTCCACTTCTTTATTTACTTTCCTCTGGCTATGAGCTATCCTTACATCAGTACTGTGAGCACAAGCCAGCCAGATAACATAAATGGCTACTGACACCAAATAGATGTGAATTTTGAAAGTATTTAACAGATAATACCAAACTACTTTTAAAGGATAACTTTACTTTCAGAAAAAGTTTAGTTATCCTACTACCCACAGGCTAATGGAACTCCCCCTCACCAGGTGTATACCTACCTGAATAAGGCTGAAGCTGTTTGCAAATCCTCCAGACACAATGCCTGTGCATTTGGTTCCCTTATACTTTTTGGGAGCCATCTCACAAAACAGGAAATGCTTAGTAGATGGCCTCATAAAAGATTACAGGTTTACAACTATGATTACAACTATGCAGATAGTGTCAGCAGAAGAAAGATTCTACTCAGGGGATCTCAGGTTACTCTATCTAATCTACTCCACTCTTCCCAAATCAAAAAATGGTTTTAAAAAGTAAATTCACCATGAAAATGAAAAGATGAACTAACTCCAAATATCCTGGCCACCCCAACAGATCTCTCTGCACATAGCGGCTGTGATGCCCTGTGCTGCCAATCTACCAGTCCGTACACCACAATACACAGCCTCTAAGTGAATATCCATCATAATGCTCACAATGGAATGTGCTCCTTGATCAGCATGACCATGTGATTGTGCTCACTAATGAGAAACTATTCTTTTTTCTGGTACACCTTACCAGATTAGGAAGCCTAAGATGTGCTTCACATCACAGTCAGGTGGCTGTGCTGACCAATAAGAACATACCATGCAAGAATTATGATATATACACACTCTGGGATTGTGTATTGTGGTGTTTGGTGTACAGACCACTACACTGACAGCACAAGGCATCATAGCCATTATGTGCAGCTGGGCCTGGAGAGATGGTCAAATATTTTTGGAATTAGTTCACCTTTTCATTTTTTGTGAAAAGGTGGTCTTACCCTTTAAGTAAATCATTGGTGGAATAACTACCCAGCTGTTTATAAACAAACCACAAATTCATAACTTTAAACAGCCCCAGATTGTGTGGGACGGTCCTGCATTTTCTCCCTACACTCCATTGTACCTGGTGAATGATCTTAAAGGAGGGAATGGGCCTGTACTGGAGGCAGGGGGTCTGTACTTGAGGGGTGGTCGGTATTAGTGGTGAGGGAGGGAGTTTGTACCAAAGGAAGGAGGTCTATAATGGTGAGGAGGAAGGAGGCTTGTACTGAAGAGGGTCTATACTAGTAGGGAGAGAGGGGAACTGTACTGGAGGGGGTCTGTACTATTGGGGATGGAGGAGGTCAGTAATGTAGGGGTAATTCTATAACAGGCTCTGTATAGGCTTAGGGGGAGGGAGGATTTGTACTGGGGGAGTAATGTTTGCTTGTACACTCTAGACTAGCCTATATACTTCTCACACCCACACTATCTGTGTTACATGCTCCTAGTCACTGTATTTTGTGTGTTGTGTACTCCTGACTCCTGTACTCTGTAAAATAACCATCCTGACCCAAGTTCTCTATATGATATGATAACTACTCCTGACACCTGCATGATATGCACTTCTGACCCCTGCACTGCGTACAATGACCAATCCTTTTGCCTGCGCTCTGTGTGTTACACACTCTTGACCCATTCACTGTGTGCATTACACAATCCTCTCCTGTGCAATTTTGTGTGTTACATACTCCTGACCCCAGCATTTTGTGAGGTATGCATTCTTGATCCCTTTATTCACTCCTGGTCTCTGTGTTCTGTGTGCTACTCACTCCTGATCCCTGGTTTATGCACATACTTCTAACCCCTGCAATATGTACTATAGATTCTTTTACTCTGTGCGTTACAGACTCCTGACCTTTGAGACTTGTGTGCTAATCACTTTTGAACTCTGCCCATTAGACACTGTGTTGTACATTTCACACGCCTGACCACTGTGCTCTGTATGTTGGGCTTTATATGACATTCTCCTGACCAATACATTCTATGTAAATTTGATTAATATTATGTACTCCCTAGTTGTATGTACATTTTATGTATATTATGCCTAGTTGTATGTATGTACATTTTATGTATATTATGTACTCCCTAGTTTTACTTTAAGGTAGGCTGTGGGCAAAAAAGCATATGCAATGGAACGGTTTAATTTTTTATAAATGAGTGTGCTGAAACTTGTGCCTGTTAGACTCTTGCTTGTGGCACAGTCCTTAATGCATATTTTGTGGGTGAATGGATTGTGGTATATGAGTGCTGTGTTTACAGTCAGTGGACACAGCAGGTGTTGCAGTACTCAGCAGAATGATCAGTGTCAAATGAAGTTTTCTAAATATTTTATGCCACATGTGTTTGCATTGTAAGTGGTGTTTATCACTATTATCTGCAAGAGCTGTTGGGTTGTCCCACTAAAAATAGACTGTACAAAAAGTTGTACTACCTAAACAAATATATAAATACTTCATTAACCACTTTACGATCAACCGCCTGCAGTTACACTGCGTCAGAATGGCACGGGCAGGCGAAATGCCGTCATGTTACGTCGGCTCCTAAGGTGGCCACTAGGGGCGCGCGCGCCCGTTGCTCAGCTCCCGGAGCCAATGCGAGTGCCCGGCAGTCTCGGTGACCGCCGGGCTCCCGCGATTGCTCATAACACAGCGAGAATCGGGATCCCTTCTCTGATCCCGAGGGGAGATGTAACAGATCATCTGTTCATACAAAGTATGAACAGCGATCTGTCATCTCCCCATGTCAGTCCCCTCCCCCCTTCAGTTAGAACACACATTAGGGAACACAATTAACCCCTTTATCGCCCCCTAGTGTTAACCCCTTCACTGCCAGTGACATTTTTACAGTAATCAATGCATTTTTATAGCACTGATCGCTGTATTAATGCCAATGGTCCCAAAAATGTGTCAAAATTGTCCAATGTGTCTGCCATAATGTCGCAGTCATGATAAAAATCACAGATCACTACCATAACTAGTAAAAAAAAAAATAATAATAAAAATGCTATAAATCTATCCCCTATTTTGTAGACGCTATAACTTTTGCGCAAACCAATCAATATACGCTTATTGTGATATTTTTTACAAAAAATATGTAGAAGAATACATCGGCCTAAACTGAGAAAAAAATTGCTTTTTAAAAAAAAAGGGGATATTTATTATAGCAAAAAGTACAAAATATTGTGTTTTTTTCCAAAATTGTCGCTCTATTTTTGTTTATAGAGCAAAAAATAAAAACCGCAGAGATGATCAAATACCACCAAAAGAAAGCTCTATTTGTGGGAAAAAAAGGACGTCAATTTTGTTTGGGTACAATGTCGCATTTTCAGTTAAAACGATGCAGTGCCGAATCGCAAAAATGCTCTGGTCAGGAAGGGGGTAAAATCTTCCGAGGCTGAAGCGGTTAATGAACAATATTTTATTGGATGTAGTTCTCCCCTTGTTCTGATAAATCTTCCAATGCCAGGTTTTATTCCTATCAATGCTGCTGGTAACACACCAGATGGTAATTTCCACTTTACCTGACCACACCCACTTCTGCCACAGTGCAGTACACATGCTAGGGAGTTATGCAAATTAATAAAAAATTGCACTCATTTTAAAGTTTTTCCTCAGAGTGTTAAGCTGGGTTTCTAAATATCATTAATATGGTTATACATATGTAAATGCAATGGCTATACAGCTAAAATAATTATCTGACCAGATAGGACTGACAGATAGGGTGGCAATCTGAATGCTTTTTTATATTTAGGCATACTATTATTACATATCAGCAATGCAAAAATTTGTGCTGCCCAGTGCCACCCCTGGCACTCTGCTTCATTTAGTAATTACCAATGAGGCATATGCAAAAATCCTGGCTGTGAATGAGACAGTCCTTCAGTAATGAAAAGAAAGTTGATATAGCACTCTATTTTGGGTAGAGTAAGAAAGTTTAATGCTACACTGTCATTCCGGCCTTATGGTAGGAATAGCTGGCTTTATAGTGTCCCTGCTGGTATAATGGAGACTCTGAAGGCTAGTACCAGCTGGAACAGAAACTTGGGCACTCACAGGCAGTTTGGGGCACAGGAGTAATTCCCCCGGGAAAACAGTTCCTCCCGATTTGAATGGATCTAAATTGTCTGGCCATGGGCTGGAAAGGCAGAGAGTCTGCTGTGTCTGTGCCCCCTGGGAGTTGTCACTCCAGAGGTGCCCTTAGTAACACTTGGGTGTGGGACCCCACTGCATGAACAGGTACATATTCACAGCAGTAAAAACTTTTTCTGCACAGCTCCTCATGGGCTAGGCCTTTTGGCTAAGTCCAGGGTAATTTTTGCTACAAGGTCTCAGGGCATAGCCAGTGCATGTTGCATGGCCACTTTATTTAATTTATTTTTCTCCTCACGTTTGTCACTTTTCACTTTTGTGTGAGTTTTTTCACCGGATGGAGGGTGTGAGTCCTCGGGCTTGCCCTGAAGTCTAGGGGGTGGATGTGTGGCCATCAGGTTCCTTTCTCCCCTGAATCTGGAGGGGTTTCTCTCCGGGAGATCCCCTCAACCTAGTACTTGGTGGTCTGCTTTGGCTGGCCACAAGGAGAGGGGTCCACCAGGCCTTCTGGATAGGTGAACCAAGTTCGTAACATTGTCCCTGCCAGGATCTTTGCGCCCCAGGGTTTAGGGAAAGGTCCTACTCCTTCTGGGGGTGGGGGGTGGACAAAAGCACACTCTTAAGCGCACTTTTTTAGGTGTGTGTTCACATGTATGATTTTTTGTACACTTAACAGTTTTCATTTTTTCGCACCACCGCGGATTAAAAAAAAAAAAATACAAACAAGTGCATGGAAATAAATATATTTAACTGGGTGTGGAGAACTTCTTTAAAATATATGTAAACCTGACCTTTAAAATGTGAATATAATAATTTGGGATATATTATGCAGTGTGATATAATATAAAAGCACAATTTTGTATGGGAAATTGTTTATACAAAAATAACAAATAACCTTTGTACAAATAAGTACTATTCAGCAGAGGAGAACAACCTATCCAAAGTGTAATTCGCATCGTCTTCTCAGAATGCAGACTGAAATAAATAACAGAATTCGAAGCATAGAATATAGATGATTTACATTGGTGTATGGACTGAGGATATATGAGGTCAGTGCTAACAGATGCTAAGAAGTCATATGAAGGATTTGAAGGATATGAAAGATTTGCGCTGATAAAGCAGGAGCGTTATATGAAAGAGATGTACAGATATCCTTTCCAAAGGATGTGTACATTCAGTAAAGATCTGCATTTTGGAACATCACACAAGGAACCCGATTGTTATTTCTAAACAGTAAAGTATTCACTGTAAAATTTCTCATATAAATGTGAGTTTTTCTCATATTAACTATACATTTCACCCATTGCACGTAGGATTAAACAAGGACCTAAGAAAAAACAAAAACGTAGGAAAGAAAACAATTGTTTCAAGTGAATTTAAGAAATTGCGTTGCTGATATTAATTAATTTTGGTAGAATTTTGAACAGCCTGAGTATATTAATTTATTTATTATTATATAGAATATGCCATTGTTACAATGAGACGAAGAGAGGATCCCATTCCAGAGGTGAAAGAGATGTATCTCTGCAGTTTCTCTTTGGTCCTTTAAACTTCATTCTGTCAGAAACACGGGTAACCAATGTTGAGTGTGTTTAGCACATTTAGGTGGTCAGAGCTAAAAGGTAACACAGCAGGGGACATGCATTCCTTCCTGTTTCCTATCTGAATTTTCAAAAGTGGGAAACATACTTTTTTAGACAATACTGAAATACAAGTCCCCTTTAATTTGGTGTACATATAAAATTATAAGAGCATAAATGGTTTAACTGTGTTGTCTTTATCTGTGATTAGGATGCAAAGATAACGTCTTTGTAAATTGAATTTGGAGCTGCAGAAAATTTAAAAATCACCACAGTAAATTTGCCATTTAAGCAAAAGCAAGAAAATTAAACCTTTTTGCTGTTTAAATAGTAATTGGAATTATGTCTGCATTGTAGAAAAGGTCAGTTGAGAAGATATAGTACATTCCTAATAAATGTGGGATATGTACTTTGGTGTCCTGTGTATTAAATTTTTCCTCTCTTGGAAGTAATTACTGCATTTACTGCATGCATTTATTAGAGTCATTTATGAAGGGTCACACTGATATCTATATGCAAATACTTACAGAATGTGTGCTAAACATCTGTACATAAATATATGCTTCCAACCAGCCTCGTTCCTGCTTTGAGGCAAGGTGATTACATTGGATTTTAGCTTACACACAAAAGAACATTGCCTTGTGCATACATAAGTGGTCTGCCAAAGTATGCTAAGCTATATTTTCTGGATTTTTTGTAATGTGAAATTCAAGAAAAAATATCAAGAGAGAGCATTAGACCCCTTTGTATTGGTTGCAGTGGGTGGTTGGATATGCTATCTCAAGTGCAGAGATCTAGCAAATGGGGATGAGCCAAACATCACAAAGCAATCTCCTGTGCTCAGGAACCTAGTCCATATGTACCTGGTGTAGCCAGCCCTTTGGACTAAATATGGAAAGTCAAAGGTCTTGCTGCCCTCCTCAGAACAATGGGTGTTCTTGAAGCTGAAACATATAGAAAGACAGGGGGGGCGCACCGACCTAGTGCATTACCAGAGATAAGATTTATTTAAATAGTAAAAACAAGAGTCATACTCACAAACAAATGTTTAAAAGAAGCTTGACATTGCTCAAAGAATTTGGAGCTGTGTCTTCTAGAGACCCTTCAACCTGGACCGCGTATATAGGAGAACCCAGATGGTATCGCAGGTGGCTTACAGGTTACGAGGGAGTACCCTCTTCATCAGAGCCTTAGCAGCAGCTAAGGCTCTGATGAAGAGGATACTCCCTCGTAACGCGTTAAAAAAAAATCATTATGCTGTTTTAATAATGTTTAAAGGAAATGTTTAGGCTATATAAAAACAAACATATAGTACCTTGAAAAAGTATTCAAACCCCTTGAAATTTTCCGTATTTTGTCATGTTACAACCAGAAATGTAAGTGTATTTTATTGGGATTTTAAGTGATAGACCAACACAAAGTGGCACATGATTGTGAAGTGGAAGGAAAATTATAAAAGGTTTTTAATTTTTTTACAAATAAATATGTGAAAACGTGCATTTGTATTCAGCCCCACTGAGTCAATACTTTGTAGAACCACCTTTCATTGCAATCACAGCTGCAAGTCTTTTTGGGGATGTCTCTACCAGCTTTGCACATCTACAGAGTGACATTTTTGCCCATTCTTCATTGCAAAATAGCTCAAGCTCTGTCAGATTGGATGGAGAGCATCGGTGAACAGCAAATTTCAAGTCTTGCCACTGATTCTCAATTGGATTTAGGTCTGGACTTTGACTGGGCCATTCTAACACATGAATATGCTTTGATCTAAACCATTCCATTGTAACTCTGGCTGTATGTTTAGGGTCGTTGCCCTGCTGGAAGGTGGACCTCTGCCCCAGTCTCAAGTCTTTTACAGACTCTAACAAGTTTTCTTCTAAGATTGCCCTGCATTTGGCTCCATCCATCTTCCCATCAAATCTGACCAGATTCCCTGTCCCTGCCGAAAAAAAGCATCCCCACATGTTTCACGGTGAAGATGGTGTGAGTTCAGGGTTATATGCAGTGTTCGTTTTCCGCCATACATAACATTTTGCTTTTAGGCCAAAAAATTCAATTTTAGTCTCATCTGGCCAGAGCACATTCTTCCACATGTTTGCTGTGTCCCCCACATGACTTCTCGCAAACTGCTAACAGGACTTTGTATGGCTTTCTTGCAATAATGGTTTTCTTCTTGCCACTCTTCCATAAAGGCCAGATTTGTGAAGTGCAGGACAAATAGTTGTCCTGTGGACAGATTCTCCCACCTGAAATGTTGATCTCTGTAGCTCCTCCAGAGTTACCATGGGCCTCTTGGCTACTTCTCTGATTAATGCTCTCCTTGCCTGGCCTGTCAGTTTAGTTGGAGGGCCATGTCTTGGTAGGTTTGCATAAGTGCCATACTCTTTCCATGATTGATTGAACAGTGCTCCGTGAGATGTTCAAAGCTTGGTATATTTTTATATAACCTAACCCTGCTTTAAACTTCTCAACTTTATCCCTGACCTGTCTGGTGTGTTCCTTGGCCTTCGTGATGCTGTTTGTTCACTAAGGTTCTCTAACAAACCTCTGAAGGATTCACAGAACAGCAGTGTTTATACTCAGATTAAATTACACACCAGTGGACTATATTTACTAATTAGGTGACTTCTGAAGGCAATTAGTTCCACCAGATTTTAGTTATGAGTATCAGAGTAAAGGGGGCTGAATACAAATGCACGACACACTTTTCAGATATATTTTTGTAAAAAATTTTGAAAACCATTTATCATTTTCCTTCCACTTTACAATTATGTGGATATGTTTTATAGCAGAATGTAAATTTATGTTTTTTAGTTGTAACATGACAAAATGTGGAAAACTTCAAGGGGTATGAATACTTTTTCAAGAAACTGTACATACTTACCTCTATGATGCAGCACTGGTGTGATGTTACAGTTGACCCTCACCGGCTCAAACTCTGAGAATTGAGCGATCACATAACCACTAACATTCTCAGTTCTTGGTATTCTCTGAGAGGAGAGCAGTGACTATCCGTCACTGCTCTCTGCTGTGCTCCTCCAGCACTCACAGGATCACTGGGTTGCTGCTGCTGAGAGTTAGAGTCAGCTGTCAATCAGGCAACTGGGTGGATCCCAGCAATATAATCAGGATCCTTCCAGAGCCTGGAATGGCTCTGTAATGTCAGCTGATAGTAAGTAATAGCTAATAGCTGATTCTGGGTCACAAGAGAGCAAAAATAAGTGCACTCCTGTGGCCTAGAAGAGAAGTAGGCTCAAACAAGCTTTGGCCATACTTCTCTTTTAAAGTAAAACACTAAAAATGACCAATTCCTTTAAAAACTTCCCGACCTCCTGCCGTACATATACTGCGGCAAGGCGGCTCTATTATGCAAAATCACGTAACTGTGCTTGATTTTGCTAATAGCCACTGGGGGGTGTGCGCGCGCTGCCAGAGCCGGGATCGTGCACTGATTGGTCACAGGGGGAGCCAATCAGTGGGCCCGGCGGATGCAATGTCCACCGGCCACCCACGATCATTTCCCGCAGAGACAGAATGGCTGTATGCCGTTATAAACAAGCAGACAGCCGTGCTGTCAGGCATGAACACTCTGATCCTCTGTTATCAGGAACAGAGATCAGAGTGTCCATGCAGTGAGCCCATTCCCCCACACAGTTAGAAACACACTGAGGAAATACAGTTAACCCTTTCAGTGCCCCTAATGTTAACCCCTTCCCTGCCACTGTCATTTATACAGTGTCAATGCATATTTTTAGCACTGATCACTGTAATAATGTCACTGGTTCCCAAAAAAGTGTCAAAAGTGTCAGCTAGGTGTCTGATCTGTCTGCCCCAATGTCGCAGTCCACTAAAAATCACTCAACACCGCCATTACAAGTAAACAATAAATAAATAAATAAAAATGCCATAAATATATCCCCTATTTTGTAGACGCTATAACTTTTGGTCAAACCAATCAATATATGCTTTTTGAGATTTTTTTTTTTATCAAAAACATGTAGCAGAATACATATTGGCCTAAATTGAAGAAGAAATTTGTTTTTTACATATTTTTTATTTGGATATGTTTTATAGCAGAATGTAAAACATATTGTTTTTTTTTTTTCAAAATTGTAATTTTTTTTGTTTATAGCGCACAAAATAAAGACCGCAGAGGTGATCAAATACCACCAAAAGAAATCTCTATTTGTGGGAAAAAAAAAGACATCAATTTTATTTGGGTACAGCGTCGCACAACCGCGCAATTGTCAGTTAAAGTGATGCAATGCCGTATTACAAAAAATGGCCTGGTCAGGAAGTGGGTAAAACTTTCTGGGGCTGAAGCGTTTAAATATTATGCTTGAGGTGTGCCTTAAACCTGCCCGTGGAGCACCTGTACTATGTACACAATGTACTATAGCAAAAGTTTAATTTACAAATAAAAAAATACTATTCTAATTGCCAGTAAATGAAATTGCTCTGCCAGAGTGATTGTCTTTGTAAAAATGGTATAGGGGCCCCCCAAAATACTAACTAGACCCTTAAAGTGGACCTTTCTCTTCCTTTTATTAACAGTCACATTGGCATACAGCTCTATATGCTATATGTGACCCTAATTTCACAGCTGCATTCTGGGAAGTTCCTGTTACAGTACACGTTCCAAGAGGCAGACCAGGAGTTCTAGCCAGAGTTACAGAAAGTAAAGAGGGATAGATTAATTTGCCCTTAGTGAAAATGGCCACTATGAGAAGAATGGGAAGGAAAAAATAAGGTATGTAAAGGCTAAAAAGCTTGCATTTGTCTATAAGTATTTGTAGAGTGCCATTACTAAACATTTCTAAAAGTGGTTCTGTTGTCATTTTTTATTAATGGTAAAAGTGAATTTCCTCTTTAACCACTTGCGGACCGCCCCATGCACATATATTGCGGCACCCAGTACATGATCTGACACTTCCGGGTCTGGGGCGCGCACGTGCGCCGTCGGCGACCCGTTCCCGATGTGATTGGACACAGCGGGAGCCAATCAGCGGGTTCGGCAAACACGACATCCGCCGGGACCCGCTGATCATTCGGGAGACAGGCAGAACGGTGGTCTACCTATGTAAACAAGGCAGACCGCTAGACATGTGCACACTGAAATATTTTGTTTCAGAATTTCGTTTTCGTCCAAAAAATACATTTATTTAGTTACTCCCGAAATTAGTTTTTATTTATTTATTTTTTCGTTACAAAATTGCATTCGTCCGAAAATCCAAATTAATTAAGGTCGAATCTGTCTTTGAAGGCTTATGGTGTCTGTCGAATGTTCAAAGAAGATTTGACGGAGCAGCTAACCTGTACGATGCCGCAATAGTACATTTCCGGTCGAATTTTCCGCCTACAAGCTAGCTCTAGTAGAATTCTAATGTTGTATGACAAAAGATTTGACGTTTGTATGTTTGTATGCTTTTCGTTGCTTTGTCGAATCTTCGTTGTTCATGTTGAATGGTCTACTCTACCCCAATAGTCAGCCAACTTTCACATTCGTTTCTCAATCCCCAAGTGCAATGGCGGGCGCGGCATCCGACGTTGTGTCAGATATTGATATGGCATTATAATATAGAATCTATAATAATAAATCCCCCCCACAACACGGGCAGCCTCTGAGGCTATCACAACACTAGCAACACTAGTATCACTATCAAGTTCACAACACTAACACAATAGCAGCAGATTATTCTGAAAAAGTTAAATTGAACTGTAGCTTGCTTCACTATTGTTCTGCTGCTGTGCTTATGCTTAATTGCTAAATAATTCTGGTTCTCTGACAAACGGACCAGCTAAGATTGACTGTCTTCTGAAATGATTCAGTGTGTGTGTCTCTCTCTGCTAGCAAATCGTAAGTGAAAGTAAGTTGGCTGTACGTGTGTACTTAGTTCTAGCTATTTTACTGCCCCTCCTCTTTGGTTACAATCGGCCAATAACATTCATCATCATTATTTTTATTTTACTTCCCCCACCCAATTCCAGCAGCGATCTTTTCTCTCTATGTCGAATCTTTTCTCTCTATGTCGAATCTTTTCTCTCTATGTCGAATCTTTTCTCTCTATGTTGAATCTTTTCTCTCTATGTAGAATAATCTTGGACTAATAGAGTTAAGGTTAGGCACATTCGACCACAGGTTCGATAGACACAGATTGTTATTGTCAGCGTCATGTCAAATCTCCTATCTATATCGAACTGTTGTCGCAACGAAAACGAAAATAAAGCATTTGTTTATGTCAGATCTTTCAGTTTTCGTACTCTGTGCTTTCGTAATCTTTTATTAAAACGATAACGAAAATACCTGAAATTCAGACGAAAATGCATTCAGACGAAAACGAATGCACATGTCTACAGACCGCCATTCTGTGACGGGTATGTACTGATCCTGTGTTTCTCTTAAGCAGGAACACAGATATTTACCTTTGCCCAGTTAAAGCACCTCCCCCACAGCTGGCAAGCACTCCCTAGGAACACACTCCCTGTTAACTCCTTCCCTGCCAGTGTCATAGTGACAGGACATATTTTTGAGCACTGATCTCTGTATTAGTGTCACTGGTCCCCAAAAAGTGTCAAAAGTGTAATTTAGGTGTTTAGGTGTCTGATTTGTCTGCCTCAATATCGCAGTCCCACTAAAAGCCACTATTACTAGTAAAAAAATAAAAATAAAAAATAAATAAATAAAAATATTGCATAGTTTGTAGATGCTATAACTTTTGTGCAAACCAATCAATAAATGCTTATTGGGATTTTTTTTTACCAAAAATATGTAGCAGAATACATATTGGCCTAAATTGATAAAGACATTTGATTTTTTACATTTTTTATTGGATATGTTTTATAGCAGAAAGTAAAAAATATTTTTATTTCCCCATAATTGTTGGTCTTTTTTTTTTGTTTATAGCGCAAAAAATAAAAACCGCAGAGGTGATCAAATACCACCAAAAGAAAGTAATTGTGGGAAAAAAAGGACAAACATTTTATTTGAGTACAAAGTTGCAAGACCGTGCAATTGTCAGTTAAAGTAATGCAGTGCCGTATCACAAAAAATGGCCTGGTCATGAAGGGGGATAAACCCTCCAAAGCTGTGGTTAAAGGTCTGATATTTATTTTATTTTTGGGGATTTCTCTGCTGTTTTCTAGACCCCCCCCCCCCCAAAAACCCCATACCAGAGTCCTTGTCTTTGGTGAGGATCTGTTCTGGTCCAATGGTTGTGGGAGTCTGGTGGCAGGGGACTTATTGGAATCTGGAGGCACTGTGGTTCCCTGGACAGAGGGTTGTAATTCCAATGCCCAGCAGCAGGTGCCTCCCAGCAGGCAGCAGACCCCAGTGGTTAGTTTCCGCCAGATGTCTTCTGGGAGGGTATTTAGGTCCCCCATACCAAGTGCCTCTTACTCCAGTGTTGTTTGCTAGCTGCCAGATACTGTTAGCCATTATCCTGTTTATGTTCCTGCCCTGTATCCTGTACCCTGTGCCCTGTGTTCCCCTGCCTTGTACTTGCTCTCACTTGCTGTTCCTTATCCCAGTTTTTATTCCCCCTTCCCATTTGCTCCCTGCACCTCCAGTTTTGCCTGCTTTTCTGTGTCCCCCTTCTTGTATATATTGTATATAGTTAGTTGTTAGTTAGGCCTTTTTTGTTAGTTATTAGTCAGGTATTCTGTCACAGGGTTTTGGTTCACTTGTATTTTTATGTTTGCTGTGTGCGGGTGTTTGGAAGGATTTTGCTTCACTGTACATACATCTCGCTTAAAGCATACAAAGTCTAGTCCAAGTCTCCTGAGTAGGGATGAGCCGAACACCCCCCGGTTCGGTTCGCACCAGAACCTGCGAACGGACCGAAAGTTCGCACGAACGTTAGAACCCCATTGACGTCTATGGGACTCGAACGTTCGAAATCAAAAGTGCTCATTTTAAAAACTAATTTGCATGGTATTGTCCTAAAAAGGGTTTGGGGACCCGGGTCCTACCCCAGGGGACATGTATCAATGCAAAAAAAACTTTTAAAAACGGACGTTTTTTCGGGAGCAGTGATTTTAATGATGCTTAAAGTAAAAAAAAAAAAAGTGAAATATTCCTTTAAATATCGTACCTGAGGGGTGTCTATAGTATGCCTGTAAAGTGACGCGTGTTTCCCGTGTTTAGAACAGTCCCTGCACCAAATGTCATTTTTAAAGGAAAAAATCTCATTTAAAACTGCTTGCGGGTTTAATGTAATGTCGGGTCCTGGCAATATGGATGAAAATCAGTGAGACAAACGGCATGGGTACCCCCCAGTCCATTACCAGGCCCTTTGAGTCTTGTATGGATATTAAGGGGAACCCCACACCCAAATTAAAATAAGGAAAGGTGTGGGGCCACCAGGCCCTATATACTCTGAACAGCAGTATACAGGCGGTGCAAACAAGACAGGGACTATAGGTTTGTTGTTAAGTAGAATCTCTTTGTAATTTTGAACGGGTACATTTTTAACGTGTTTAGCTCCAGCCAAAAAATCTTTTTTAAGCTTTTTGGAAAACATAGGGAAGGGTTATCACCCCTGTGACATTTGTTTTGCTGTCTTTCCTCCTCTTCAGAAGATTTCACCTCACTTTTTGTCCCAATGGATTGGAAAGCATCAGTGGAAAGGAGAAATGTTTTTCCCATATTAACTCTTACAGGAGAGAATTTCCCTTCCTAGGGGTAGATTTCATCTCACTTCCTGTTGTCTCCTTCCGTTTGCAAGTAGGAGTCGTTTGTAAGTAAGTTGTTTGAAAGTAGGGTCCTGCCCTATATACTCAGCAGAAATTTGGGCCTTAGGTGTTGCTGTGGCCACAACACTGTAAGCCCTCACAGGGCCCTGCTGTGAAATATTAGATCAAGAATTGTAATTACATGCCCCTGTTGAACAGGAGCTGAAAAATTAGGCCTTAGGCACTGGTGCTGGTGCCACAACACTGCAACCCCTCACAGACACTCTAGTTGGAACGCAGGAATGAGCCCTGCTGCAAAGTATTGCATCAAAAATTGTAATTACACGCCCCTGTTAAACAAGGGCTGAAAAATTGGGCCTTAGGCACTGGTGCTGGTGCCACAACACTGCAACCCCTCACAGACACTCTAGTTGGAATGCAGGAACGAGCCCTGCTGCAAAGTATTGCATCAAAAATTGTAATTACACGCCCCTGTTAAACAGGGGCAGAAAAAATGGGCCTTAGGCACTGGTGCTGGTGCCAC
This sequence comes from Aquarana catesbeiana, assembly GCF_042186555.1. Classification (NCBI taxonomy): domain Eukaryota; kingdom Metazoa; phylum Chordata; class Amphibia; order Anura; family Ranidae; genus Aquarana; species Aquarana catesbeiana. The sequence continues at coordinate 285,836,143 of NC_133327.1, read as the reverse complement.
AACACTGCAACCCCTCACAGACACTCTAGTTGGAACGCAGGAACGAGCCCTGCTGCAAAGTATTGCATCAAAAATTGTAATTACACGTCCCTGTTTAACAGGGGCAGAAAAAATGGGCCTTAGGCACTGGTGCTGGTGCCACAACACTGCAACCCCTCACAGACACTCTAGTTGGAACGCAGGAACGAGCCCTGCTGCAAAGTATTGCATCAAAAATTGTAATTACACGCCCCTGTTAAACAGGGGCTGAAAAATTGTGCCTTAGGCACTGGTGGTCGCGCCCAGAACCAAAAATGTTCTTATAAGCTATCAGCGTGATGATTGAGGAGGAAGAGGATAATTACTCAGGGATAGTCACTCAGCATCAGCATAGGCAGTCTTTGAAGGGATCTGAGATTTCAAAAAAAATTATTCGGTTACATCAGCATCAGGTGCTTGATAGCTGGTGGTGATCCAAGACTGATTCATTTTTATGAAGGTCAGTCGATCGACCGAGTCAGTGGACAGACGAACCCTGTGATCGGTTACCACGCCTCCAGCAGCACTGAATGTGCGTTCCGAAAGAACGCTGGATGCAGGACAGGCCAGTAGCTCAATTGCATACTGTGCAAGCTCTGGTCAGTGATCCATCCTCAAGACCCAGTAACCCAGAGGATTTTCGGTGAGAAAGGTGTCCAAGTCTGATCTTGCCCCTAGGTATTCCTGCACCATGTAAAACAGACGCTGGCGATGGTTGCTGGAACCGATCATACCTTGGGGCTGCGGACCAAAAAATTGTCTGAACGCATCGGTCAGACGGCCACCTTCTCCACCGCTCCTTCTTTGACTGACCGAAGCCTCAGCAACACGTTGTCCAGAAACAGGAGTTTGTAACCTCCCAGTCTCTGGGAACGCGTTGCACAGACCTTTCTGCAAGGCCTCCCGAAGATGTTTCATCCTCTGCTCCCTCTGCGATGGCAAGATAAGGTCCGCAACCTTACCCTTGTAACGTGGATCAAGGAGGGTTGCCAGCCAGTATTGGTCCTTCTCCTTGATACCACGAATATGAGGATCCTTACGCAGGCTTTGCAGGATCAGGGAGGCCATGCAGCGTAGGTTTGCTGAGGCATTCGGTCCGGAGTCCTCTGGGTCACTAAGGACGACATGGTCCGCAGCCACCTCCTCCCAGCCACGTACAAGTCCATGTGTTTCTTGGGACTGATCCCTTAAAGACTGCTGCTGATGCTGAGTGCCAGGCTCCACCTCCATACTGACACAATCTTCCTCCTCCTCCTCCTCCTCGTCCTCTTCCTGTGTGATCGGCGGGCACGCAGGAACACTGTCTGGATAAAGGGGGCCTTGAGATCTAAGGAAGTCCTCCTCTTCCTGCCTCTGTTCTGCCTCAAGTGCCCTGTCCATTATTCCACGCAGCGTGTGCTCCAACAGGTGGACAAGGGGGACAGTGTCACTGATGCATGCACTGTCACTGCTCACCATCCTCGTGGCCTCCTCAAATGGTGACAGGACAGTGCATGCATCCCTGATCATGGCCCACTGGCGTGGGGAAAAAAAAACAAGCTCCCCTGACCCTGTCCTGGTGCCATAGTCGCACAGGTACTCATTGATCGCCCTCTGCTGCGTGTGCAGCCGCTGCAGCATGGCCAACGTTGAGTTCCACCTGGTGGGCATGTCACAGATTAGGCGGTTCTTGGGCAGGTTAAACTCCTTTTGGAGGTCCGTCAGCCGAGCACTGGCATTATATGACCGGCGGAAATGCACACAGACTTTCCTGGCCTGCCTCAGGACATCCTGTAAGCCCGGGTACCTGCCCAAGAACCGCTGCACCACCAAGTTAAGGACGTGAGCCAAACAGGGCACATGGGTCATTAGTCCCTGTCGGAGGGCAGAGAGGAGGTTGGTGCCATTGTCGCAAACCACCATTCCTGCCTTAAGTTGGCGTGGCGTCAACTACCTCTGAACCTGCCCCTGCAGAGCTGACAGAACCTCTGCCCCAGTGTGGCTCCTGTCCCCCAAGCACACCAGCTCAAGCACCGCATGGCATCTTTTGGCCTGCGTACTTGCGTAGCCCCTTGAACGACTACGGAGCACCGCTGGTTCCGAGGAAGAGGCCATGGAGGAAGAAGAAGAGGAGGGGGTGGAGGAGAGAGGTGTGTCACAATCATTAGCATTTTGGAGGCGTGGTGGCGGAACAACCTCCAACACTACTGCACCTTGTCCTGCATCCTTCCCAGCTGCCAGCAGAGTCACCCAATGCGCCGTGAAACTTAGGTAACGTCCCTGTCCATGCCTGCTGGACCATGAGTCAGCGGTAATATGCACCTTACCGCTGACCGCCCTGTCCAGCGAGGCATGGACATTGCCTTCCACATGCTGGTAGAGAGCCGGAATCGCCTTCCGTGAGAAAAAGTGGCATTTGGGTACCTGCCACTGAGGAACCGCACATTCCACAAACTCACGGAAGGGGGCAGAGTCTACCAACTGAAAAGGCAGCAGTTGAAGTGCTAGCAATTTTGCCAAGCTAGCATTCAACCGCTGGGCATGTGGATGGCTGGGAGCAAACTTCTTTCGGTGGTGCAGCAGCTGGGGCAGGGAAATTTGCCTGGTACAATCTGACGTCGGTGTACCAAAATCATATTGCCCACAAGTACTTGGCTGTGACACACCTAATTCTACACCTTCATTCCTCTCAGTGCAGGTCTCAGAGAGGACTGAAGGTCTAGTGGGGTTGGAAATCTCAGCTGATGAGGAGCAAGGAGAGGTCCTCTTTGTTCTTTGGTGTGGGTCTTTTAGATACGCTTGCCAACGAACTGCATGGCAGGTCAACATATGTCTGGTCAAGCATGTGGTACCCAAGCGGGAGATGTTTTGGCCACGCGAGATACGCTTAAGACATATGTTGCAAATAGCAGCGGTGCGATCTGATGCACTCGTCTCAAAAAAGGCCCACACCAAAGAACTTTTTGAATAACGCGCAGAGACTGCAGCGCCCTGCACATGTGGAACTTTGGGGTGTGATGCAGTCAATGTGCTGCCCTTAGGCTGGCCCCTGGAGGGCATCCTGCCTCGTTGGTGATGTGCTGCCTCCTCCTCCTCCTCCTCTCTCCTATCAGGCACCCATGTTGAGTCAGTGACCTCATCATCCCCTCCCTCCTCATCACTGGAGCAAATCTGGCAGTATGCTGCAGCAGGGGGAGCATGACTGCCAGATTGCTGTCCTTCTTGGGCACCCCCTCTGTCTCATGTTACTGCCTTCATCGAGCTCAGTATCATCATCAGAGCCTTCCAAACGCTGGGAATCCTCCTGGAGCATGTACCCAACACTGTGGTCAAACAGTTCGAGGGACTCCTCAGGAGGACATGGTGGGGCTAGGGAAGGAGTCACTGATGACATTGAGCCGAGGGAAGAGGCCGCTGCTTTGCCAGACAAAGTACCCTGGGCATGGGTGAGAGAGGATGAGGAGGATGAGGACGGCTTGGTCATCCACTCGACCAAGTCTTCCGCATGTTGCGGCTCAACATGGCCAGCTGCCGAAAAAAAGGCCAAGCGTGTCCCATGGCCACGTGCTGATGAGGATGCACCGTCTCCACGACCAGCACTAGACACAGAGCCCGCTTGCCCTCTCTTATTGGCTTGTGACTGTCTGCCTCTCCTTCTTGGCCTTCCAGACATACTAATGGCCTGTAGCTGCACTAAGCTGGGATATATATATATATATATATATATATATATATATATATATATATATATATACTGATACTGCAGCTAGCAAAATCAACTGCCTGCCTGTAGTATGAGAACACCACCAACCTTCTACAGGTAGCTTTAGCTGAACACTGTGAGGTGGATGCACCCCACTAACTTGTAGGTTTAGCTGAACACTGTGAGCAGGACGCACTGCACTAACTGTAAATAGTCTAGCTGCCTGACTGTGGTACTAATAGGATCAAAAGAACACCAGCAATTTTCTTCAGGTAGCTGTATTTACTGTAACAAGACAAGCCTGCCTGTCAGTAAGAAGATAACAGAAACGGATCTAGCTGAACACTGTGAGCAGGATGCACCCCACTAGCTTGTAGGTTTAGCTGAACACTGTGAGGTGGACGCACCCCACTAACTTGTAGGTTTAGCTGAACACTGTGAGCAGGACGCACCCCACTAACTTGTAGGTTTAGCAGAACACTGTGAGCAGGACGCACTGCACTAACTGTAAATAGTCTAGCTGCCTGACTGTGGTACTAATAGGATCAAAAGAACACCAGCAATTTTCTTCAGGTAGCTGTATTTACTGTAACAAGACAAGCCTGCCTGTCAGTAAGAAGATAACAGAAACGGATCTAGCTGAACACTGTGAGCAGGACGCACCCCACTAGCTTGTAGGTTTAGCTGAACACTGTGAGGTGGACGCACCCCACTAACTTGTAGGTTTAGCTGAACACTGTGAGCAGGACGCACCCCACTAACTTGTAGGTTTAGCAGAACACTGTGAGCAGGACGCACTGCACTAACTGTAAATAGTCTAGCTGCCTGACTGTGGTACTAATAGGATCAAAAGAACACCAGCAATTTTCTTCAGGTAGCTGTATTTACTGTAACAAGACAAGCCTGCCTGTCAGTAATAAGATAACAGAAACGGATCTAGCTGAACACTGTGAGCAGGATGCACCCCACTAGCTTGTAGGTTTAGCTGAACACTGTGAGGTGGACGCACCCCACTAACTTGTAGGTTTAGCTGAACACTGTGAGCAGGACGCACCCCACTAACTTGTAGGTTTAGCAGAACACTGTGAGCAGGATGCACTGCACTAACTGTAGATAGTCTAGCTGCCTGACTGTGGTACTAATAGGATCAAAAGAACACAAGCAATTTTCTTCAGGTAGCTGTATTTACTGTAACAAGACAAGCCTGCCTGTCAGTAAGAAGATAACAGAAACGGATCTAGCTGCACACTGTGAGCAGGACGCACCCCACTAACTTGTAGGTTTAGCAGAACACTGTGAGCAGGACGCTCTGCACTAAATGTAAATAGTCTAGCTGCCTGACTGTGGTACTAATAGGATCAAAAGAACACCAGTAATTTTCTTCAGGTAGCTTTATATACTGTAACAAGACAAGCCTGCCTGTCAGTAAGAAGAGAACAGGAACGGATCTAGCTGAACACTGTGAGCAGGACGCACTGCACTAAATGTAAATAGTCTAGCTGCCTGACTGTGGTACTAATAGGATCAAAAGAACACCAGTAATTTTCTTCAAAATACTGTAACAAGTGTCAGTAAGAAGATAACAGGAACGGATCTAGCTGAACACTGTGAGCAGGACGCACTGCACTAAATGTAAATAGTCTAGAAGATAACAGGAACGGATCTAGCTAAACTGAATACAGTGTATATATATATATATATATGCAACACCTGGGATGCATATATATAGACAATACACTTTAAGTGCAGCTAACTGACTGACTGTCCTGCCTAATCTAGCTAACTCAAATGAAATGACACTGTCTCCCTCTCTCTCTATTTCTCAGCACACCGGAACACACTGCACAGGGCCGCCGTGCAGGCGGCCTTATATAGTGTGGGGCGTGTACTAAATCCCCTGAGCCATAATTGGCCAAAGCCTCTTTGGCTTTGGCCAATTACGGCTCTCTGTTAAGGCGGCGCTGTGATTGGCCAAGCATGCGGGTCATAGTGCATGCTTGGCCAATCATCAGCAAGCAATGCACTGCGATGCCGCAGTGAATTATGGGCCGTGACGCGCCACACGAATTTGGCGCGAACGGCCCATATCGTTCGCAATTCGACGAACGATCGAACAGCCGATGTTCGAGTCGAACATGGGTTCGACTCGAACGCGAAGCTCATCCCTACTCTTGAGTGTAGCCTTGCAGATCTGGCCATGTCTGCTGCTAATTCAAGACATGAAGGGAACCCCATGATGTCACCACCCACTTTGACATGTCTTAAAAAAAAAAATGCATTTATCTTAAATCACATTGTTCAGCATTACAGATCTAGGTTAATCACGTTACTGGATGTCCACCACCCGCCAATAGGAAAACATGCTCTGACTACTGAAACTATTTGTTTCTGTGATACTCCTCCCTAAATGATAGATTCCTGTTTGACAGCTGGTTTGCAAATAAATGGATGGGGATGGTGGCTGATGTCATTGACTAAACATGGCCATGGCCATTAACATTACATACCATTACCAGCCCTTTGATTACATTCAGCTGGTCCAGTTAGAAGCAAAAATGTAAAACAGGTTTAAGATGGCAAAGAGTGTGAATACACTGTAGAATAATACAAAACATATTATGCAAGCTGCACAGATATGAGCTCTTCACAGCAATGACTCAATAATTGTAACATGTGGCTGCATAGAATAGTCTATATAAGACTTTATGGTAACAGAGAGTCTACTGAGAATCACTACATCAGTAAAACACTTCAGGACACAAATATCTACTCACCTGGCTGCAGATCACTTGTCCAGCTATCTCTCCCTCATTAGGTTTCTGAGCTCCTGAAGGAAGCAATCTGAGTAACCTACCTTCCCTGGGCATATTCAAGAACTAAGAGGGCTGTGGGAAATGGAGTTAAAAGGGCTTGCATCTGCATCTGGGAATGATGAGTACATTGGAACTATACCATGCTTAAATTTGCTATCCCTGGCAAATTTGCAGACCATTCAAATGTTATACTGTATAAACAGTACAAAAGGTCTCCCAAATATAGGACTCTGGGAGTACATTAGGGATCAAGTCCCAGTTCATTCTTCTGAGACAGGAGGCAACGCATCTTTGTCGTCAGGTGCATCAGTAGATGGTGGTTCAGAAAGTGTAATATTGTCAGGATCCATGACTTCTGCGTGTTTGCAGTGTAGGTGTCTTGTTTTTTTCTTGGAATCCTACTCTGTGGAATTCAAAGACTGGTATGTCAGGAATGGGCTGCTGTAGGACAATTCCAGAGACTTCTTGGGACAGTGTTTGTAATTTATGTGCTGCTGTGCACCTTTCAGACTAGGGCTCTATCTCCAGATTGAAGGTCAAAGCCTGACACTTCCAACTCTCCTTGCTCCATCCTTGACTGTTCTTTAGCAAACTGCTGAACTTCAGACAGGCCTGCTTTTTATTTCTGAATCCAGGAAGGCAGAGTGTGTTCAAATATTCTCTGTGGGCATTATGGCCACTAGGTTTGTGGGCCCACAAGAGTATGGCCAAGCATAACATGGTAGGTTGAGTGGCCTATTGACAAATGTTCTGTATGTTTGTATTTCCAGACCACCTTGGCTAAGCAATGGGTATATTTTCTTTCTTATGAGCTAAGTCTCCCAGCAATTGTATTAGGGTATGATTGAACCTTTCACAATGTCCCATTGCATTTTTGGGTGGTACTTGGTGGTGTGCAAGTTCTTGTTCCTAGTAAGTGGCACCATTCTTGGAAGAACTTGCTTTTGAAACAGTATACATGGTCTAAATATATATTTGGTGGACAGCCTTAAGGAAGGCAGAATTGCTTCCACAACATTTGAATGGTGGCATTGGTGGGCTGGTCGTGGGTCAGTGCTGCCAGAGCAAACTTGGCAAATAGGTCCAGCATAACTAGAACTAGACTCGAACAACAATTAGAAGGTATCCGCCTTTTGACATGTTGAAGGTAATAAAGTTAATGGTCAGTACTTTCAGTAGGTCAGGCATGTGTCTACAGACTACATAAGCTGGCCATAGATTGATCTAAATTTGGCCAGTTCAACGGGGACTTCTGTACATTCAGCCTGCTGGAAAAGTTTCACTTAATCAGTGCTATAAACCGGTGCTGATGAGTGTATTTTAATGGTGGGAGGGATTCTGCCAACTACTTTGAATGTGTGTAAGGGGGAATTGATTCATCTTCTTTCCTGCACCCCGCTGGTTGAACAAAATAAAATGAATCATGTATGGCCTGCTATAGTGTTGGCAGACTTGTTCAACCAACTGGAACAGACCCCTGCATGTCTCTTGAACCAGGTGAACATTTTGTCGACATCCCAATGTCCTGTTTCCACATGCATTCTCTCTACCACAGAATTTGCATGAGCCATTGACAGTTTGACCTACCAGGTCACTGAATAGTCTTGGACGAACATTATTCTGCAGTACAGTATACCACCCTCAGCATAAGAAGCAAGCAGGTTGCTGGTTTCTGGTAGTAGTTTCAGTCTTTCTCTGGGACTGGACTGTCATAGCCATATCACCTCTGTTAGAGAAGCAACCACTGGATCTTCTCTCTGTGCCTCTGCCCAGTTATACTCTTCCAGTATATAGCAGAGGTTCACCCGAGGCTTACTCTTAGGTCTTTCTCCAGTCAAGTCAGGGATTTCTGGTACTTCAGACTTTTCATCTACATTTATATGAGGCCTGGCTGGTGGGTATCAAATTAGGTTATATATGGCCTTGTTGTTTTTCCCAGGGTTATAATGCAAGGAGAATTCAAACTGGGCAGCCACATGGATTGCCCAGCTTTGCTCCAAAGTGCCAAGTTTACCTCTTTGGAAATGCACCAGTGGATTGCTATCTGTTCAGACCTCAAACTTGGCTTCTGTCAGGTACTCAGAAAAGTGTTTAGTGACTGAACACTAAATCCAACAACCCTATCTTGAGAGAGCTAAAGTTTGCAGGGTTCCTCTCATGTAAATTTTGACTGATGTAGATGAGGACCCTCTTCTGGTGCCTTGTAGTTTTAAGAGTATGGCTGCCCCAGACCCTTGAGTACTGGCTTTGATTCTTTGACAGAATACAAGGGAAAGCAAAAGCCAGTGCAGAATTCAAAATCAGAAGTCAACTGCCTCCTGTTCCGTTCCCCATTCCACTTTCATGTGGCCACCCTTCCACCTTACCCCATAGAGGTGCTTTTGAAACAGAGCAGAGTAATGGGCTTTGTGCTTAATGAAATTGCAAATATTTCCTGCTACCCTCAGAAATGTTCTGACTTTGATCATGGCAATTACGAATTGGGGGGAATGTGTAAATATTTAGACACAGTCATGAAACGAGGCTAAAGGCATTGGGGTGACAGGCAGTGATGATACAGCAGAATATAAACTGGGCAAAAACTATAATCTAAGAGCATAGAGAAAAACAATATTCTAGAAAGATGAAATAGACAGACAGTATGGGGAGAAAAATTACAAGAAGTCTAAAAAATACTGACAGGCAAATGCTTTTACAAAAAAACAGCATAACCAAGGGCAGCAAGGGAAATACAAGTCAGAATAGTCACAAAAAACCTTTGGTAACCAAAGAAAATGAAAAACAAGTGGAGTAGCTATAGGCCAGTAAAATGGAAAGGCATTGTAGAAAGGAATAAAAACTCTTGACAAGAGTTTCTAAACAAGAACTGGATTGCACGCTTATGCCGCGTACACACGGTCGGACTTTTCGTCTACAAAAGTCCAACAGACGCTGACGGACTAAAGCTGGCTGGTAATCCGATCGTGTGTGGGCTTCTCCGGACTTTCAACGGACTTTTTTAGCCTCAAATCCGACGGACTTTAGATTTGAAACATGCTTCAAATCTTTACGTCGTAACTACGACGGACCCCGAAGTCCGCTTGTCTGTATGCTAGTCCGACGGACAAAAAAACGACGCATGCTCATAAGCAAAAACTAAACGGAAGCACTCGGTCTAGTAAAACTAGTGTTCGTATTGTAGGTAGCACATTCATCACGCTGCCAAATCTGTGATCGTTGAATGCAGCGCATTTTATTTCTTCTTTACGAATGCTCTAAAGAACAAAGGTGTTTTGCTGTTCATAATCAGAGTTCTCCCAAACTGATTTCTGGATTCTTTTTCTCTTTGATCTCATGAATGATATAGTATGCATTTTAAAAACAATGTTTCCATACTAATAATACTTTTTCCCCTTTTTTTTTTTTTTTAGGTTTGTAAAGTTACCACAAAGAACCCATTATTCTATTTTTTTTTTATAGTGATTATTTTTTAGTTTTTAGATAAAGTTAACCCAAAGCACCGTTTTTGGTTATGTAAATTTTTTTATTTTCAAGACTTACCACTTGAACATTATTAACATTAGTAATGTATTTTTGGTGTGTTTTTTTCAAACTCAATGAGATTGTTGTCCCTTGTTAATTTAACATTGTGTGTAAAATCAATGATTTAAAAGAAAACACATAAAGTCTTTTGCTAAACTCAAAAAAGATCCATTTATTCATGGTCAAAATAAAATAAAGAGGAAGTCAACGCTGGCAAAAGTCGGTGTACAAGAAAATTGGGATCTTGCGGAGTCCATATAAGAGGGAGCACAATCTGGTCCAAGAATCCCAGAGATCAACAGCACCAGCAGATGATCTAGATGTCCCCAGACTGTGGTCCTACAACAGCCTGCGTCTTCTGTCAGACCAGACTGAACCCAGGTCATCACTTTCTTCTCTTCCCTGCAGCCTTTCCTCCACGCTGCCCTGCAGCCTTCCCTGTAGCCTTTTTTGGAGGCTGTGGCTGTGGTGTTTCAGTTGTGGCAGGAGGAGGAGGAGGAGGAGGAGGAGGAGGAGGGGGGGCTGCCTCATGTAGTTGGGTGTTTTGTGTTAGCGTGCCCTGCAGCCCCTTATGGATTGTTTCCCCAAATAGGCGCTCACAAATGAGGCGCTGCTCCCAATCCATCTGAAGAAGCCTGCTGGCTAAGTAGCAGCCATAGGATTCTTCCGCTTCGGGGGGGCTCCTTAAAAAACGGGTGGCCTCTTGCATGAGGCGCAGGGATGCGTCCTGTGTGACCATCCCCTTCCTGGCCCTTTTTTTGGGAAGGTGGAGGGGAGGCACTTGGGATTCGGTCAGGCTCCTACTGGGCCCAGCCACCTCACTTGGCCCAGCCACCTCACTTGGCCCAGCCACCTCACTGGGAGCAGCCACCTCACTGGGAGCAGCCACCTCCTGCCTGACACTGGGCCCAGCCTCCTCCAGGATGATGGTGAATCCGGCCTCCTCCAGGCTGTCCATGGGCCCGGTCTCCTCCTGCCTGCCACTTTCCCCACATTCCTCCTGGATGGACTCATCCTGTGTATAAAAAAAGGACAATAGTTTTAATATATTTTTTTGGGTTCATCAATGACACACAGTTTGCTTCTCATGAATAGCAAATTCAATGTGAATACATCTCTTTAATAAAAGAGTCTAATCAGACACCCTAATTATTTCAAGCAGGTGCCAAACATATTTAGCCACTACTGTCAATTGATATGTATACACAATTTTGAGTGCAAAATTATTTTAGACAATTATAACATCCAGTTAACATCATTAATATTAGTACAGTAAATATTTGTTAAAATAATTTACCTGACTCCAGATGGTCATATCTGGTTCATCCAGGATGGAAGACCCAGCTTGCTCCTCATCAGCCTCTGCTGGGGTGGAGGGAAGGGTGGAGGGAAGGGTGGAGGGAAGGGTTGAAAGTGATGGCCTGGCTTCATTCTGGTCATCAAGAAAACGGAGTTGATTGTAGTACCACAGCCTGGGTACATAAACATCATCTGCTGATGCTCCTGATCTCCTTGATTCCTGGATCTTCTTATGCTCCCTCTTATACATGTTCCTCAAGACCCCAATTTTCTTGAGCAATGTCTCCATTGTTGCTTCCGGGATGGTCGCCTGGACAAAGGACAGAAGTCTCTCCAGCGTTGACTTCCTCACATGCTTTGCATAATACTGAGGGTGTTTCACCTCCCACAAATTCCTCATCTCTCGATATTTCGAAATAAAAGCTGTAAGGAACTCTGGATCCTTAAATAGGGGATTCATTATATCTGGAAAAGATGAAGTCACAAGACAAAAAACACTTTTATTATAGGTTTCTGCTAAACCCTCATCATCTTCTCCCTATGTAGGCCTCATCAATCTATCAAGCCATATAGGCCGCTTGCTACAAAGTCATGACCATAAAACCCAAAAAAAATATATATCTAAAATTACCTTCGTTTTGTAACGTCCTGGTCCACTATCACCTACGCACAGAACGTACGTACGACACGTGCGCAAGGGCCCTCTTTACACACTACGCATGTGTGAAACTCCGCCTGCGTCGCCCGCCCCTGACGTTCGAAATTAACTCATGTTCTCCGCCCCCTAATTCGACGCACAGAACGTACGTACGACACGTGCGCAAGGGCCCTCTTTACATACTACGCATGTGTGAAACTCCGCCTGCGTCGCCCGCCCCTGACGTTCGATTTTAACTCATGTTCTCCGCCCCCTAATTCGACGCACAGAACGTACGTACGACACGTGCGCAAGGGCCCTCTTTACATACTACGCATGTGTGAAACTCCGCCTGCGTCGCCCGCCCCTGACGTTCGATTTTAACTCATGTTCTCCGCCCATTTTTTGTTACGGCGCGTAGTGGAGTAAATAATGGCGGAGACACCTGACATGTTGATGACCTCAGGTAGTGGAGACAGCCCGGAGGCTGGAACGTCAACAAAATCTGTGAGGCCTAGATTTAAGGCCTCTAATATGAGTTTTAAAGAGATGGTGGAGATGGTGGCCATTCTTCACAAAGACGACTATGATGGGAAGTATGGGCCGTACGCACGGCCAAATTTGCGCAAGGCCAAAATAATGGCGAAGGTCGTGGACACTTTGCAGGCATCTTTTGGGGTCCAGCGCTCCAAGGATCAACTTCGAAAAAGATGGTCTGACCTGAAACTCAGGGAGCCGGATCAATACAGACGTATCCGGAAAGTTCTTAAAAAAAGTAAGTACTTGTCGTGTTTTTCTCTTGTGTTTATTACCTTGTATACTGCTCCATGTGCTTTTCCTTCCTATACGATTTTTTTGTTCATCGTTTTAAACGATCTTTTAATAAACTTCGTTACATATCTATAGATAGATCTATCTATCTATATATATATATATATCTATATATATATAGATATATATATATATAGATATATATATATATATATCTATCTATTATATAGATATATAGATATAGATAGATAAAGATATATATATATATATATATATATATATATATAGATATAGATATATATATAGAGAGAGAGAGAGAGAGAGAGAGAGAGAGAGAGAGAAATATATATATAGAGAGAAGTATAGAGATAGGTAGATAGATAGATAGATATAGAAATGTAAAACATTCTTTTTGAATATTTTAAGTTATCTTTTTTTTTTCTTTACATTTAGTTAGATATTTATAGATTTTGTTCCAGATATAGAGAGAGAGAGAGAGAGAGAGAGATCAAAAGATTATTAACTATATTTTGAGATATTGATATCTAGATATCTATCTATACGATATGTCTTTATAATTTTAAATATTGAGGTAAAATAGGAACTCTACACAAACCACTTCACTACAAATGTTGGAAAATTACTATGTACTAAAATATCTGTGTGCTAAGTAGATTAATAATTTTTTGTTTCACATAGGGGAAAAATCACTCAGCCAACAAGAAGACAGTCCACCCCAAGCCAAACATGATTGGGAAATCAGCCCAAGTCCCACTGAGGATGTGGAGGAAGGAGAGGTGGGCGACATGGGCACCCCACCAGGTGAGTGTCTGACACACCAGCTTACGGTAATCTATGCATGGCTGCCTTTTGTTTAATGTAATTTTTCTACTCTATTTTAGGGGATCTGGTTGTGCTTGATTCAAGCAACAGCGCCACCCCCGAGGATGTGGAGGAATTATGCTACATGGGCACCCCACCAGGTCAGTGTCTGAGACAACAGCTTTATTATGGTAAGGTAAACTATGTATGTGTGCATATTTCTAAAGACATTTTTTGGTTTCATTCCACTTTAGGTACAACAAGAAGTGACTATTTCACCTCAGAAAGTGCCCAACGGCTAATTGGTCAAATAATGGCCTGGAATAAGGACATCGATGAAATGCGTAATCGGCTGGATCGTATGCAGCAGGAAATGAAGGACATGATTGATGTTTTGGGTCGAATCTAAATGCCCTTTTTGAAACCCCAAAACATCAATCATGTCCTTCATTTCCTGTTTTGCTGACCCCATTCTGGGCCTTCTCTTTATTTTTTTGGCTGAACAGAAATGGCTGTTTAACCTAATTTAAAAAAGGAGGGCTGTTTCTCGTAAATACCTAAAAAATCCACAAAAAAATAAAACTTGATTTTCTCAAAAACCAAAAAAAAAAAAAAACTTGATTTTAAAAAAAACAAAAAAATAAAAAAACTTGATTTTAAAAAACACAAAAAAAAAAAAAAACTTGATTTTAAAACAAAAAAAAAAAAAAATTTGATTTTCTCTAAAACCCAAAAAAAAAATAAAACTTGATTTAAAAAAACCCCAAAAAAATAAAAAAACTTGATTTGAAAAAAACCAAAAAAAATAAAAAACTTGATTTTCAAAAAAACAAAAAAAAAAAAAAAACTTGATTTTAAAAAAACAAAAAAAATAACAAAACTTGATTTTCAAAAAAACAAAAAAAATAAAAAAACTTGATTTTAAAAAACCAAAAAAAATAACAAAACTTGATTTTCAAAAAAACAAAAAAAATAAAAAAACTTGATTTTAAAAAACCAAAAAAAATAAAACTTGATTTTAAAAAACCAAAAAAAATAACAAAACTTGATTTTCAAAAAAACAAAAAAAATAAAAAAACTTGATTTTAAAAAACCAAAAAAAATAAAACTTGATTTTAAAAAACCAAAAAAAATAACAAAACTTGATTTTCAAAAAAACAAAAAAAATAAAAAAACTTGATTTTAAAAAACCAAAAAAAAAAAAAAAACTTGATTTTAAAAAAACAAAAAAAATAAAACTTGATTTTAAAAAAACAAAAAAAATAACAAAACTTGATTTTAAAAAAAACAAAAAAAAAAAACTAAACTTGATTTTAAAAAACCAAAAAAAAAAAAGAAAAAAAAAAGCCTGTTTGCGAAAATCAAAAAGCCAAAAATATTTTTTTGTGGATTAGGTAGAAATATTTAAATATAATTATATTTTTCTACATTATTAAGATATCATTATATTTTTGTCTATGAACATTTTATACTAAATGCAGAACTGAATGCATAACAACCATTAATAAAAACATCTCCTTATAGGAATTAAATAAATGTGTGGTTTGTTATTTCAAGGCTCAGTATCAGTTTGGTTATAATTGTAAAAAAGTTGTTTACAGTGGCAATGGAGCTTATTTAGACATTTAAAATTAAAATACAGTTGGCACTACAACTGCTCGACCATAACCTAGGAGACAGCCCAAAAGAAAGGCAAGCAATAAATATAATGCAAGATTTCATCAATATTTTTTTTATTGTAAAAAATTAAATATCCTGGCCCATTGCAATGGCCCCCCTACCCATAAAATAATTAACATATTGCTGTCTAACTTGACGGGCACTTTGGGGGGGCCAAGCCAGTACGGACAGTATCCAGGCCCGTAAGGTTGGCATCTATTTGTCCGGCCTCAGGCCCAACTGTGCCTATATAATTCTGAGAATGTTTGTTTAAAAAGTTGTGCAGAATGTAGCACGATAAAATGATAAAATTAAGTTTGTATTCCGCCAAATTAATGGCTGTTTGAAACAGGCGGAACCGGCTGGCCAGAATTCCAAACGCATTCTCAACCACTCTTCTAGCTCTGGCCAGCCGGAAATTAAAAACCCTCCTCTCCGGGGTGAGGGTTCTTTGGGGGAATGGCCTCATGAGGTGCTTGCTGAGAGCGAAGGCTTCATCGGCAATGAAGACAAAGGGGAGTCCTTCCACGTTATCCGCATCAGGTGGCAATCCCAGGCCACCACTCTGGAGACGCTGGCAGAACTCCGTCTGGGCAAATACTCCTCCATCCGACATCCGGCCATTCTTCCCCACGTCCACATATAAAAAATCATAGTGTGCCGACACCACCGCCATTAAAACAATACTGTGGAACCCCTTATAATTAAATTAGTATGACCCCGAATGGGATGGTGGCACAATGTGGACATGTTTCCCATCTATAGCCCCTCCACAATTGGGAAAGTCCCAACGGCTGGCAAAATGGGATGCCACAGTCTGCCATTCCTGTGGCGTTGAAGGAAACTGGGGAATCAAACAAGAAAACCAAAATCAATTAATTTGGAAGCTAACATTGCAAGAAAATTAGACAATTAAAAACATTATTCCCCAGCATCAGTATAACATTCAATAATTTAATTCTTCTGGAATAACTAATATGGAAAGGCACACTTATCAGATTGCTCACCCCCTCTGATGGAACATTGATTACATTTTAGGGGGTTGTGAAATCCCTAAAAAAGATTACTTTTAGGACACGCAGGAATTTAGGGACTAAAAAGGCTACAAGACTGCAGTTGTCGCACTCTGCAGGTGCAGTTGCTAACCAGCTTACAGTAAATGAGGTAATGTAAAAAGGCATTCATGTTGCAAGGAGTACACAATCACATGCAAGGGCAATTAATGAAAACACTTTGAGGCTTGCATATGATTTGATGATGGAAATCAGCAGAGCTTCTGCTCATTTACTAAAGCACTGGAACAAATGCACCTGTAGAGTGCACATGCATTTTGCAAAGTGCAACATATATTTGCTTTAGACAAATCAACACCACAGAACATTCAAGCTAATTTTTACGAGGGTGGGGGGGGGGGTTGTGAAATCTAGATAATTGCTATTTAGCAGCACACTATTTGGAGTGAGTTTAGGTGGGGGGGGGGGGTTGGGAAATCTAGATAATTGCTAATTATAAGCACACTAAATACACTCAAACAAAATACATTCAAAATGAGTAGACTAGGTGGATATGTTCCCATCACTTCATGCTGGGGAGGTTATTGAAGGAAAATATACATGCATGACAAAAAATAACAGGAAAAAAATCCAGCATGTGTGAGGATAAAAAGGGGACATTCACACTATATTGCAATGATGGTAAGTAGTGTTTGAAGCAAGAAATACATTACATTATCAAAGATTACATAAAAGAACATGTGATGCTAATAAAAGAAAAATATCTTACCTTAATATAGTCCTTCTGCAGGACCTGGATGATGGCAGAACAGGTCTCTGGGATAATGATCCCCAGAGCCTGGGGGGAGATGCCTGTCGAGAACTTAAGGTCCTGCAGGCTTCTCCCTGTGGCCAAATACCGCAAGGTAGCGACCAGCCTCTGCTCCGGAGTGATGGCTTGCCTCATGCAGGTATCCTGCCTGCTGATATAGGGGGTCAGCAAAGCCAACAAACGGTCAAAAACGGGGTCCGTCATCCGGAGAAAGTTCCTGAAATCCTCAGGATTATTCTCACGGATCTCACGGAGCAAAGGCATGTGACAGAACTGGTCACGCTGAAGCAACCAATTCTTGGTCCATGAACTCCTCCTCGCCCTGTTCATGGACTGGTCTTGGGCTGAAGAATAAACTACAGCACCAAGCACATACAATGCACGAGCTCGACGACGAGTACGTACAGGTAACATGGTTTCAAAACGGTCGGCTGGTCAGAACGCACTAAACAGAACGCACTGAAGAACAGCAAGGCCTGTGAAGAACGACCTGAAAATCAGGAACGAGCGGCCAATAAAACAAAGATTTCTCAATGCCAACTGACCAAACGCACTGAAAAGCAGATACAAACCTCACAAGCACAGACTGAACAACAGTTAAAACGAACTGAAAAATACGAGTCTCACAAGCGCGAATCGTCTCTCACCAAACTTCTACTAACACGAGATAAACACGAGATTAGCAGAAGGAGCCCAAAGGGTGTCGTACGGGCTATTGAACTTCCGTTTTATAGTCTCGTCGGACTTGGTGTACGTCACCGCGTACTAGGCTGTCGTACTTTTGTGTGGTCGTGTGTAGGCAAGTCCGTTCGTAAGAAAGTCTGCCGCAAGTCCGCCGAAGGTACGTCGGAAGTATGTCGGACAGGCTGTCGGACTTTTGTAGACGAAAAGTCCGACCGTGTGTACGCGGCATAAGTATTAATCATGATGATACCAGCAAAGGCTGCCTATTTTATGTTTTATTATTTTATATTTTGCATGTTGTTATGAAAATAGTTAATGAGCAGATAAAGGTTTAGGCCTCGTGGACACGGGGCATTTTTACAGCCGCTTTTAGGAGCGTCAGGCTTTTTTTTGCAGCTTAAAAACGCCTCTCCCCCTCCTGGACAATACTAGGCCACATGCCCTCAACATGAGGGGGTGGGTGCTTTAGGGCAGGGGGGGCCTGTGCTCCCCCACCCAAAGCACCTTGTCCCTATGCATGATAGGGTCGTGACATCACAAGGGGTGGGGCCTCATGGTTACCTCACCAGGTGGCCACGCCCCATAGCTATATAAGTAATGGCACATGGCAGACCCAGCATTACACTGGGAGAGAGCGTTGAGACAACATCGGAGGAAGAACAGAGGGAGAAGACAGCGGAGAGAGGAGACCCGGCAGAGGCAGAAGACAGCCGAGAGAGGAGAAGAACTGGAGAGGGGGAGGAGACAGAGCAGAGAGGAGAAGAACTGGGAAGGGGGAGAATACATCAGCGGAGGAGGGAGAAGAACCAAAGGATGAAGCCATCGCCGGAGGGAGAAGAAATCGGAAGAGACGCCGGAGCTGCTTTACTAAATTATTTTAAAAACACCTGTAGCGTTTTCATTTTTGACACTATTTTGGGGTGAATGGGTAGGGTCACATAGGGTGGGGAGCCGGGATCTGGGGGCCCCCTTGTTAAAGGTGGCTTGCAGATTCCGATAAGTCCCCCGCCCACAGACCCTGACAACCACCGGCCACGATTGTCAAGAAAATGCCCCTCTCCCCAACATGGGGACAAGGTACTTTGGGGTGGGGGGGGGGCGCAGGCCCATCTGCCCCAAAACACCCACCCCATGTTGAGGGCATGTGGCCGGGTATGTGGATCAAAAGTGATTACTGCGCTAAACCATAAAAAATGAGAAAAAAAGCAGCTACATACAAAAAGTGACAAACATGTGAATACAGAAAATGACAAAATGTAGCGCTAAAGTTGTAAACAAATGTTATGAACAAACGTCAACCACCGTGTGTATAAATAATAATTTCAATTGAATGTAATAAGTAAATGTCCGTCTGCTGGAAAAGTAATTATGTGATAAACCTCAAGTAAAAATATCACAATGTGAAGAAAAATGTTCAATGAATCAAGTGTAGGTAAAGTGAATCAGGGACACAATTCAATTCATGATGGGAACATCCAAACGGAGGGTCATCAAAATACAGCAAGATGTGGATGCTCTTACCAGATGAGGTGGACTCTAATACCGGCAGTATAGAGTCAAACGGGCATTGTGCCACATCGGGCATGTGTATGGATGGCCTCCAAAGTGGGATCCCCAGGGGTGGTGGATGGTTCTCGGATCAACTTGGTCCCAGGAATATCCAAACAGGATCTCGATGATGGGTGCATGGAACAAGCATCCCCTCACATCCAATCAATATGTGGAAAAAGAAAAATATGCTTCCACATGCTGTAGGTCAAAAAAGGTTGTTTATTGCTAAAAAAAACCACCATACAAATAAAAGTGATCATGAGCAATAAAATAGGTAGGCAATGCAGAAAGTGACAGCGGCCCTACGCGTTTCAACCAATAGGCCTTCAACAGGGGTATGGGTGAGCACTCGGTTTTTTGGCGTGGGGGTTCTCCTTAAAATCCATACCAGACCTAAGGGTCAGGTATTGTCTTGGGGGGAACTCCACGCCAGGTTTTTTTTTCATTTTGGCGAGGGGTTCCCCTTCAAGATCCTCAGCACAGAAGCCATGCTGCAAGTCAGATCATCATGATCTGACTTCTGGTGCAACTTCTGTTCAAAGCAGTGGGCTCCCATAGGGAACCATTGATTTTGAATAGAGGCAGAGTAACGCTGCTAAAAGCTAGTGCGGATAAAAGCTAGCGTGGCTAAACACTCATTAACGCCAATGCAAAAAGCTACTAAAAGCAAGTTTTTACAGCCGCTGGCTATTGGTAGTGGCTTTGCAGCTTGTTTTTTCTAATGCCCTGTGTGCATGAGGACTTAGACTACTGTCATTAATGTTAGTTTTCAGGTGTGTAAGAGAGCTGGATAACACTCATCAGTATGTGTAGTAGAGGCCAACAAGATCATGCTTGTACAAATCTGTGATGATCATAATGGGTGTTTAACATTTGTAAATATTGATTGTACTTTTTTTGGAGGGGTTGAATGGTGGCTAATGATGCCCACATCTGCAAAGGTTTTAAAGCTTTTATTCAATTAAAAAACATTATTGCATCCATAAAGGGATTACAGTTTTCACTGAAAAAGTGGAAAATTGTTTGGCTGGTTGGTGATGCACAGTGTTCTATACTCAGCCCAGCTTTTTCACTCTGTTTGACAGTAGGGTTTGTGACAGGCCTTTAAGTGACAATGAGAACAAGCATAATAACAGAAATAAATGCATTACAGTAATTGATTGCTGGCAGCAGGCATGACAGGATATGAGCTCAGTGACTGGCAGGAATGTAGAGCTGCTTATACGGTGTAAAAATGGGCACCAATAAGTAAAACATGCACCATAATAAATTCTCATCATCTTCTGCACATAAGCTGAAATTTCAGCTCAAGGTGGCAATAGGGTTGCCTCAAATTTGCAGTGTTAGTTATGGCTATTATTTTATTTTTCATGCCATTTCTTGCAACATCCCATAAAATGTCATAAAAGTTAAAATATAGATCATTTTGCACTGTTGATATTTCCAGTGTAATATTTGTTGTTTCAGAGAATGGGAGTCTTTGGTAGTATCCTTTGTTTTTAGAAGATTTAGATGTGAATAAGAGCTAGCTGCATAGAAAAAAAAGGAAGTTTTAAGGTAGTGGCTTTTTCAAGTGCTTAAAACATTTATTGAAGTGTCTCTTTAAAATCTGTAAAACATACATTTTTTTAAAAGAACTAAATGCTTAAAGAAGGTACTCTATTTGTAGTAGTGTTATTGTGTATTTCATACCAAAAAAGTACAAGCTTTCATCTGCACCTGTTAGTGGGCTTTCTTGATGCACTTTGTACTGGAAGAGCTTTTGAGCAAGGTGCCAAATGATACTTCAGCATGGTGTAAAGCTCCAGATTGAAATAGTAATAGGTTTTTCAAAGAGACAGAATTATTGTTTCAGTATGTTAGAACAAAACAGTCATCTTCAGCAGTTCGAGTCATGAAAAAATAATGAGTGTTATGTTATTTTTTTCTGCTTTAAGTTTTTTGCTCATTCTGTACTTATAATTTGAAAGGCAAATTGACAGCTTTGGATAAAATCTTAAGACAACATTTACACATGGAGAACAGAAAGAAAAAATTAATAGGATGGTGAGACACTGGTGACTTTTCCCAACATATTCATGCTGTGGGGATTTTCTTCCAGTTACTGCAAATATGCATATATACACACAATTTTTTTTATTATTCATGTTCCTTTATGGAGGTTTCCACTACATGTATGCAGCAGCTGTACCATGATCACCTTCTTTTACTGTCAGTCTATTAATTACTCAGAAGGATCTAAAACATCCAAGGGGTGTACTCATTTCTGGAAGAAACAGTGAATGAATCAGAATGCACATACAGTATATGTTCACATACTGATCAAAGTCAATTCTTATCATGTCCTGTGCAGCACACTACACATTTAGTAGGCTTTCAGTAAAGGAAAAACATTTCATATGTGAAATAATCATGAAAAGCATGCAAGGCTCTGGCCACATGTAAACTCATAAAACGCAAAACAAAAACAAGGTACAGTATATGAAATCTATTTAAAGCTGAACTCCTGGCAAGCTCATATGCAAATTTTGATTCTTTATCAAAGCAGATAAGCCCTAATATCCACCTCCAACAAATGCACCAGCTGTAGATGTATGCATTGAAAAATGACACATGACTGCACTGGATAAAAAGAGTTTTTTTTTTTGGTTAAGACTGTGATGAACAGTCTGACTTCACCTCCTCTATGCTTTGCAATAGATGTCATTATGTACTGGTGAGTTGTTTTATAAAGATTAGAAAAGGAATTGCCTTTTTTGAAGCTGAACTCCAATTCATCTTGCAGATGGCCCCCACCCGCATTGCAGGGGTTTATCACTTATTTTGTCTAGGGGGATTTAAATAAGAATTTCTTACCGTATTCCTCACACCCCAGGCAGCTAGTGCTTTTTTTCCACTCTCATGCGCTTTCTGTATGTGGGAGGGCCTTTAAGGTTCACATGGAAAATACAGAATTGCTAGACCTGCATTGTACATGATGACATTGCAAAAGCTGCAACTGAATGAGTGGCGGGGAGAAACAACTTCAGGGGAGCAGTCATAAAGCGGGAATATAAGGTGGGGAGGGCAAGTAATTTGAACTACCACACCTATGGGACTGTGACAGACCTGATAGGCTAGCGTCATTTAATATATAATTATACCTAATTTGCATATTGTATATGATTGGTTAAAATATTTAAATGTCAAACTAACAGTTTTTTGCTCAGCTTAAGAGACTATATAAAGGTTTTAATGCGTCATCAGTTTGACAGTCAGCAGGGACAGCAAGAAGAGAAGATTGTCAGCGTGTCACTCACCATGCAGTCCTTACTATGGGATATTATGGAGAGAGCTGGTGCTGCAGGTGGTGATGACTGGATGCGATGCTGCCTTGCCATCGATCCAGCCTCCATCATGGATCCTCCTCCTTCGCCTTCTGTACTCTCCTTTCCGCCCTGCGGCAGTCCTCCGCTCCTCCCGGCTGCTTCCTCTTGTCTTCTTTTGTACCCCACCGAGATGTCGCAGCTAAATGCTCAGGATCCAGATGAATGCCCGATGTCCCGGAATCCAGTCGAATGTCCTGGGCCGTCTTCCTCCGTGGGTGCATGCGCAAATCTGACTTTGGGCAGCCGCAAGAGATTGGCTAAGAGACCCTGCCGGTTCGGGTCTCCATCACCTCTTCGCCGTTCTGCTGCAAAAAATAAAAGCAGAGATCTGCCCCATAATGCTGGACATCATTCTTCCAGGAGTAGGCTTTCCATGTCTGCCTTTCCCCTCCCTCAGTCTTCTTCCTTTCAGGTGCCTGATGACGCTCCTGTGTTGCCTGTTAATGTGCCACCTGCTGGTTCGGATGACCCTGAGGTTTCTGCTATACTGTCGGTCAACCCAGAGGTTCCTGTTGTTTCAATTGCTTCTACACAACATACTGCTGGTGAGTCAGATAATTTGTCTTTATTATTCAATTTGGCTAAATCATTTAACAATTTTTTTGACAGATTTAAAGGTTGTGTCCCTAATCAATCACAACTGGATTGTGACATTGCCTCTGTGTGGAAAGACTCCAGTGATCTGAAAGTATACAGGGCAGAGAGAGAGCGCAAGCCGGCCTTAGTGTAATACTGTATTTATTAATAAAATATAATTATAAACTCAAGGGTTGCACTCACAAAAATCCAATGTAAATTAGCATGAGCTGCTCGATGCAAGCCTCCTCTCCTGGTCTGTGTAAATCAATTGGATCACATCGATTTGCGGCGTGGTGAAGGGTTGTGACTGTTGGTACTAGAAGCCCACTTCCTTATCTCACATGCCGCTCAACCTGACCTGAAGAAGGAGGCCACGCCTCAGAAAACTGTTGTCATAGCAACCACTTGTATGCGTGTCAGAGGAGTTAGCAGATTCATTGTGAATTCCCTCTCCACCCACGAGTGATATCACGCAACGCCGGCTCGTCCGTGCGAGTTTTGAGCGGCGTGTGAGATAAGGAAGTGGGCTTCTAGTACCAACAGTCACAACCCTTCACCAAGTGTCTGTGAGCTAATTGATTTACACAGACCAGGAGAGGAGGCTTGCATCGAGCTGTTCATGCTAATTTACATCGGATGTTTGTGAGTGCAACCCTTGATTATATAATTATATTTTATCAATAAATACAGTATTACACTAGGGCCGGCTTGCGCTCTCTCTTGCCTTGTATGCTTTCAGATTTATTTCCGCCACCCAGTGGACTTGTGGGAGAGCTGCAGCACATAGAGCAGAGAATGTTCACACAGACTGATACTGTTGTAATAGGAGCAGTGGGGACAGCGCTGAATTTGGTTTGTTTTATGTGTTAAAACTCCAGTGATGCAACCTGTGATGCTACTGCCTTTTCTTTTGCTACTGGATCTATTCCTTCTGTGCCTGCATCTATTCCTGCTGTGCCTGTGCCAATTGATTTTTCTGTTCCTGAGAGTTGTCTGAGGGAAGCACTGACATGTGAACTTTGAAAAAAATGAAGATGATAAGCACAGAGCCATCCCATGTTCTTTCAATAATTGGTTGCAGGCTTTCTGCATATATGCTGGTGTGATGGGTGAGAAACATCCGGAACGCTGCTGTGGCTTATTCCAACATTTGGAGATTATTTGGGAGGCCTATAAATACTTTAATGGCCTTTCTTGGTTTTTCTACGACAAGTCTTTTCGTCAAAGCTTGCTGTTCATAAATGTTTACATTGGGGCATGAAAGATGTTGGATTATGGCTTAATCTGTTGATTCCTCAAAGCCATATCCTAAGCCTGCAACATCTCCTGTTGCTCCTTTCCGCTGTGTTTTATGCTTTGGTTTTAACGAAGTTCACTGTAAACGGCCAAATTTATGTAAGTATAAACATGAATGTTCCTATTGTGCTGGCACACATTCAGCTTCCAGTTGCTTTAGGAGATTGGGTTCTGGCAATTCACATCCCCAGAAGGAGCTTTTTCTTAAAAACGGAAACCCCGGTGAAGTTATAAGCCTGTCACCATGGCTTCGCATTTATCCAAATCGTCAGATGGTGGCTCTGCTGTTTAGTGGTTTTTCCGAAGGGTTTCCTTTACCTACCTTTTCCGGGATTGGTTGTTTGGTATGTGATAATTTATCTTCGGTCCTTAGACATCCTGCTTTGGTGGCTGATAAGATTTTAAAAGAAGTCAGGGAAGGCAGGGTGGGGGGACCTTTTACTTCTCCACCTTTTTCTGATTTTCAGATCTCACCATTGGGTTTGGTCCCTAAAAAGGAATCAAATTCCTTTAGAATGATACATCATTTATCGTTTCCTAAGGGTCTTTCCTTGAATGATGAGCTTGATTTTGAACTATGCACCGTTTCTTATTCCTCATTTGACAACGCTTTACGGAAAATTGGTTTGGTTGGCAAGTCGGCACTTTTGTCGAAGGCTGATATCCACTCGGCCTTTTGGGTATTGCCTATTAATCCAAATGCTTTTAATTCCTTGTGTTTTCAGTTTGATGGATATAATTTTTTTGACAAGTGTCTCCCTATGGGATGTTCTTTATCATGCCGATATTTTGAGATGTTCTCCTTCTTTTTAGAGTGGCTTGTTAGTTACCAAACGGGTTCTTCAAATTTAATACATTATTTAGATAATTTTCTTTTTATTGTTAAGGCAGATTCGTATGATTGCTTATATATTTTTACGGCGTTTCATATTATTTGTTGTACTTTCGGTATTCCTTTGGCACATGAAAAATAGGTTTTTCCAACAACTTGT
This sequence comes from Aquarana catesbeiana, assembly GCF_042186555.1. Taxonomy (NCBI): domain Eukaryota; kingdom Metazoa; phylum Chordata; class Amphibia; order Anura; family Ranidae; genus Aquarana; species Aquarana catesbeiana. The sequence continues at coordinate 285,810,626 of NC_133327.1, read as the reverse complement.
TTAGATTTCTTGGGTATCTCGATTGATACTGAAGAAATAGAGTTTCATTTGCCTCTGGACAAAGTTTATCGGTTGTATAAAATTTTTGATTTTGTTGTGTCAAAGAAGGTCATTTTGAAGACACTTCAGTCATTTTTGGGTTTATTGGCTTTTGCTTCTCGTGTTATCCCAATTGGCAGGGTTTTTCTAAGCATTTGTATCGCTCAATTTCGGGTATTTCTTCACCTTTTTATTTTGTCTGGGTATCACTCTCTTTACGTGAGGATTTGCTTGTGTGGAAAAAAATGTTGTCTTCATTTAATGGCTGCTCTTTGTGGAGGAAGCCTTTTTGCTCTTCGTCCGCTCTTAATTTGTTTACGGACTCTTCTGGTTCTTTTGGATATGGTGCATTTTGGCAAGGTCACTGGTCCGCTGGTTTGTGGCCTGCTTCTTGGGAGGAAAAGGGTTTTACTAGTAATATTGTTTTATTGGAAATATTTCTGATTTTGATATCTTTCGAGCTCTGGGGTTCTCATTTTTGCAATCGAAATATTTTGTTGCATTCAGATAACATGGGTGTTGTTTTTGTGCTAAACTGCCTGTCATCTAAATCCTTGCCAGTGTTGGCTGTCCTACGTCACTTGGTTTTTAAATGTTTGCATCTTAATGTTCCTGGTGTTTCTAACGGAATTGCCGATTCTTTGTCCCGATTGCAGTTGGACCGTTTTCGAGAACTTGTACCGGATGCGGATACTTCTGGAATCTTATGCCGGCCTCATTTATGGGACTTGGTATGACTCCTCTCCTCTTCATCTTGCTATTAAACATTCAGTGGCACCTTCCACGTGGGTTCAATATATATCCACGTTTGCTGGTCTTGGTGCTATTTTTGATTTTTTGCAGTCTCGAGCCTGATTTATTTTCTGAGGATCTAATTTTATCTTTTATTAATTTTTTAATGGCTCGTTTATTCTTCTTCTTATTCATCTTCTCATATCCAGAAAACCTTGAGTAGTGTTTCATTTTTCTTGAAATTATCTGGCATCCCTTCATGCCTCAGTTTTTTCTCTGTGAAACAGGCATTGAAAGGGTATAAGAGACAGCATACTTCTATTGATTCTAGATTTCCCGTTTCAGCTGCAATTTTAGAATGCATTTGTGCGGCCACTTCTTTGTTTTAGTACATATGAATCTTTGTTGTTTAATGTAGCTTTTAGCCTCAGTTTTTTCGAAGCATTCTGAATTTATGAATTTTTGCCTTGCAATTCGCATGGCTCTTCTGTTTTTTTGCTTTCAGATTTGCGGTTAAGTTCTAATTTGGTTCAGCTTTTCCTTCGTCACAGTAAGACGGATTAGTTGGGTCAGGGTCGCTGAATCACTCTTAGGCATTTACCTGGTTCCCCTCTCTGTTCAGTTTCTATGCTTCGCAAGTATTTGGCACTTCGCCCAGCTTTAGGTGCTCTTCTTTTTATACATTCCTCTGGCCGCCCATTGACCATTTATCAATTGAACTCAATTTTACGGAAATGTTTGCTGATGTTGAATCTTGATCATCTCCGTATCATGTCACATTCTTTTCTTATAGGGCCGGCTACTGAAGCTGCTTTCTTGGGTTTCTCTGCTCCTGCTATTAAAGCCATTAAAGATATTGGGGGATGGAGTTCTGATTGTTACCGTTATTATATAAGATCTAATTTTTCTGTTTAAATTGCAGATGTTAAACACAATGTCTGGATTATTGGCCACTCTTTCATTTACTGGGCCTCTCATCGTGCAGCTCATAGAATTTATGGTTCCTATTTAGGCCTACGACAGGATTTGTTTCAAGTTTGGTGGTATGGACAAAGGGGTATGAAATTGTGTCATCTACATGAGTCTTTGTCTACATTGTTTTTAAAATGGCCTACTCCTTTGATTATTGTATTTCACCTAGGAGGCAATGATATCGGTTCCCGAAAAATTAAATTGGATTTTCTACAGTTACATGCTATTCTTCCTCATACTATCCTTGTTTTTTCGAAAATTTTCCTTTGTCTATGGTGGTCTTTATTGCCAGAACTTCAACATTGCAATAACATTTGTAAACGTTTTAATTGGGCTATAGCTAAATTTATGTCTACTGTTAATAGTGTTTCTTATCGCCATGTTGATCTCGAGGGTGATTTACCTGTTTTTTTCCGCTCAGATAATGTTCATCTTTCTGAAGTTGCTCTGGATATTTTCAGTCTGGGTTTATAGAGTTCTGTTGAGCTGGCCTCGGTTTTGGGTAGGGTGCCAGGCCCACTATATGTGAATAAGGAACCTGGCGTGTGGACATTTTAATGGTTGTTTTGTATTTACTTGCGCTGTAATGGCTGAGTAAGAAAATTGTAGATTTTGGTATTTGATGGTATGTATTTACATAATTATTAAATAATATTGGAATTTCTTATATATATATATATATATATATATATATATATATATATTTATATATACTTATTGGTTCAATATTTATTGCCAATAATAAAGGGCTGTTCAATCTATTTATTGTGTTTTGTGTTTTTATTTTAATCAATAACATTTTTATTTGTAAAGGTTCTGTCTACGGTCCCATATAAGGTGGGGGGAAGGCAAGCAATTTGAACTACCACACCTATGGGAGTGTGACAGACCAGATAGGCTAGCATCATTTAATATATAATTTTTACCTAACTTGCATATTGTATAAAATTGGTTAAAATATTTAAATGTCAAACTAACGTTTTCTTGCTCAGCTTAAGAGACTATATAAAGGTTTTAATGCATCATCAGTTTGACAGTCAGTGGGGACAGCAAGAAGAGAAGATTGTCCCGCCATCCCTCCTATATTGCGGTCCTTGTTATCTGGCATTTCAAGTCCCTTTCTTTTAGAAAGGGAACATTTTAATGGTTGTTTTGTATTTACTTGAGCTGTAATGGCTGAGTAATAAAATTGTAGATTTTGGTATTCGATGGTATGTATTTACATATTTATTAAATAATATTGGAATTTATTATTTATATATATTTATGTATACTTATTGGTTCAATATTTATTGCCAATAATAAAGGGCCGCGGCCAGTTCAATCCATTTATTGTGTTTTGTTTATTATTTTAATTAATAACATTTTTATTTGTAAAGGTTCTGTCTATGGTCCCATAAGCATTTCTGCTTATTCCAGTCACTCTAGGCCAGTCTTTATTTATTTATTTTTTAATCTAGAGAAACCCTTGAAATTATTTAAGGCCTCAAGGAAACCCTGCTATGCTATCCTTTATCCTACGTGTTGTAAAAGAAAAATACACAATACAAAATATAGTTTTAGTTTCTCTCCCCCTTTTTTTAGCCTGATGTAAATATAGCACGTTGATGATAACAATATAAAAGATTTAATAGTTTCAGAGGAAGGAGTGAAAAATAGTGGTGTTGTATTTCAAATAAAATGTTTACCTTGTAAAAGATATAAATAATAACTTCCTATTTTTGACTTCTAAAAAATGGCTACAGCATTGGAAGGGCTCTGTAGTCATGGAGGTTTAAAGTGCTCTCCTCTTAGCCCAGAACTGTGTACCTCTTTCCCCTTCCTTTGAGAACACATACAAAGTGCCCAAAGCCCTCAGAGGCCAAAGGACTGATTGACCTCTACAGGTTTCAGTGGGGAGGAGGTGATACCACTAGAGAAGGGAGACATAAGCAGGCAGCCAAGCCAAGCTTAGACTATCCTCTCTGCATGTTCCTGCAAAGGTGACAAGAGGAAGCAGGGAGTGGAAAGAGTGATGGGATATGTAGTGGAAGAGATGCTAGCTGGAAGAAAGCTACATTGTCTGATTTCTTGAGGTGTCAGGGGTGCTGGAAGGCAAGCATGAAGGAGAGGAGTTGCAGTGTCAGAGGTGCTGGGAGGCAAGAAAGTTCAGATTCAGGGGTTATGGGTGCAGGAGGTTCAGTGATAGGGGCGCTGGGAGACAGAAGTTTAGAGCTAGGGATGCAGGGGATTTAGTGGAAGGGGTGCTGGGTGACAGAGCGGTGTAAGGTTCAGAGTGAAAGAAAAATCACCGCTCTAAGGAGGTCAATCAGGAACCTCTCCTCCAAACTGGAAGCCTCAGGTGCCTGCAATGCTAGTAGTGATAAATGTGAGAAAAGTCCTGGAGAGCTGCACTCAAATTGATAATTGCCTTTATTGATAAAAACAACAAAAGTACATGCCACATCAAGAAGTACAGGGAAGATGACGTGTTTCACACTATAGTTAGTGCTTAATCATTGAAGATTAGAGGACATCAGCAGCACTGCCACTTAATATCAGGGGTAGTGTAGAATCTTTGGGATAAACCAAAATGATGGCAATACCCTCATGCACATTAGTATCAGGAAGGTTATAACATTGAGGGTTATTTACGAAAGGCAAATCCACTTTGCACTACAAGTGCAAAGTGCACTTGAAATTGCACTGAAAATACACTTGGAAGTGCAGTCGCTGTAAATCTGAGGGGTAGATCTGAAATAAGGGGAAGCTCTGCTGATTTTATTATCCAATCATGTGCAAGCTAAAATGCTGGTTTTTATTTTCCTTGCATGTCCCATGCGGATCTACAGCGACTGCATTTCCAAGTGCACTTTCAGTGCAATTTCAAGTGCACTTTGCACTTGTAGTTTGCACTTGTAATGCAAAGTGGATTTGCCTTTAGTAAATAACCCCCAATGTGTTGCTAATACACATGCATGATAGGTTCTACATTTAAATGTAAACCAGTGTTATCCACAAACCTCACAACTCCCTGGCTTCTGCAGTGGTTTACACAAGCAATACAGGGTAATCTTCAGTCTAGCAGCAAACCATCCCAACCCCTGCTGGAAAACTACCCCCCCCCACCATCACCATTGCACCAACACCCCACATAAACACTGTGTCTGCACTCAGTAGCAGCAAAGAAGTCAAGATTGTCATGCAGGGGGTATTACAGAGAAGCAATAAATGGCCGGCTAAAGTTGAAATAGGTTATTTTGGTAAAGTGGAGGTGGTGAGGAGTTTTTCGGCAGTACTGTGGTCTGCATAGCTGCCGAAACACTCCTTAATACCTCCACCGAAGTGAGACTTTGAAGGTGTTGGGGAGAACCCAGAATAAAACAAGAGACATGTCAGTGGAATTGGTGATGGTTGCAGTTGAGAAGGATACACCCAAATGTAACCAATTAAATAGCATGGACTGTTGGCTCTTCGGCTTAGATACCCAGCTAGTTCACGGGATTGAGGAGGATATAGACAGTTTTGGAGCAGTGAGACATGCAGAGATCATCTAAGCTATGCAAATGTTATTCATGTGGATGCAAAATATTGTATGTAACCATACAGTGCTATTTGTGAATCTTTGGTGCATGCAGGGATATTTCCCCAGTGCTTAAAAATTGCAAAAAAATTCACATGCTGTTTTCAGGTGGACTTAGCAATCATTTTTGTGATAAAAAATGAACACTGCATGCCATAATGTAGGCTTTTCGTCTTTGCTTAGGTAGCCAGCAGAAACAAATTCTGATGCGTTTCAGGCTAAGTTACAACACTAAGCAAGTGCCCAAAAAAGGGTTTTATGGGACAGCCATTAGCATGAGCAGTCCATATTTGATCCGTTATTACTTCTGTACAATTGAATTTGACTAAATTGTGTCAAAAGTCATGCACAGAGCAATATATGATGAGTAGGCAGTCCCACCTCTCCTGAAGGATTCCTATTGAATCATTATCCCTGTCATTGTGATCTGCATGTTGGATCTCCCAGTTATCAAATATTAATTCCATAGGACTCCTTTACTAGTTAACCACTTGACCACTGGGCACTTAAACCCCCTTCCTAACCAGACCAATTTTCAGTTTTCGGTGCTCTCACATTTTGAATGACAATTACTCAGTCGTTCAACACTGTACCCATATGAAATTTTAGTCCTTTTTTTCACACAAATAGAGCTTTCTTTTGGTGGTATTTGATCATCTCTGGGTTTTTTATTTTTTGCGCTATAAATGAAAAAAGACCGAAAATTTTGTAAAAAAATGTATTTTTCTTCATTTCTATTAAAACATTTTGCAAATAAGTAATTTTTCTTCATAAATGTGGGGCACAATTTATACTTCTACATATCTTTGGTAAAAATAACCTAAATTAGTGGATATTATTTAGTCTGTGTGAAAGTTATAGCGTCTACAAGCCATGGTGCCAATCACTGAAAATTGATCACATCTGATCATATCTGATGTACTGAGGCCTATCTCATTTCTTGAGACCCTAACAAGCCAGGCAAGTACAAATACCCACAAAATGACCCCTTTTTGGAAATTAGACATTGAAGGTATTTAGTAAGAGGCATGGTGAGTTTTTTGAAGTTGTTATTTTTTCCCACAATTCTTTGCAAAATTAAGATTTTTTTTATTTTTATTTTTTTTCACACCAAATTGTCATTATAACAGGTTATTTCGCTAACATGGCATGTACATTACACAAATGACAGCCCAAAATATATTCTGCTACTCCTCCTGAGTATGGCGATACCACATGTGTGAGACTTTTACACAGCCTGGCCACATACAGAGGCGCAACATTGAAGTAGCACATTCAGACTAGGAGCATAAATTACACATCTAATCTCTCAACTACCTATTACCTATTACACTTTTGAAGGCCCTGGAGCACCAGGACAATGGAAACGCCCACAAAGTGACCCCATTTTGGAAAGCAAACACCCCAACATATAATCTATGAGGCATATTGAGTCTTTTGAATGGTTCATTTTTTTCCAGAAGTTTTTGGAAAATGTGGGAAAAAAAATGAAAACGCATTTTTTTTATACAAAGTTGTCCATTTCTAAGATATTTCCAACACATAACATGTACATAGCAAAAATGACACCCCAAAATATATTCTGCTACTCCTCCTGAGTATGGCGATACCACATGTGTGAGACTTTTACACAGCCTGGCCACATACAGAGGCGCAACATTGAAGTAGCACATTCAAGCGTTCTAGGAGCATAAATTACACATCTAATTTCCTTACAATCTATCACATTTTTGAAGGCCCTTCATATTTCTAACACATAGCATGAACATACCAAGAATTACACCCTAAAATACATTCTGCTGAGCAAAGTGTAAACAAAAGATTACCTGTGGTTTTAGTAGTGCAGTTGTCCACAGGAGGAGAGCCCTGATCCAGGCAGCAGGCAGGGACATGGTCAGCAACAGTGAATGGAATTGTCCAGGTAACAGGCAAGAATATTGTCCATAGTCAGTACAGGCAGGGATACTGTCCTTATACAGTCCAGGGTCAGTGCAAGTAGAGACATTGCCAGCAATGCCAAAATATTGGTCCTGGTAGTAAGCAGGATTTTGTCAGGAAAGTGCCGTTCATGGAGTCTGCTCACGGAATCAGAGCAAATATTTTCTGGTGGTCTTTCAGGGTACAAAAGGGCGGAGATTACTTGTTCCTGGTAGTGCAGATAGGATACGGGGTTCTCTGTAGATTTTTGGTAAATAACATAAGTGTTATACATGGCCAAACTGAAAAAATAAATGGACACTTTTTAATACCAGTGGGATTTTCTTGTGGGAAGGTAGGGTTCAATCATCTAATCGTTGAAGTCCACTCCCCCCATAAACAAATTATAATCGTAAACACAAGCAGGTTTCTGGACTGGGCCGTTTCTTCTTGGGACTTCCACGTAGGTGTCATTATGAATTGTCGTCAGCATGTGGACGTTTCGTCTGTCCCTCCACTTGACAGCCAATAGCTCCTTGTTCCGCAAAGACGCCGTCTCCCCTCGTCGTAGCCTTTCATTGACCAGTTTTTGTAGGAAACCCTTTTTATTGGTTCTTACGGTACCGCATGCTGGGGTGTCCCTCCGGTGAAGATTGCGGAAGAGGGGCAAACGTGTATAAAAATTATCCACATAAAGGTGGTACCCCTTTCCTAGAAGTGGATAAACAAGCTCCCAGACAACTTTGCCACTGGCTCCAATATATTCTGGACATTCAGGGGGATGCAGTTGGGTGTCCTTCCCTTCATACACCCGGAAGGCGTAAATGTACCCCGTGGCTTGGTCGCAAAGTTTATACATTTTTACCCCATATCGGGCCCTTTTGCTGGGGATAAATTGTTTGATGCCCAGCCTGCCGGAGAATTTTACAAGGGACTCATCCACGGAAATATTCTGTTCGGGGGTATATAATTGGGGAAATTTTTCAGAGAAATAATTTAAGAATGGCCGAATTTTGAATTTGTCAAATGCTGGGTCATTTCGGGGAGGGCACTGGGTGTTGTCATTGTAGTGGAGAAAGCGCAAAATCATGGTATCTTGATCTTGGCATAATCGATGAGAAGAGTGGCATGTGGTGGATGGGGTTACGGCACTGCGCTTGAGGTGGATGGCACTGCTCTTGAGGTGGACGGCACTGCGCTTGAGGTGGAGGTAGGCTGCTGCTCCACGCCAGAATGCCTTCTTTTCATGGGCACACATTCCTCTTCCGATTCTGTATCAGACCCGCTGCTTGTCACGGGTTCATAGGCTGAATCCGAATCAGTCTGAGACTCAGAGAGCTCCCCACTGCTCTCATTGGTCATGCTGAGACGCTGGTAGGCGTCCTCGGCCGTAAATAATTTTTTTGCCATACTGGTGGATGGTGAGGTTGATGTGGCGTAGATAAGCACTGATGGGCACAGGTGGCACTGATAGGCACAGGTGGCACTGGTGTGGCACTGGTGTGCACTGTAGTGGCACTGGTGTGGCTCCGGTTGCACTGGTGTGGCTCTGGTGGCACAGATGTGGCACTGGTGGGCACAGGAGGCACTGGTGAACACAGGCGGTACTGATGTGGCACTGCAGTGGTGCAGGTGGCACTGATGGGCACAGGTGGCACTGATCGGCACAGGTGGCACTGGTGTGCACTGTAGTGGCACTGGTGTGGCTCTGGTTGCACTGGTGTGGCTCTGGTGGGCTCAGGCAGCACTGGTGGGCTTAGGCAGCACTGGTGGGCTCAGGTGGCACTGGTGGGCACAGGCAGCACTGGTGGGCACAGGCAGCACTGATGTGGCACTGCAGTGGCGCAGATGAGCACAAGTGGCACTGATGGGCACAGGTGGCACTGATGGGCACAGGTGGCACTGATGGGGCACTGGTGTGGCACTGGTGTGCACTGTAGTGGCACTGGTGTGGCTCTGGTGGTACAGAGGTGGCACAGAGGTGGTACAGATGGCACAGATGGCACAGTTGTGGCACAGATGACACTGTTGTGGCACAGATGACACTGCTGGGCACTGTTGTGGCACTGTTGGGCACTGCTGTGGCGCTGTTGGGCACTGATATATGGTGAAAAACTCACCGTAAAGCTCTCCTCTCCTCTCCTCTCACGCTGCATCGGTGTGAGTAGAGGAGAGCGGTGAACTCCTGATGACCCTGCTTCCTTGCTTTGTTGACATTTGTGATCGCTCCATCATTGGACGGAGCGATCACACGGTAAAGGGCCGCTTTCATTGGCCCTTTACTGCCATCCGTGTTGCGGCGGGTCCCATGGACCTGGCGAACACGGATGTTCCCGTGTGCACGCCCCGGGGGGCATGCGGAGCGGTTTTCTGGGATCACGTCACATGACGTGATCCCAGAGTTATCCAACCGCCCTGCTGCCGCCATTCGGCTATGGGCTGGTTGGCAACTGGTTAAAGTGGTTGTAAATCTCAGACATAAAATATGAACAAAGCATATCCTTCTATAGTGTGTGCTTGTCCCAATACAGAGCACTAAGTGTCATTTCTATCTGGTGCTTAGTACATTTTCTGTCTGTATGATTCACCTCTGACAAGTTTTTTTGACACAAAGAGAAAAAAGGTGAGAGGGGAGGGAGCTCCACCTGATTGACAGCCTCAGCTTTGTTCCGGAGTGCTCCAATCAACTCTCAGAGCTCTCCTCACTGAGCTCTGCAGAGGGTAACTTCAGCTCTATGCCCCCTGATGTAGAGAAGTGAAGACTACAGATAAACAGGTATAACTGATGTAGGATGATTTGTTTCTTCTCTGTGTATCACCTGATGCCAGTCACTTCACTGGGTATATGTAAGGGTTTACGGTTAGTACATGATATGTAGATTGTAAATATCCACTTCATTTGCTCATTGCTAGAAATCATGCAGCAGTAAAACAAGTAGTTATATGTTGTTTGTATAGACATTTAATCTAACATTGTGCATACAAAGGTAACAAATGACAGCTCATCATTTAAAGACTGAACCTTCCACATATTTCATGTAGGTTAATTGAACGCACGGAATACACTATACTGACTGCTATTTATTGATCCACTTTATTGATAAAATCAAATAGTTACATTTAACCCATGCAGTCTAATTTTAATTTTTAATTCTTCCTCTTTATATTCTTACCCTCAATGGGTCCAGTTGACAGTATCTACGAATGCACATCTTGAAATGATTTGATTTTCTCTTTGATTTTCTTGTTACCTTTTTCTTTAACATTACACCCCAAACACCTATCTATATTCTTTAACAAGCATCTTGTTTTAACATGTCGCTGATTAAGTGAGCAAGGATCTCACAGATCATATTGGTTTGCTGACACTCATTGCTTTATCCTCCTGAAATGAAAACCTGAGAAATCAGATATGAAAGGTATATGTAGGTTGATTACGGATGTGACAACATTTAGTTTGTTGTGTTGCTAAGACATACTCGTATATAGCTCCTTTGAGTGAGCTGTACATTACTGATTATAAATATACTAGAGACAAAAGGAACAATGTTACCTTTAACCACTTGACCTACAGAAGGTTTTACCCCCCTTCATGACCAGAGCATTTTTTGTTATTCAGCGAAACTAACTGTCATTTCACCTTTCACGCCTATTCACTCAGATTTGGACTATTGCCTCACCAGCAAATTATCATTAATATTACACATTGTTCACACCTTTACATACATTTTCACATTTATTCACAGATAATTTCATGAACCATGCATACACTTGGATTTTGATGGGGTTCACTTCCCCAGCCACGCCTTATCCTTCAGGGTTTCCCACCGTCCATCCACTGTTTTTGCCGCCTCTGCTCCCGGGGGAGACAATTTGTCCGCAGCCTTGTCCCGGCATCCACCGCCGCACCCCATACTCATGGATAACCTGTAAGTATGGGTGAATGTTTTATCATTCCCCCATCTCCTTCTTTTGGTATGATCAATAAAATTACTGTTCACCTTTCAATTTTCTAGACATCCCTATAGCGTCTGCTCCTGATGAGTGACCAATAGTCACGAAATGCGTCGAGCTATAGACGCAACAATTATGGACACACATCCAGTTGTTTGAACCAAAAATGTGCTGCTATTATATGTTCACAGTCAGTGATCATTTTACCTTTTATGTATGGGATGTCCTACATGAATTGTATTTTATGCCTATATATTTGTATTGTTACTATCAATCATGTAATTTACTCCAGAAGACATATTTTATCACATGTTGTAATCATGGAATAAACTATATATTATTATATTATTATATTATCTACAGTGTCTTCTTGCTCTCCAGCTGCATGCCCCCACCTCCTTTCTTTCCTCATTGGCTGACTGACTGACAGCAGCGGGAGCCAATGGCGCCACGCTGCTGTTTCAACTAATGAAGAGGGGAGTCCGAAACATTCCTACAACATTGCTGGATCTAGAGGAGTGGTTCTCAACCCTTCTAGTGCCGTGACCCCTTGATAAAATTTCCCAAGTTGTGGAAACCCCTAACAGTAAAATTATTTTCATAGCGTGGGTTGTCGGCACCCAAAGTAAGACAAGTAATTTGCGCTCCTAATCCACAGACATATAGTGCTCCCTGAGTCCCTTACACTCCTACAGTATTAAAACCTCTTATGGTACATTTTAGGATGTACCACTTGAAGTAGAATAGTAAGGTATCGAACCAGGCAGAACTTAAGCAATGCAGGTTTATTAACAACTGATAACATACAGGTTTTTGTTCAAAGTATTACAAGATACAGATCTAATTTATACAGTTTCTTACAATGCATGCATATTAGATATAAATATTCTTATCCTCTACCCCAATTGATACAATTGTGAATTGTTCTTACCTTGAACCAGAATGGGTCTTTACTGCCAATTCTTGGGAACCTCTCACCTGATAGGGACCAGCCAATTGGCCGGTGGTCTGGTCTCCTCACAGAGTTCTGGGTTCCAGCTCAACCAAGTTTGTGAGGGAAATTCACCTGAGACCACACTCCGGAACAAGTTAAGAAGTCTTCTCTGACTCGTACGAGGAGACAAGTTATGGACAGATACTTGCCCATTGGTTCTGACCTCTATGACCCGTGCAATAGGGCAGCATACACAGAGTTCAGCCTTATGAGCTCCTATCTGACTTGTCCGAGGGGACAAGTTAGGACAGATACTTGCCCATTGGTTCTGACCTCTATGACCCGTGCAATAGGGCAGCATACATAGAGTTCAGCCTTATGAGCTCCTATCTGACTTGTCTGACTAACAATTGCAGAGCTTGCATTTATATACTATTTTACAAGTCTTATCTCAACTATCTTTCTTACCTATGATTGGTCGCTAAGATCTACATCAAAGTAACCAACCATAAATCTGACACCTGTTCTACAACCAGACAAACTTAATTATTCCCAAAATTCCTATATGTTCATTAAAGTGATTTATAACTGTTTTTGTCCAATTAAAAACACCTGTATAGAGACAGTCTGGCACCCAGCTGTGTTATCAAACTCTCCTTATCTTGATAAGATTTACCTAGCTTTAAGGATTTGCAGATTTACAACTTTGAGACAATTAACTTTCAATAACCCCACCAGATGTTTTATATGTTTCACTATATGCATGTATTTTAACAGTTTTAATGAGGGCACAAGCAGACCTTTGTTTGACCCTGTCAAACTTAATTAATGTTCTGTACATAACTTTCCTGTATTCCACCTAATTATTTTAACCACCTGTTTTCTTATCTGTCTGAGACCATTCTACATAACTTGAATCTATTCTAATGAACTTTCATCCAGTAGACTATCTTAATACATTTTCGAGAACACCTGTTTACAAGTACTTGTCATAAAGCAGAGGTCATTTAAAGTTCAACACTTATAAATGAAGACTTTCTAAATCTATGGAAAACACAGTATACATTATTAAAAGATTAATAATTGTTGCTTTACTTATTGAATAATAATATTGATAAAACCACTACTATATAATAATATGAATAATAATAATAATAATATTTATCAATAACATATATGCAAATCAATATATATAATATGAAATACATTGGCTAATATGAGATTCCACAACATTTCCCCCCTGTTGAGGCTTCACACAAGCCTCACAGCAATTACAATACAGATCACCCACCATGCCCTTCAGAGACCCCATACACCCGACACTTATCACAAATTGTCCAAAAAATAAAAACAAATCAGTCCAAAAAATAAAAATAAATAAATAAATCAGTCCAAAAAATAAAAATAAATAAATAAATCAGTCCAATCAAAAACACTGCATCTTCTTCTGTAACTGCAATAAATAAATAAATCAGTCCAATCAAAAACACTGCATCTTCTTCTGTAGCTGCAAAGTCCTTCTCCATATGTGGCACGGAAAACATAGTTGTCAGTCTCAGTGGCATCGTGATCATTCTTGCCACAAACTTCTTGCAACAGGCAACAGTTACTCAGCAACATCACATCAAGGATAACAGGGAAAAGGAACAATCCGTTTAGCTAGTGAATGAAAGCCAAGTATGTGTTTCCAGGGACCATTCAGCAGACTCAGTCCCATAAGGCTCTGCCTTTTCCTGCATAGGTCTTTTCAGCTTAGCCAAGTACTTGATGTGTCTGGAGAGATCTCCTTCATCATCATTTGCTGGTCCAGTATCATAGCACAAGCTGCTTTGGATGCTGTAAGACACAAGTTCAGTGCATACCTGTTCTGCAAAGATACAAGTCTCAGATGTTTCAGTTCCTCCTTTTATGCATGAAATCCTTCCTTTGTAGCAATTAACATTTGTAACAAGTTGCATCATGTCTTCTGCGATCACCCGATATTTGTCTGGATATAAAATACACTTCAAAAATATAGTTATAAAAAATAAAAATAAAGTCAGTGTCAGGATACAATAGGTCTCTGGCAAGCATTTCTGGGCAACCTTCAAAGCAATGGCTCCTACACTCTCAAAAATTTTTTTTTAATAACTTAATTTAATGTGTTCCTTTTACTTCTACAACACCCGCTAAAATAATATACATGTATTTATATAGTTTTATCATAATACAATACTCTTACAATATTAATAATATTTATTATTATAAATCCCTTGAAGTACATGTTTTCACTACAAAGTATTTTATATAGACTATTCTTTTTACATTTCCCAACCTATACTATTTCCCATACAATAATTGTAAAATTTTTATCATTTCTTAACCTTGACTCCAACTATCAGTCACTATTACCCTGGTCATGTCATACTGTCAATATAGTCAGTCCAGAAATGTCATTAGTTTTAATTTTGTAGTCTTCCCACAAAGTTTGCTAAACCCAAAACCATTTCACTTTTTGTCCATTTCTGCACATACTATACTGCAGAATATTATACAATAACAGTCAGCATGGGTCTCTTCTGTCAGTCACTGCTATACTGTCTAAGTCAGTAGTCTACCTCTCCTATGTCTTAAAACATGAATTATAAAACAAAATCAAGACAAATATCATAACACATCCTATAAAGCATCAATAGCATACAGTCTTTAGCGATAATGTCATACTCATTACATTACACCTCCCCACTTTTTTTTTTTTTTTTTTTCCAAAAAATGATAAACTATTTGTTTATAATGATTGAACATTTACTCAAAGTGGAACTCTACTCACAAAAATGTGATAAAATAAGGTTCATTAGCAAGAAAAATACATTCCACATTAATTATTATGCTACCATTTTACTGAAACCCATAACCTTTGAGCAGCAGTAGAATTTCAGGCTGTCAGCAGACTGTCCTCTAGATTTTAAGCAGTGCAAAAAAAAATAGAGCACAACTGAGCCTGTGTAGAGCAGGGTAGAACAGTGGATTGTAAACAGTATAGGCACTTATTTTTTTACTGTGCTTCATAGCTACACCTGCAAAAGGGGTCAGCCTCAAGTAACCCAGCAGGAATTAATTTTCTGACCAAAGTTCCACCTTAAGGTGTTCACAATAATAATACTTATAACATATATAACAAACAAAACAACAGTAAGTCTCTACATACAAAGTATCACATATAATTAATTAGCATTGTCCATTACTGAAATACTTCCAATGTCTTTGTCTGCAACAGTCTCTTGTATGTATTCCACTTGCACTTATGTGAATAACACTCTTGGTAATCTCAGTCAGACTTTGACTACTATAGAAATGGAAAATGTCACTGTCACAAATGTGGATTTAAACTGACACTTGAATTGTGAATTCTTCCACTTCCTTTTATGATCTTTAATGTACTTGCAGTCATCAAGGGTTACTGACAGACATTCCTTTAGTGGCTTTGACTGGAACAAGAGATCACATCTAAAACAAGGATCTGTTTAGAAACAAAACTACACCAATTTGGTTAATTATTTTAAACACATGAACATTTTATCTCCCACTGT